>NC_138922.1:600000-978551 GCF_965231255.1 Vanellus vanellus
GGCTTTTCGGAGGCTCATATGACCAGAGTCAAGCTGGTGTACCGGTGTCCCAGAGATGTGGTAGCCATTCACTGTAAGAGCAGATGGAGAGTTAGCAGGCTTGCTGCTGGTAGCAAATGAATAATCGCACATTTTAGAAACTAAACACATAACTGAATATACGGATATAAATCACAGTGCCTTTTTTGAGTCATCAGTGCCTCCAGCCTAAGAAACTATGGATGCTTCTCCCCACCCCAACAGGCTGGCAACATGATGTGTCAGCTCCAACCAAGAAAGACCCCAGAACTGGACTCTACAGAAGCTCAGCCCATGGGCCCACTCTGCCCTCAGGATCCTGCAGCAGGCAGTTATCAGGAGGTATGACGGGAGTTATTGAGCAGGAAAAAGAGACCCCCAAACTCAAACCAGTTCCAATAGCGCTGTTTGGTAAAATGATGTGTTTGAAGAAGTAGGCTATACTGTATTGGGTTTGTGTGGCCGGGGGCGGGGGGGGGGGGGAGGTACAGGGTCGCTTCTGTGAGAAGCTGCTTGAAGCTTCCCCCATGTCCGACAGAGCCAAGACAGACCTGCTGCTGGCCAAGGCCAAGCCCATCAGCAATGGTGGTAGGACCTCTGTGATTACAAATTTAAGAAGAGGGAAAAAACTGTGCAACACCAGCAGCAGCCAAGAGAAACAACTCTGCAGATACCATGGTCAGTGAAGGAGGGGGAGGAGGTACTCCAGGTCCCAGAGCAGAGATTCCCCTACAGCCCATGGTGAAGACCATGGTGAGGCAGGTTGTCCCCCTGCAGCCCCTAGAGGTCCATGGTGGAGCAGACATGTGCCTGCATCCTGTGGAGTACCCCACGCTGGGGCAGGGGGATGCCCGAAGGAGGCTGTGACCCTGTGGAAAGCCCGCACTGGAGCAGGCTCCTGGCAGGACCTGTGGCCCCATGGCGAGAGGAGCTCACGCTGGAGCAGGTTTGCTGGCAGGACTTGTGGCCTTGTGGGGGGGGGATCCACGCTGGAGCATTCCATTCCTGAAGGACTGCACCCCATGCAGGGGACCCACACTGGAGCAGGGGAAGAGTGTGAGGAGTCCTCCCGTGACGAGGAAGGAGTGGCAGAGACAACATGTGATGAACTGACTGCATCCCCCATTCCCTGTCCCCCTCTGCCACTTAGGGGCAGGAAGTTGAGAAATCAGCGGTGAACTTGAGCCTGGGAAGAAGGGAGGGGAGGGGGGAAGGTGTTTTAAGATTTGTTTTTTATTTCTCATTACCCTACTCCAATTTGATTGGTAATAAATTAAATTAATTTTCCCAATTTGAGTCTGTTTTGCCCATGATGGTAATTGCTGAGTGATGTCCTTGTCCTTTTCTTGACCCATGAGCCTTTCATCATATTTTTCTCCCCCTGTCCAGCTGAGGAGGGGAAGTGATAGAACAGCTTGGAGGGTACCTGGTGTCCAACCAGGGTCAACCCACCACATATGTAAAAAGCACTGGTTTAATGAAGATGGGCTTTTCATGTCAAGAAAGGAAGCCTTGTAAGAAGTTTATGGTCCATGTATACAGCTGTAGGTTGCTTTATTTTTGGAATATACTGAGCAAAGAATAATGCTCAAAGTAGGGTTAAAACAAGATACACAACTGCATTATAAATCCTTTGGTCACAACAAAATGCACAACCTTCAAGCATACTTCCCACTCAGCTCTGCTGATAAAGAGGGTCATCATTTCAAAAAAATGATGCGAAAAACATCCTCTAGACTGCATTACTTACAGTCAGCTGGCAGCAATGGCCTTTACCTTTAACACTTTTTATTCTAGAGTAAATTTTGCTTTGCGTTGTCTTTCTGCAGTACCCGAAGCTTTTCAGTACAGTTATGCTGTTATACTCTGTTACTTGATTCCCTGCAACTTCAAGTCAGGACAGAGGTGAAGCAGTCAACCCACATGCTAAAATGCTTCACTGGGCACATGTGCTCTGCTTGGAAGAGCTACAGCCAGCCCACGTTCTGCTTTTTGCTTTTTGCTTCCCCTGCCCTGGCAGAAGGTGGGACTGGGAAAGGCAGCCTGTCTTTCCCTCCCAGAGCCGGCAGCCCCGCTGGCTCCCTGTGCCACCCTCTTCCTCTGTGCTCCAAGGAAGGAGCCATCTCAGCTGTGAGCAGACAATTCTACCCACTGGCCAGAAGATGCATCAGTGGGCAAGTAACAGGCAAGAAGAAGTGTTCCAGGCCAGGTTGGACAGGGCTTTGAGCAACCTGGTCTAGTGGGAGGTGTCCCTGCCCATGGCAGGGGGATTGGAACTGGATGGTCTTTAAGGTCCCTTCCAACTCTAACCATTCCATGATTCTTCTATGATTCTATGAAGATGTGTCAAAAGGGAAAGCCCCACCATGTTTACTCTGCTACACTCACATGATTGTGTACATTAAGTATACATCCCACGTGATCACAACATTTCCCTTTGCTCCGCCGAGTGGCAGAGAAGCAGGTTCACCCAATGCAGTGGACAGGCACAGCACCAAACAGTACCTGCAGAACTCTTCTGTGACACAGGGCTCTTTGGAGTCCCAGGTACACTGCTTGGCCGCTCCCAGGTCGTTTCTGTTGAAGGGAAACATCAGTGTAAGGGTGATGGAGGCCTTGCACACACACCAGAGTTAACGTCTATTACACACGTACCAATGGGCCTGACCCTCAGTGTTCTCTGAACCAGGTTCTCACCTTGTGAGGAAGGTGCCTGCACCTCCCTGCACTCCCCATCTTCTCCCATCTCTTTCTGGTGTCCCTCCCCAGCCCTGGCGCCCTTGGCAGCTGGCTGGGATGGTGGAATCTGAGCAGACTGGGAGCTGCACCACTGGTTCTTCCACTGCAGGTCTGCTGCAGGGCCACACCCGGCGAGAAAGCAGAGATAGCAGAGATCACTGCCTGTAAGCTGCTGCCACCATCTGCACAGCCGGCCTTTCCAGGGGGAGCTAAGTCAAGCCCAGCCCCGGGGTGCTCCCTGAAGCCCACAGTGGACAGGCAGACCTGCCCGGCCGCGACAAGCACAGCACAGCTGTGAATGACTCAAGAGATGTGGGTTTAGTGACATATACACAGACCATAGCATTTTTTTTCCCCTCAAAAAAGCTATTTCCCTGGCAAATTTCCTTTTTCCCACTTGTGTCCTTTAGCAGCTGGGATATGCAAATGTATGTCACACCAGTTTTGATACTCAAAAGACTGCTGCTGCTTTTCCCCTCTCAGTTTTTGCTGTAGTTTAACCGTTCTGCTCATTTTCTCAGCAAATGGAAAATTACTTTTGACCACATGCTAAATACAGAAAATTTAATTGCAAAACTTTGTAAAAGTTGCAAAGAGCAGACAGTGGAGTTAGAACAGCAACTTCCGCAGAAGTCTAGCTAGAAAATAAGAAAATAAGCAAGTTAGCGTAATCAAGGCAAAGGACTACTTTGGCCAATTCATTTGAAACTGTCATTCCCCAACCAACAGCCACCTAACCCTGCTGAAGCCCGAAATCCCGTATCTCTCTCAGGATTCTGGATGAATGTGGTCAAGCAGCCACGGAGCAGAAGAGGCAGAGAGAGCCCTTGGGCTTGGGGCTGGCAGTCAGCACTTCCATCAGGGCACACAGGTGCACCCTGTCCTGGGCGGGTGCTCATCTGAGCAGCCAGCATGGTGCTAACACGCTCCGAGAACCAGAAAAGGCCTATTGGGTAAAGAAGGGAGCACCGTTTTATCTGTCTTTGTATATACATTCATGCACATATATACACATACAGATGTCCTCAAGGGTTGTGTTATGTTCCTTATTTCAGGCAAGGAGTTAGGATTATGGATCCCAAATGCAGGGAGGTGCCATCCCCTGCACCTGTGATGCTCAAAGTCTTGAGACGCACAACCTGCTTCCCCTTCGCACCCTTTCTCCCCAAGCCACAGCATGCTTTTGCTTGCAAAGAAAAATACTTCGAGCTTTTTTTTTTTTTGTTGCAAGTGCAAAACCTGGTGGACTAGAAGCTTTGATGAATCATGGGGAAATATTTAAATTTTACTCAGCTTTTTGTGAATTGGGTAGTAAGTTAATAAATTCCATGCTAGGTCAATGAGGAAGAATTGGAATGCGTTCTAACTAAACAGAAGGAAAATCAAATGCTAAGAGTTGTCTTTTATGAGTCAGCTTGTCTTGGCTTAAAATACACAAGTGCACAGTTAATTAAAGACAAACTCTAATTTACATTTATTGTAACACAAAGGTAAACAATAGAATATGCTACCTACGTTTCTGGTAATTTTTTTTCTGATGTAAATTGTTGATTAATGAATAATGTAAGAAGTTGACTTGAAGACAAGTGTTTTAAAGAATGGCTTTTGGATATCTATGTGGAGGGGTTGTGATGTCCACTCAGGCTATGCCCAAGCGCAATCAGTGCGGTAACATGTTTTTGTCAGAACTGGCTTTGACGTTAGCTGTAAAAACAGTTACCTTCCTATTTGGCTTGGATTTTTTTATGCAAGCATGTCCGTCAACAATCTTTTTGCACTTTTGAGATTGTACAGAGGAATGTACCTAAAAACCTACCAAATCAATTTGAAATGTAATGAATTGGTTAAAATTACCAGCTGCTTCTTGTAACTGGTCTCTATTTTGCCTGCTAGCTGCCATGGAGGTGGTGTGGAGTGCCCAATTCTTCCCTTCTGCCATGCAGAAAGCCCAGATTAGTGACTTGAGGGCAGAAATTTTATACCTGAGAGAGTGGTGCCCAGTGGTTAGCATATTTGTGACTACAATCCAAAACACTTGGTGTCTTTACAAGTTTTCTAACATAAAGTGAGTTGTGCACATTGAAAAATAATTTTTAAAAGTCTATAAAAATGCATAAACTAGAAATAATATCTTTTATTGAGTAAGAAATGAAAAGAAGAAGAATGTTTTTAATCCCATTTATTAGGAGAAAAAACAATCTCCTGTGCACTGAGGAGCAGAGGGATGGGTAGGGGTAGCCCAAGCAGGTCGAGCAGGACTGCACTGCTGTAATGCCATCTACTGGAAGCAACTAAATTTACCAAGATAATACTGTAACATTACAAATTTCTCTGCAGCTTAGTCATGATTAGAAGTGACGAGAGCGTGTGTGTGTGTGTGTGTGTGTGTGTGTGTGATTTTTTTTCCCACAACTACACAGAAAAGTCTTGGCAAGAGGTAACACCCCGTTTGATACAGCCAACACAGAGTCTCGTCTTGGAGTACCAAATGCAGCCCTTGATGCTTGGAAAATCAGAAGACTACTTGTAACCCTGTGGTAAAACAATGATTGCTGCTATTATGAATAGATTCAATATCAGACAAGATTTTATATCCCACACGATTTTCCAGAGAGGATGTTGGAGTCAAGCTAAAACCCCTCACTCTGTGAGAGTGCAATTTAGCACTGCCAGACCAACACCGACCGACTGACAAGTTCTGTCCTCCCTTATCAGCCGCATGTTTATTCTTCTATTTAGCGAATGAGGGGGAGGAATAATCAGTAGTTTCCTTCTCACCCTCTGGCCTGCAAAGGAGGTGTGTGAACAGAAAGAAGTCCTGCAGCCCTGGGAGATATCTGGAAATTAGTTACCGAACAGCAAGGCAGTAGAAAGCCGCTTGTTCAAACAGAAATTACGTAGTGAGAGGAAAAATAGTTACAAGACCCAAACTATATGTGCCAACAGAACCAAAGAGGGTTTTCACAGATGTGGTTAAACATTTCCTCCCAAAGGAAAGCGGAAACCTGTGGTGTTTGGGGAAAGAAATTTCACTTTGCATCCGTTTGGCAGAATGAGAAATGACATGATGTGTCAGGCCTTCAGAGAGCTACACACTCCGGGGCGTCATGTTGGTCAAGAAACACAGCTTCTGAGGAGGTCCCAATGCAGGCAATTTTTGTGATCAAAGTGTAGTGTCCCTTCTCCATGAACCCAGTAGCCATCTGAGGTCAAAGCAGCTGCTTTCCAGTCTGAATATACAACATCAGCCAAACATCAGGGCTTTAAGGTCTAGCATAATCCCTCCTGAGTGTGCTTATGTTGCATTCAGGGATGAGTTTAGTACCTCTGCATGGTGTCATTTGCAGTGCTATTTTAGGAGCTAAATGCTCCACAGTTTCATTGGCCAAAGTATGAGAACAGGGCAGAGCAAGCCAGAGGACCTCTGGGTATACTTACTGTGCAGAAACTTTCCCTGCTCTTAAGGATCTGCAGCAGCTACAACATATCACCCAACAACTCGTGCTATCTCATGTCTTTATAAATAGGTTTGGAGGTTTTTTTTTTGTTTTAATGGCAATAAATCTGTAATACTGAGCAGCTCCAAACCCAGTTTCTGCCCTGAATAACGTGGAGCTGTGCGGGCTGCACAGGTCACTCAGACCTTGATGCTGCAAGAAGAAACCCTGCAACCTTCTCTCAAACTGTTCCTGAAAACATGCAGAATTAGAAGTGATATTTGTAGTAGGGTAGAACAGGCCCCACAGTCTTACTCCATCTTTTTTGGATTCACTTTGCTCTTGCCAATGGCATGTAGAAATCACCCAAATGTGCAGACAGTTTGCAAACCTTGCCTTCCTCTGCTGCTCTACTGCCATCTGCATAGGCTTTCAGCGAGGTTTGCGGCCCTGTCCGTGGCTCCCCAAAGTGCAAAGATTGGTTGGACCTGTGAGTCGGAGGGAGTGCAAACAGCCCTGCTTTGCAAACAGGTTTCCTTTAACAGCGCAACAGTGCACTCCCCAGTCCAAACCTCCAGCCTGCTGGAAGCCACCGCGCTCCTTCTGGCTGTGCTGGAAGCAAAGCTCACCTCACCTGCCAGTGCTCTCGCACCTTATCTCCCCTTTCTAAGATCTTCCCCACATTTGTGATGAATCAGAAAGGGTTTCGTGGCACTTCGTTTCTTGATACTGTGTGTGGGAGAAAACAGCCCAAAGGAGAGGCAGAGGGAGCGTAGGGGTTTGTGTGTGTAAGGAGGGGAAATCACCTGCAGTGCCCTGAGACTGGAGTAAACCATTCACAACTGTAGAAGCAGCAGGAGCGGGTGAATGAGTACGATGAAAATGTTTTCCTCCTATTCCATAGAGGACACATAGCACAAGGAGATTTTGTTTCATTGGAATGAGGCGGTCTCACCGCTGCGTCAGTTCACAGAACTGACTCCAGGCCAGGATGAACTGTCCTGGCTCTCCCCTCCTCACCTCCTGCAGACCAGAGCCTGGGGACTCTCCTGATTCAGCACAGCAGCTCTTTCGTCTGTGTGCTCCAACATTTTAAAGGTCCAGTGAGCCCTGCAGTTCTCAACCCCATATGGGTCACCTAGAGCAACATCAGCTCAAAAGGCCCAAACAACCAGCCCATGCATGAGCCTCTGAACTGCAACACGGTCCTCTACAAGGTGTCCTTACATGGCATTGTGAGGTCACACTTCTCCATGGGCCTCCCAGGACCCTGACCTTTACTTCCATCCTCATACCCAGTGAAAAGAGACAAGGAAAACAGGCAGAAGCGACAGATGCAAATCTCTCCGTGCCTGTGTGAAACATGAGATTCAGTCTCGCAAGTGCTGAAACCAGAGCACCATGTAGTGCGTGAACTAGTTCAGCAGGAGTTGCAGTGTCAGAACTGAAATCCAGCTCCATCCCACAGGCAACTCCATAAAAAAGAGACCAAGGGTGCCATACAGCTTTTATCCTCGGCCCTGAAACAGCGCCATGGAGACAGGCACCATCCAAGAGTTCCTGAAATCTTCTGTCCATGTGTTGAGGGTAGAGGTGCCTGTCACTACCCCAACAGCATGGGAAAAGCTGCTGACAATAGTCCTGACTTGATCTTTCAGAATGAGCAGTGGGACCTGTACTATGCCCCTCCTTTTGCAAACACCATGCAACAAAAGCGAGCCCTTCATTGCAGGCTTAGTAGTGATAATAATGCTATTTCCAGCACTTTCTGAGACACATTTTGTTTTTCTAGGTTTTAGGCCACTTTACCAGGGCAGGTTTCTATACCACCCTTAAGCTAGGGCATCCTGTATCAGAGGGAAACTGTCACTAAATGTTTTATCTGTGTGAGAAAAAACATGTAATAGAAATACTTGACATCTCTTAGGTGTCTCCACAGATGACTTACTATTTCAGCTGCAGTTCATAAGTTTATTTGGAGTAGGTGTTGGCCATAGCTGATGAGATATGTAAGAAAAACCCCAAGCCACAGACTAAATCCTTCCAAGCTCCCTAACTGACTCAGAGAGATGGAAAAATATTAGGCAGAGGAAGTACTAGAGTAGGTCGTGGTGATACTCCTTCCATCCCCTTGATCTCTCACTTCGGGTCTAGCAAGTACTTCAGAAGCAGCAAGAGTTGTCTGCAAGCAGTGAGCTTCCTCACTGATTTCCAGCATCACAATACTGGTTGTCTTCAAGGAGCGAGCCCCTCTAATATATCTGGCTTTGTTGAGCCCCAGGCTGATGCTTGCACCCTGGCTCTCAGGGACAGAAAAAAGCGTGCTGGCCAGGAGATCCAGGAACATGCCAGTCTAGCCAAACAACTGGGTCACCTCTCTCAAAGAAATGGCATGCTTTAAGCACTCTGAGGTTGCTTTCTAACCGAGCAAAGACAAAATAAGTCTTGTTCATTCTCTGAAAACAGAGTTCAAGATTTGGTAAAGGTCAGAGTGAAACTTACAAAAAGACCGATAGCCTTTAGTGCCACCCTTAGATTTGTTTCCTCTGGAGAACTGGCTGCTCCCTGTATTCACCCAGTTCCCCACTCACAACAGCATCAGAGAAAATGCAAATATCACTGTGTGATCGCAGGGTAGAAAATTCTCCTACTTAGTCTGTTGTCATCCTCCAATTACCCAGTGAAATGCAGCATTATTAAAGTTGCTTTCATTCTCTTGATTAAGGTCTAGCTTATGATGGTGCAGTAGGGAGGTTTCCTTTGCACCTGGTGCTTCTTAATTTAATCCTTTTTATGTGCTTACAATGCTTAAAAATTATGTGTCTTGGGAAAGAATAGTTGAGCTTGCAACATGTAAGAGTGCTCTCAGCTCTGGCATTGCATAGAAGCTATGAGACATAAATGTAGTAAATGATATATTTTAGGATGGAGAACCTCAAAACATGCAGAAGTACCTTAGGGTTTCTGTGGGTATTCTCTAACTATATGGATATTAATTAGGGTCAAGATAATATCAAAGCAGAATTCCTGCTTTCCAGGAGACAGAAAGCTGTTTAGTAAATGGCCAAGGACATAACACCACAGACAAGAAAAGCCTGGAAATAAGGACACACCATGTAAGGCTGACCTCAGATGAGAATGCAAGATGGCAGCAAGCCACACGCACACTTGTGTCAGAAGTATATAAATCATCTTTAATGTGATGGACAAGGTAGCTGGAGTGCTATTGTTTGACTAATGCAAGAGGTATTACAGCTGCAGCACATCAGAGAATTTCTTCAGCATAATCAAATATTTTCCTGCTGAATCTACCACCCACGCACAGTTGTAAACCACTCCCAAAGACACTGAGCAACTGTACGGTTAACCACGTAGTAGCTGTGCATCCTGGGTGCATGGTACTTTTGAACTTGGCATGGCAGTGTGATCCAAGGGCTCCCCTTTCAGCAAACACACCCCTGCCGCGCTGCCTGGAAACTCTTCCATGTTCTCTTACAGTCCAGGTTATGTGCAGTATCATCTGCTCTGCCGGCACTGTTCAGTCAATGGTTTACAACAGTCTCACATCTGAATAGAGGATCAACAGGATGTCAAAGTAGAGAAGATTGCTCACCCCAGTTTTCTTAAAGATGGATAAGTATTGTCCATGCACAGAAGATGCTTTTAAGAGGCTATATGTGAAGCATGCAATCCTTTACACTTTTCAGAGACTGAATGGCATCTCCACCCTCCCACTCTGACTGCTTCTCACCTTCTCTGCCCCTTCATTTACCCATCCCACCCTATGTCTTTATGTCCTTCCCCATCACTTGTATCCAGACTCATGTCTCCTCTCATTTCTAATCACAACAAAGAACTACAATTATTATTGATAAGAAAATGTCATGCTAGTGAGTTGCTTCAGAAATATGCATTTGTTTCAGATTATGCCAGTGTAGTCCTGGGAAAGGGGAGAGGCTCAGCCCTAGTAAGCTGCATGAAGTTGCCAGCGGTCCTGACACTGCCTGAATCGAATACGAAGCATTGTAAAGAAATGCAGGCAGGGGAGACCAGTGCTGTTTTCCTTGCTCTGCGCTCTGAAAATGTCAGCTAGAAGCCTGCTGCCAACCCTCCAAAACAGCAGCAAGTAAATAAACATAGTTATTTCACAGGGACTGTCAGCTAGGAGATATCCAGGGCAGAAATGATTTCACCTTACCTGCACCTGCCTCCAAAAGACCCACAGGTTGTCCAGATGTGCTCAGGGTTGAATGTAAATGTCAGCACTCTGTCTATTTGCCCTCTCGCCCAGACAGGGTTTCTTCCTATTCACAGTCTTCCCAACAACATACATGAGCTTTTGAAAGCTTCACACACAGTGATTTTGCAACCCGGACCAGCCTGGGGACATTTATTTCTTGAAATTCCAGTAGAACAACAGAGCTTCTCACTGACTTGCCGCAATGGTACCTGTCTTGGGCACGGAACGGACGGGGACACCCCTGCACACGGCCAGGTACAGGCGGTCTTCACATAAACACTTAGTGGCTTTTCTTCAGTAGGACCCCACACAACCACCCCTCACCTGAGTCGCAGACAGAGGTGGAGGAGTGTGCATAAAGCTGTCGGATATTTACCAAGCTGGGACTTCAGCCAGCTCACTTGAAATATGAGGGCCACAAGACAACTGGCAGTTTCTGAGGCCTTATTTCATGTTTCTCCAAACAAGTCAACACCAGAGCTGACCCGTGAGCACAAGGAGAGTGCAGATGGACAGCTGGCCTCGAGGGAAGGAGCCCACCACTGTTTGCTGAGGAAAGTGCAGTTCTGGCGAGACAGGAATAACAAAAAGCCTATGTTCATGTATTTTCTGAAGCAAATAAGGGAATTCAATGGGCAGCCAGTTTTGTTCAGAAGCAGCATGGGAGCTGTGCACAAGAGCGTTTTACACTCTTTCTGGCCCTCCTACCCTTTATTCTCCCCTTGCCTGTAAACAGGACCCCCAAAGCCATCCATCTTGGGATGTAGAGACCCCCTTCTCCCTCAGTCCATCAGCTGCCATCACCCCCAGCTGCCAACACCTGCCCCCAACCCTGGGAAGCAGAAACAGCCATCCCTGCAAACCCCTCTGGGCCACTGGGAAGGATCAGGCCAGAGAGGGGTGGGTTGCACACCATGCTCTCCCCATCCAGACTCTCAAGCACCATTGCTGTAGCCCAGGCGTCCTCTGCAAGAGCTTCAGGAGATGGGGACAAGGGGTTTGGGCTGCTTGGCTCAAACAGCCAATTCCTCTTCCCTGGCGCACACAGTGGGTGCGAGGCAGCACGGACTGAGCACATGTCCTAGGGGGCTTGTGGCCATGCAAGGAGCTGTGGGTAGTCATGCTGAGACCAGAGAAACTGGGGAAGCATGGGCGTGGAGGTAGCCAAACACTGGCTAGGAGATTTTAATGTCTAAACATGATGGGTGAAAAATCCAAGGCAGAGTAGTATTGTTCAAGGGCAGAGGGACAGGGTGCTGAAGAACAGTCAGTACTGCAGGTCTGGGACAGACCTTCTCACCCTCAGAGTTACTTCTCAGAGTAATCGCTGGTCTCCCATTCATTGTTCCAACAGCAGAAAAGTATTTCCCCTCTATCTGCTGAATCAAACGTATGAGTACTGAGCACATAAATGCAGTTTTTTCAGCTGAGACCCAGCAGTTTCTAGCACGTAGAAAAGCTTTCTGTGGGGCTTACAGCCCTGTAACACTGAGCTGCAGCTCTGGCCAGCTCTAAGCCATATGCTGTGGCTACCTTGAATGAGGCAAAGCGTGCCATGGGGAAGGTGTTCTCCTCCCTGAGACATCCCTGAAGCTGTGCTTGCAGAGCCTGCCTTTCCTTTCCACTGCCTTCCCGCCAGCCCCCACGGGGCCTCCTAGGTTCTCCTTCGCACTTCTGCAATGAAGGTATCTACAGACGTATTTCTTTCCTCAACCACTGCTATGCCAACAGGTCATATTTCTGATATTTCTGATATTTCCTAAACCTGTCAAGGCTTCCTGCCCCTGGATAAATATTTTTGCCTTGGTTTGATTTGCAGAGTGTTGGCCTGGCCTTCCAGTTCCTGTGATTCACGGAACCCCCAGGAATACGGCAGCTCCTCAGACACTGAATATCCCCCAATGTGCTGTCCCTCTGAAGTGCACTCACACACGTGCAGGTGTGTGCTTGTGTGCATGTGTGAACATGCCTGGGTCTTTGCGACAGCTGTAGGAACCAAGTGTAGGAATGGGGTGCGGCATTTTACAGATGTCCTGTGCATCCTGGGCACAGAAAGAAGTGGGGAAGAAAGACAGGGTGGATATTTTGGGTGTGAATGGAGGTGTGCTCGCCGTACGACCTGACGGGAAGAGACTGTTTCCCTGCGCAGCCCTCCCTGTCCCTGCTGGCACCACCACAGCTGCATTCTGCTACAGCAGTGGGAAGGGGCAGTAATCCCGTGTAAGGAAACTGAGGACGTTTTTTAAGTTCCCCTTCAGTTCTAGGCTGCAGGCTCAGGTCCCCGGTGGGATTCACTACAGCCAGCTTTACCTGTCTGTGGAGTCAGGATTGTCACCAAAGCTCTCCTTAGAGCCAATGAAGAGAGACCGGCACCTATAGGGTGTAGCTTACATTAGCTGTTGTAGACACCTACATCAGGAAGACAATTGAGAGGTAAAGGTAATCATTTCTCTTTGTGGATAAATGGTGAGATTGGCAGATCCCGTTCAAAGGGAGTTGTCCACCCTGTGGATGGTACCTGGTCAGGCGAATCAAACTCTGCCTTGCTGAGAGAGCCGTAGGAATGGTGAAACCTACCTAGGGCACAGGGGTGAGCATCCGAGAGACCAGTTGGTGCTGCGGACTCTGACGGGCACCGGCCTGACAGCCACACGCTCTTTTGCACACACTTCTTTCCAGTTTATCGTCCATGCTTGCTGGTGCCCTGATTCTAAACAGAGAGCACGAATACGCACATAACCCCCCAAATCCCAGGAGAGGTACCCTGACTGCCCTTCCAGGCAGCACAGGACTCCTTGCAGAGTTAATGATGCAAAATACGGACCACGACGGCTACAGAGAAGGGTCTTCCAGGCATTTTAGAGTGGCTTGCCATCTCTCTCATCTTATGTTTTGACATGACAAGCTTGGATGTCTCTGTTGCACAAGATAGATGCCAGGCATCCTGACTGTAATGAGACTGATCCAGACTCAACCTTTCTACAGCAGGCCATACTGTGAAAACAAATTTTAGGTATACTGAAATCCTCTTGGGCTTCATTCTGCAGATCTTTTACAGGTCAGAGGCCTTTAAAATGGCCTTTAAAATGGTTTCAGGATTGAGTCCAACCAGTTTCAAAGGATGATAAATGTGGAGTGTTTATCTGGTTGGGCCATCAAGTGGAGATAGAGAGCAAGGTGCCGTCTTTGTCGGCTGGCTCATTTGCCTGTGCAAATCACCCCAATTCTTTCATTACAGATTTTTCTAACATCTTTTTTCCACATAAGAACACTGTCTCATAAATTCTATTTCTTTCCAGCTAAGCTCTATTTTCCTTGTGTTTTTTAGGAAAAGACAATGAAAATTAGATCACAGAACAACATGCGTGATGGAAATACTATTATGATCAGATAAGATGTATGGATAACACAAGCAGATAGTAAAAATGTGGAAGGACACTAATCACTGGAAACAGCTGGCAATAATATTAATGCCTCAGTAGCAGGAGGGTTCTGTTATATTTTGAAGGTTCAGAAGAATCAACATGTTATTTGCCCCTAAAATCCTATTTCCCTTCCCCAGGAATAGGAATGCATACTTGAGTTCTCACTCTAAATAGCTTGAGCACCAAGAGCAAGAAACCTATTTAATAAAAAAAAAAAAAAAAGGCTTTTGCACCACGCGAGGAAGGAAGCAAGTGGTGAAGCAGAGATGGTGCAGTGCCAGGCACGTTCGGAAAGGCAATTTGTTGGATGGACCAGTCACTTAACACCTCCCGTTTTCAGGAGGAGGGAGCAGAACTACACAAAGGGTTCAGCTGGGGAGCAGCACAGAGCCCCACCGCACCAAAAGCTGCATAGCTTTTGCTTGCTGACCTCCCTCAAAGGCCGCGTCCCCTCCCGGCGTGCAGCCACTTGCCCATCCCGGCAGAGGGACTGCGCGGTGCAGAGCCCACCAGCTGCTGCCGCCCTGCGTGCTTCTGGCTAATCCCACCTTTCCCTGGGGAGCAGGAGGGCAGGACAGGCCAGGGAGGAGCAGGATCTGTCCCAAAGCAGAGTGGGAATATTCAGCACAGGCGCACGTGGGTACCTAAGAAGTAAAGCACAGTAAATGTTCCCCTGAACTCATATTAGGATTCTTTGACTTAGACAACTAGAAAAAGCAAACCAGCGGTTGAGTGACAGCAGCCTGGTCTGATGTGACGTATGTAAAAATTGGGGAAACACAAAGATACCAAATAAAGAACAACTCCCATGTGAGTCCCAGGCACTTGTCATCCTCTACATTGATAAATATTTTTCATATAGGTTAGGCTTTACAGACTGAAAAAACAGGCCTGACAGGGATTTCAGGAAGTCATTTTGTCCCTCCTGTGCCCCAAAGCAAGGCCGACACGATTTTTCACGGTTTTGCATAACCTACTATTAGAGACCTCCAGTGATACAGACTCCCAGGCAACTCCCTACTCCCACACTTAACTATCTTAAAGAGGGAGGAAGAGTTAGGGTTGTCCTTGTTGCGAATGAAGTGTGTTACTGTGTCTTCTAGTGATGACAGGCATTGCAAACAGTATTCTCCGCAGCAGCATTTTATGCATTCGAAGCCTGCTTTCATGCCCCTGTCCACGTCTTTGCTTTCTCAGGGCAGACAGCCACAATCTCTTAACATTTGCCCACAAGCCATGTTTTCCACATCTCCCATCCTTCTTGCTGCTCTCTTCTGGGCTTTATCCAACTGGCTTACATCTTTCCTGAAGCGTAGAGCCCAAACAAGATAAAATATTCCAGCTGAGGCTTTATAATTTCCTTGTAAAGTTGGAGGCTTACTTCATGCCTCACAGACAACATTCCTATTTACACAGCGGAAAATGCTGGCTGTTTTTGTATGAGCACAACACTGCTGGCTCACGCTCAGTTGTAAACTGCTCCACTGCCTGTCTTTGTCACTTAATTATTTCTGATGAAATCTCCCATCTTAAGTGCATCTTTACTGAGCAGCATCCTACTCTACTACAGCGAGTGCCCTCAGCTGCAGGCTGATTGTGGATTCTGAGCCTGTTCTGTGCGGCACACCATGTTCTCTCCCAGCTTCAGTTAAAGTTAACGTTTGAATAAGTACTCTCAATGTCAACATTCCATTCATTACTGGAAATACTGACTAGAATGGAGCCTCAGGCAGATCCCTGCAGGATTTCCTTTGGTGCAAACTGCCCTTTGACAACGGACCATTGATTACCATGCTCCGAGTATGATCTGCCAAGCAGTTTTGCACCATCTTATTGTAATTTGACTATGGGCCCCTTTGCCTTCAGTTTGCTTTCCCTTTAGCCAGCTTTAAAACTGCCTTTGCTGCTCCTAAGAGCTGTCTTCCTGTAAACGAGCTGCCTCTCCCGCATGCAGGGTCTCTGCTCACGGACCTGCCCTGCTCAGAGGCTTTATAAACGCCTAGCCCCATCTTACCACATGAGAGGGCACGTACCTCCTCCCACCGCTGCTTGCCAATGATGGAAGTGCTAAAGCTGCCATGAACCTGTCAGGAAAGCCTGCTCTTGCTTGTGCCCACCTTCAGAAAGGCCCCGGAGTGGGGCGGGGGATGCTCCGTTGGGCTCTGACCCGACCACAGCCCTGAGCCCAGTGAATGCCCCCACCCCGCACGGATCTGCCTCCCACTGGCTGACAGGCAACTGGTTCGGCACGCAGGACAGCTGGAGGACATGCCATGCAGAGGACGTCCAAATACAACATTTAAAAGAACCGACAGTGAACCCAATGCCTGGAGCTTCCACATATGCTTAGCATACGGCTGAGATAAGTGACTGTCTTCTACCTCATGCATGAGAGACATACGATGGGAGGGACAACCAAAGGGAGGACGCATGATAGCAAAGCCTAAGGGATGTGTTACATGTATAAAAAGAAAGCAAGAGCATGGATTTGTGAGCTTCAGGCTAGAGAAGACCTTGCAGAGTGCTGTTCAACCAAAAACACAGCACTACATTTCCTACCTATCATCAGCCCTGAAGGAAAACCCACAATGTCGCACTCCAGCAATTAGCTGAGTTTAGTGGCAGGCCAAGCCTGGGTACCTCTGGAAAAGGTGGGGTCAGAGACGGGTCCGGCAGCAGCACACTGTTGGCAGGGCTGGACGGGGTCCCCAGGGTTGATACAGCACATGGGCAAGGCAGAGCTGGAAGGAACTGCTAGCGGGGCTCCAGCTGGGGATTGCTGAGGATACTCCCGGATGCTCTGTGTCATGGAGAGGAGCCCTTCCTCCCTTCCTTCCGCTCACTTTCTGGCTGCTTTTTCCCCCAGATCGCTACCCATGAAAGAGCACTAACATGCCCCGCTCTGTCCACTGGACAGCTCTGTGCTTCTCCTATGTACTAGTAGTTTCTCCTTTCAAATTTCTGCATGCTTGAGTAGAAGTAGACAGCCTCTTGCCTCTACTTCAGCTCCCCTGCTTGGCTCAGCCTCAGTGGGTAGGAGAACCAAAGAGCAAATAATAGAGAAAAGGGATATTCTAAGTTATTTAAAAAAAGAGGAAAAAAAAACCCTCATTAAAAAGTCTCCACAGCAGCCAGAGACCTGCTGTAAGCTAGAAGAATAACCAGTCGTATTTATTTTCTCTGAAACCATTTGTTCTCTCAGCAAGCAGAGCTCAGACCATGGTTGAGATATAGAAATCCCTTCTTGGAATCAAAAATTTTAAGGAGGAAAAAAAAAAAGGCTACATAAAGTACAAGCCACTGTAACAAAGCTGAAGTGGTACAGTCTCTTTAGACAATTTTGTGCTTCAGCACCTGAAGAAGATACCCTTGATTTGGCACAGTGATCGTGATCCATGTCCAGATTCTGCACCTGGAAATGGAAGGAAACTCCGCAGAGCATTTCAGAAGAGACTGGGAGGGAACCTACCTTTGGATGATGACAGATAACAACCACAGAGCCTTTCCAGGACAATTTCATGTTTCTTCCTGTTGAATAGGAAGCTTTGTAGATCCTGATAACAGGAGACATGACACATACACAGGGACACGCCTAAACTGCTCTGAAGTCAGAACCTCCTTCCACTTCAGGACTGAAATCTGAAGTCCTCTCTGAAAGAAGGCTCCAAATGGAGGAGAATTAAAACTAATTTTTCAGTGTAGCCCAGTGTAACAAGGTCCCTGGAAACCCTTACAGTCCAAGTATGTGTCCCAGTGTTTTGCTGCATGTCAGAGGGTCCACCGCTCTGATGCCACCTACTCCATGCAGCAGAAGGCCCTGGGAGGGCTGAGTAGATAGTGTACTGACTGAGGTCCCCCAACTGAAACATCTACCATAGCCTTCAGTGAACAGTGCCTTGCCGTTAACCAAGTGTTGTGGTTTAGGCCAAAATCCACTACTGGGGACCTGAGGGACCCCAGATGGGACCGACAGATGCTCCCTTCTACCCCTCTTCAGAGAGGCAGAGGAGGAAAAAGAGACTTATGAGTCTCCAAGTTGCCTTAAAGTCACCTTCCAGTGCAGCTGTGCTAATGTACAATTCGAATACAATACTTTATTCACAAAATCTAGTTTTAGGTACCAGATGCTTGTGAAAGACAGAAGTGAAAAAAAAAAAAAAAAAGAAAACCACAATTAAACCACTTAGACTAAAAATACCCAGAAAGTTCTTTCTCGTTCCCTTATGGCTCTGGTAGGGTGCTACACAGAGCTTCCTTCCTTGTTGCATCTGTTAAGGAGATCCCTCCATGAGAAGGTCTCCACCACAATGTACATTCACTTCACAGCTCTGGGAAGCTCCTTGGCTCAGGGAAGGCTCCTTCCCAAGCCCTTTGAAGGGGGTTCAGACAGATTTAATCTTCCACTCTGAATCTCACAGTACTTATTCCTTATCCAGGAGATAGTCTGGCCATTTGTCTTAATTAAAATAAGGACTTCATCACTCCCTTGGAGATTCAAATATTTCTTCCTCAGATGGGTGGGACCTGCTCTGACTGGTTAACACTTTGTTGCCTCAAGAAGTTTCCTTTTCTTGCCTCTAGTGACTCACTGACATGGTTAACTATGAAACATATCTTACACACAATCTTGTATTTTGTAATAGTCTGTACATTAACAAGTATACCTGTTGCACACGTCTATATGGGATTAATACATGTGGAACATTGCTGGCATTTGGCTGAGAACAGACACAACAGAAGTTGGGTGGGTAACCTCTAACATCTTTCTCTCCTAGGCAGACTGAACATCCAGGTTCTGCTGGGATGCGTGGACAGATCCCAGAGCTGTCAGTTCCTGTGCTATGCTACGTTCTAAAAGAGCCTACTTTTCATCAACCCCACTGAAGCTGGACCTCTGTCCGGCAAAGAGAAGTTATCGATACCGTTTGTCACAATGTGCAGTGTCCTAGCAAGAGAAATACTCATGCCCTTCCTGGGAGGCACTATTGCCATCAGCACCCAAAGCCATGTTCCCTGACCCCTCACAGTCTCCTGATGCACGTGTGGGGCATGAGAAAAATCATCATTTCAGACTGTCTCAGCTGTGGAATCAGAGGGGAAAGACCATGGGAAAGCAATGTGAACAGGGTCTACAGTATTTCCTGATGGGTTAGCAATGTCCCTCTCTTTCAACTGAGACCAGATGTACATTCTAAGCAATGGCTGTCACCCCTACAGTGGTTTTACAGCGAGTCAACATGCAGTCAGCCAGCCACTTTGTGAGTCACTGTGTGAAGCACCCAGACTTCCCCATGATGGGAAAAAAAAAAACCAAAGAGAGAATTTGTGAAGAGTGTGGAGGAGATCTTGAAACACTTTCTGATCATCCGTCTCAGTAGAGAGATGTCTGGTCCCTCAGAGATCTGAGAAATGGTTATGACCTTACAAACCAAGAGTTTTGCATCGACTCCTATCAGTGGGCAACAGTGAGACCTTTAACTACATGGATCAGACTGAAGGCCAACCAGCTAGCTTCCACTGACCTCTGAGTTACCGTGTTTGTGCACTAAACAGCGATATCTCTCTCAAACACTCCAGCGTACTTTCATCATCTGGTGATAGCTATGATAAAGACTCTAGGAGTACCTCTACGCATCTGCCTTGACAGAAAAGAGACCTAGCTCCTGCTGCTGAAACAATGGTGCTACGGAGGCAAAGCAGGAAGGAGGGCCATGAAACCCTGTGACAGAGATGTATGCTGGCACCATGTCCCCATGACAAACACTGCCAGTGTTTATCTTGATACTGCAGCTGCAGCAATGACAGGACAAATAAGCATTTCAGACAAATCAGCAGGTGCAGAGAGTAAGCTGTCCAGCCTATGTGACTTGCGATAAGCATTTCCCACACCAATGCAGGTCACCCATAGGAGAGATGAGGACTGCAGTTTTGTAGCATATTGTCTTTGACCTACCATATGGCTCAAAGCCAAAGGATACTTCCTGAGCGTCAAGGTGCAATCGCACTGTCAGGCAGCAAGCCTTGCATGCCAAACGTGACTTTATGGCGCCTGCATGGCTCAGCAGGTCCAACTTTGCACTGCAGCCGAGGAAGAAAGTGCATATCCAACATGAGACTGGACAATCTGCCTATGGATAGCCCTGCACTACTAGTTTTGCAGTGACAAAGTTCAGAGACAATTAGTCAGATTAAATCAAAACAGTGTCCAGACAGCTGCTCCTGCCAGGGCTGGATGAAGCTTCATCACACACTTCAACAGAAAGGCCTGGAGGTTGCATTTAGCTTCTGCTTTGTCTGAGGCCTAGATGACACCACAGGTGACACTTTTTTGCCACATAATCCACTTGGAGGAAGCATAGGCATTTGGGATGTGAATCTGATAGTGCAATATAACCCATCTAGAGCAAAAGTACTCCCCAGCAATATCATCATATCAATAAACTAGCAAAAAGCAGTATATACACAGCTAGGAGACTGTAGCTGAGAGAATCACAGAATCACAGAATAGTCAGGGTTGGAAGGGACCTCTGGAGATCATCTAGTCCAACCCCCCTGCCAGAGTAGGGTCACCTACAACAGGTTGCACAGGACAGCGTCCAGGCGGGTTTGGAATGTCTCCAGAGTGGGAGACTCCACAACCTCTCTGGGCAGCCTGTTCCAGTGCTCCACTACCCTCAAAGTGAAGAAGTTCCTCCTTATGTTAAGATGGAACTTCCTATGTTCAAGCTTGTGCCCATTACCCCTCGTCCTATCAATGGGCACCGCTGAATAAAGACTCCTCCCATCCCTCTGGCATCCTCCCTTTAAGTATTTGAAAGCATTAATAAGATCCCCCCTCGGTCTTCTTTTCTCTAGACTAAAGAGACCCAAGTTCCTCAGCCTTTCCTCATATGAAAGATGTTCTAATCCCCTAATCATCTTCGTAGCCCTTTGCTGGACCCTCTCCAGCAGATCCCTGTCTTTCTTGACCCGGGGAGCCCAGAACTGGACGCAGTACTCCAGATGCAGCCTCACCAGGGCAGAGTAGAGGGGGAGGATGACCTCCCTCGACCTGCTGGCCACACTCTTTTTGATGCCCCCCAGGATGCCATTGGCCCTCTTGGCCACCAGGGCACATTGCTGGCTCATGGTCATCCTGTTGTCCACCAGGACTCCCAGGTCCCTTTCCACAGAGCTGCTCTCCAGGAGGTCAGCCCCCAACCTGTACTGATGCGTGGGGTTATTCCTCCCCAGATGCAGTACCCTACATTTACCCTTGTTGAATTTCATTAGGTTGAAACTGAGCTTGCCAGGAAAACCAGCTAAGCTGGAGCAGTGGAAGGGCCAGAGTGCCCCTGTACATGCTGCAGGAGAATCATGTTGTCTCACAAAAGGCTACAGCCCTCATGGAAGGTGTGGGAGGCTCAGAAATGCATGATTTCATGCATGAGTCCAGTACAAGAAACAAGTCCAAGCCTAACTTCAAAGCCAGCTGGGCTAAGGACTGCTCTGGTGAGTAGTCTAACCAGACTTGAGTAAGTGCTCCCTAAAGCAAGGACCAGAACAAAGAAATCCCACTACTAACCTCTCTTTATTCTTTGTTAGTCTGAGAACCACATTTCTTGCTGCATAGCCATCCTATCGCAGTAGCTGAGAGCACAACCATAGGTGGTTTGGGCATTGTCCTGAGAAGGTCTGGTTGGAAGTGACCTCTGGAAGTCTCCAGCCCAGCTACTCACTCTGAGCAGGATCACTACTAACAACAAACCAGATCAGGCACAGCTTTGTCTAGCCAGGTCCTAAGATCTCACAAGGATGGAGGTTCCACCACCTCCCTGGTCAGCCTGTGCCGGGGCTACCTTGCCTTCCTAGAGAAAGCTGCTTGCCTGATTTCTGACCTGGACCTACCAAGCAGGATGTGGCTATTGGCCATTGTTATGTTGTCTGTAACTTTTGTGAGGAAAGTAAAAAGCTGCCTGACATTATGAAGAAACTAAGTCCAGGTCATCTACCTTTCTGGGGTAGGGTTCCTGTCACAAGAGCTTTTATCACATAAAAATGAGGCTTTGTATCTTACTGGTTTTATCTGACCTCAACCCAGCGCATGTGAATAAGGGTCCATCACCATGATGGTTCGGCACCACCTCTGAATTGCAGTGGGGACAGGGTATCTAACTCCTAGTGATCTCCCCAGCCGTGCAGGGGATGCTGCCCATGAGCCAGAGCAGACTATGCTTGAAAATGAAGGCAGTGTTTAATGGTAGCGTGCCTTCTGGAGGGTCCTATGAGATGTCAGTGCATAAAACTCAAGGTAGATAATGACTTGGCCAAGTTCTAGGCCAAAGGCTTCTGCAATAAAACACATCAGTCCCTGAATGGACCCTGCAGTGTGTTGTGACAGATGGGTCTCCTTGCACTCACAGTGACTCAGAAAGAGGAACACCAGTGGTCATTCCTGATGGCTTCGACTGCATTGTGAACAAGGTGAACTCCTGCTGTCCTCTCCTCCCTTGTCATTCTGTTATTCTTTCTGCTAAAGAAATCTGGTTTTGCTGGTCACAAGTCCCTGTTTTGCAATGCTGTTGTGAGCTCATGACAAGAAAAGCAGGTAGACACAGAGTGTTAGGTAAGCTGGCGGTGGTACAAGTTTGACAGGTCTTGAGCATCTGATAAGATTGTGAGTTAAGGCTGCTTCTCTACTCATAGGACAGTGAATAAAACACACAAATATAAAATGAAAATTCTGTAATTTCAGTAGTTAGAAGAGGCCCGGCTAAGAAGCGAAGTTACTGAACAAAATTGGTTCTGTTTTACCTCAAACCAGGACACCTTGATGTCCCATAACATGTGTTTTTCTTCCCTCATCTTCAGGGGCAAGAGGGCTCTGACTTGAGCAACTATTCTTTTCACTATTTCTGTTTCCCTGAGTGGTGCTTTAGTGATACCTGACATTCTATCAAACTACTTTGCATAGATGTACATATATAGTCATAAATATCTCCAGCTAAAGGGAAAGGAAATAAATAAGGAACATGGTAAAAATTATATCTTTAACAGTGTTTTCTATTCTAAAACATTTACAGCAGGAGTGTTTCTACTTTACATTCTCTGTCTTCTGTAAAAGCTTCAGATGTCTTCTAATGGTCAGAATTAAGATGACAGAGGATTAGAAGACTAAATCTTCTCATAATTATTTTCTTTCATATGGTGGCAGGGTGATATTAATTCCTTTGACTCTGGGCCTACCTTGTCATCAAAACCAACTTGAGAGATAATTTCCTGCAACAGACTTGTACTGCCAGGGTGACACATTTACTGCAGTCCCCACCCCTACTTACCATTCGTGAAGGTGTTCACATAGTACCTTCGGCCCTGGGGAGACATATAGCTCTGCCAGCCTGGGGGAAGATGGCCATTCAAGGTATCTTCTCCTGTCTGGGGAGTTGCTTTTCTGGGTTTCTGCTGAGAAAAGAAAAAAACCCCAACCTATTAAGTCAATATGTAAATAATGTAAAGTCTAACCAACAGACATCTGGGAAGGGACCGTGTGGTTTGGCATTCTAGACATTGCAATACACCCAAATACTTTCAGTCCATTTCTCCCCTCATCTGCCCTAGCTTCCACTGGAACACGAAGCAACCTTCCCTTGGAGCACTGGCTACACAGAACATCCTTTGGGAGAGAAATGAAACCCCTCTGTATTTGATATCCCATGAGCACCTGGACCTGTCCAAGAAAATGACTCCCTTTAAGCAGTAAAATGCAAAGCATAAAATAATCTAGTGTCTGAGAAAGAAAGGCACGCATCTGGCACTCGTGTACTTTCATATGGTTCAAAGCACTGATCATGGAGGTGATGCCCCAATTTAATTTAACAGGGGCATCATCGCCTTCAGACATTTTCAAGAAGAAACACTGCAGAGCCATGTTGCCTATAGGAATAGTGTGGTGAAGTAAATTTATCAGTATGCTAATGCTAATAATGCATGCTAATAATGCATGTAATTAGCAATGCATACATTACTGATCTAGACGTAATCTGGATCCATATCATCCGGATACAGAATCATTAGGATCCAGATTACTAGGAGTGATACAGATCATTAGGAACAGCAGGAGATGAGCATCACACTGTCACCTGCTCTTCAGGAACACACAGAACTGCTATCAAGGTTCAGGTGCCACCTCAGCTGTACATCTCTTCACCAACACAGTTGAAAGCCTCAGTGCAGGTTCAAGTTGCAAGGAAAAGAAAGAGGTGAAGCTTAGAATCATAGAATCATAGAATTGTCCAGGTTGGAAGAGACCCTTGGGATCATCGAGTCCAACCACATACCCTACTCTAAAAAGTTCTCCCCTACACCATATCCCCCAACACCACATCTAAACGTCTCTTAAACAAATCCAGGGATGGTGACTCAACCACCAAGCTGAAGCAGAGGTAATTGTCCACACTACATGGCATCACTTGGACTGTTTCCCTCTTCCAAGTAGCACTGGTGGTTCCTTGGTCACTTGGGATTTACAGCAGCTGCTTGATGTGAGACTGGCAAAGACAGCTTCATCCCAAAGGAGGCATGAACCCCGTCTGGTCCCTTCAACCAGGAACACCGAATAAAGCAAAGGTAGAGAAATAAGATGCGTGGCCAGAGATTGCCAGTTGCAGCCCTACAAGGCTGCAGGTATGAACCCAACAGCCTCTGCCTGGCTCACATCCAGAGAGCTCCACTTTGCCTTTCCACATTCCCTAAGGCAAACCAGGCATGCGATGTACTCTTTTTTGTTTGTTTGTTTGCACTGCCTTCAAAGGAAGAAATACAAAAGAACAAGGAAAAATGTGTGAAATGGGATTATTTATCCTGTGGAAGCTAATCTCTATCCGAGAAATGCCTTCCAACATGGTGGGGGACAGGTCTGAAGTGACTGCACTAGATTCACAAGCAGCCACGTCCAGGCGATGGGCAGAGTTCCAGCATCTGGCTGCATATAATGTTCAAACATTGACAGACATATGGACAGTACCATCAGAAAGAAACCTGTGATGTGTCCTTCTCCTACACGTTCAGTCTCTGAGTGAAATCCCAACCCTGTTCCAACCCAGAATAAAAGGGACATTTAATGATTTTGGAGCCATAAGTTTATTCTTATGTTTCTTTTCAGTTTCAGAAAACTCTGATTACAATGGCTTTCAAGATACACTGAACTCAAGAATGATCTTGCATTCGTGCCTCATCAAGCGTACTTGCACAGACAGGTCACAGGCTGCAAGGCAGCCACATGGACCCAAGGCCAGCGTGAGATGAATACTCTCTCACCACTGCAGCACAGACAAAGCCTATGCTGATTCAGATTTCAGCTCCTCTCCTTGAGCAGAAATACAGACTGGGGGGCTCAGCTGGTGCAACATGAATTGAACAAGTTAGCTCAGGAGCTACAAACGGATTGTACCGGGTGTATGACTCAAATCCATGCTCTGCAGGGCTATGGCTAGCAGACTCGTATACAGAATTAATCAATAAGATCTCCACCATCTATTCCTATCCCCTGTGTTTCTTCTCTCAAAGGTTTCATCAAATCAATTTATAGTTCCACTCACCCAGCTGTATATGTGAGGAAGCAGAAGCTTTCACAGTTTATGTTACTACTTGATTTTTTTTTTTTTACTGATCTCAGTGTAGAATGAAAGCGAAAACTTGTCTTACACATTAGGCTGCCCAAAGGCGGCACACATTCGCATTATTGTTAGTGTTATTCTATTGCCTGGAAATGCACTAAATGAAATTCTTCTTTAGTGGAGCTAGCACAACCATGCCTGTCCTGTGATCACAGGGGCAGGACCCCTCCCTACACGCCACTGAAACACCTCTCTGTTTCACATAGCTTACCATGAAAGCTCTAAATCCTACTAATGAAAACATTAAACCTCGTGAATATGATAGAAAAATTAACTCTGGGTTATCTGAGGAGTTCTCCAACGTGGTATGGGTGTTTTCGGAAGTGCCTTGTTTCACTATGCAATGTCACTTCTAACATGGCCCAACAACCACATACTTATTTCCAATTCTTTAAAGCCACATACTGGCACCACCAGAAACTTGCTCACGCAGCCCTGACACCTGCAGAATGGCCCTAATGTCCAGTATCATCCTTTTGTTTGGTTTTACTCTCAGTCACGACTGGAAATAACTCACTGCAGGCTTCCCAGGCATGACATCCCTGGAAGCATCGCATTGCTTGTGCAGGTGATACAGGCCAGTGGTCTGGTTTACGGCTCTGACACATATTTCTGTCACGTGGACCTTACAAACAACAGCTGTTTCATGCAAGCTTCCTTTTGGTCCTGTTCAGCTCCTGTGACCTGCCATGCAGGGGAGCTTTTCCATCTCACATCTCTCTCAAACGCCTCTCTCTACAGTTTCACCTAACATAATGAAACACTGGGAAGAAAAAAGAACTCTTGGAAAGAGTATGTCTGACCAGTGCAGTCACCCCATTTTTTGCAGTGACAGCTAAGAAGAAGGTAGCTTGATTTCTGTCTCCAGGACTACCTCCTGAGGGGCTTTCCTTGCCCATACACAGTCCTTGTCCCATACACAGGTTGGTGTGGTGAGAAAGCCAGGGCAAAAAGGCATTCAGAGGTTCAGGATCGAGTAACATATGCAGAGAGGTCAGATCAGAAGGGAAAGCATGATCACGCCACGCTACTTTTTGAACCACAATACCAGTCTTTCTCCCAGCATATTCCAAGGGATAGCACAGAGTGCTGTGGGACAAATCCTGGGACAGCTCCTGAACTCTCTCCATCGCAGCATTAACGGTCCCCCCTTATTGTTTGCAAAAGCACACTGAGGAGACATAAATTCCACAGTGTAGGAATGTACCAGCTTGTGAAAAGTTTGGCAGCAGGCTGGGTCCCTTAGATTCACTGCACAGATCTCCGGCCTTGAAGATAACGAAGGTACACCAGACTATCTCTGCTGTGTGTGATCACCCCATAAAGAGGAATTTAGGATAATCCAACCCTGAGTTCTGTTCCAGAATCTAGAAGGTACAGAATTTCACACATTTTTATGGCACACTTGCCACTTCTGTCCTTAACACCTTCTCTCCCTTCTGGAACTGAAGTCCTATCCATTCCTGCTACTTCTCTTTCTTAATATGGTCCTATAGTGATACCATGTACCACGTAGGTCAAGACTAGGTCCAGCTCACTTTAGGGGCCCATGGTATTATTTCATTTCACACAGTCAGCATCAGTAGGACAGATACCGCTGGTTTGCTTAAGGGAAGCCCTGCAATTGCCCCAACATCCTTTGAGTCACATTTTCAGTGCTGCTTCAGGTCTCCCTCGGGGACTGTGGGAAAAACACATAGGTGCCATGGTTGTACTCTTAAACAAAGGCTATGCCAAGAGACAGATGTGGACACTATAGAGTGGACACCAGCAAAAGTTGCATGGAAGTAGTACAAAGATGAAAGTTAAGCCAATGTTTTAGCTATAGTCCCTGCCAAAATGCATTTCACTTCAAGAAAGCACACAAGCAAAATGTTTTGCAGTTACTAAATCTGGTTTTGAGTTACTAATATTTCTACCTTTGCTTCTGATTTTGCAATAAAGAAGTGTTGCGAGCACAATAGTCACCATAGATGATGGTCAAGAGGACTGAATATAAGGAAAACCCCAGCAC
Organism: Vanellus vanellus; assembly: GCF_965231255.1. Taxonomy (NCBI): domain Eukaryota; kingdom Metazoa; phylum Chordata; class Aves; order Charadriiformes; family Charadriidae; genus Vanellus; species Vanellus vanellus. The sequence goes on from NC_138922.1 coordinate 627,528, forward strand.
TGCCAAATGCAGAAGTTCTTGTAAACAATCGGGCAATGGTTTGCTTGGATGTGCATGGATGTCATGGTTTAACCCCATCCAGCAGCTAGAACCACGCAGCTGCTTGCTCACGCTTCCCCGGTGGGATGGGGAGAGAATAGGATGGGGTGAGGTGAGGTGAGGTGAGGTGAGGTGAGGTGAGGAAAAACTCATGAGTTGAGATAAAGACAGTTTAATAGGTAGAGCAAAAGCCACACACACAAGCAAAGCAAAACAAGGAATTCATTCAATGCTTCCCATGGGCAGGGCGGTGTTCAGCCATCCCCAGGAAAGCAGGGAACATCACGCGTAACAGCGACTTGGGGACACAAACACCACCACTCTGAATGTCCCCCTTTCCTTCTTCTTCCCCCCAGCTTTATACGCTGAGTATGACGTCACATGGTATGGAATATCCCTTTGGTCAGTCAGGATCAGCTGTCCAGGCTGTGTCTCCTCCCAACTTCTTGTGCCCCCCCCAGCCTACTCGCTGGCAGGGTGGTGTGAGGAGCAGGAAGGGCCTTGAGGGTTTAGCAACAATCGAAAACACCAGTGCGCCATTACACTATTCCCATCCCAAATCCAAAACAGTGCACCACACCAGCTGCTGGCAAGAAAGTTAACTCCATCCCAGCTGAAACCATGACAGTGGAGTATGGATGTGTAGATCTCTTCCTTTTATTTTAGAGAGGAACGTGATCCTAAACAGCAGCTCGCTATTGGGCAAGATTCCCCACCCCCACCCCAGGGACTGCTGAGGAAGATCATCCAGATGCTGGGACCACTTCTGTGTTAGAGCCCCTAACTGCAATCCCCGCAATCCCCTCCCACACACACTTGAACTCCCACTCCTATAGCAGCTCTGCTCCAAACTGATACTCTATGGGGCAAAGAGGAACTGAAAAAGGCATAGGGAGGAATCGAAGAAGAAATGAGACTTGGTTTCATCTTGTACTCCTCACCACTCTACACTCATTGAAGCAAAGACACCAGGAGGCTCTGGGATAAATGTTGTGGGGTAGTAGCATATAGGGTTGGGCTCTATAATGTATCACAGATTAAGTACCTCCTAGTTTTGGCATATTCAGCAGCGCATCCTTTCAGAAATGAGAGTGCCACGGAGGCCATGGTAGCAACACATTGTCCCTTCTCTGCCAAAAGGGGAGATCTGACTAACAGGAGAGGCTTTCTTGCTCTGTTTTTCTCGGCAGTCACAGCCCTCTCCTAGCCAGGCAGTCCCTTCTTTTGGCACCAGCGCAGTTAAACTGGAACCATGTTTGCACACCCACGTGGGAGAAGTTCAGGCTAACCTGGCATGTAATGACAGGCAATCCTGCTGCCCAGACAGGACAGAGACGGGGCCAGGAGACAGCACGGAGAGGGGAAGCAGCCGGCAGATGGTGATGAAGAGCCCAGCGCCGCCGCTGGCACAGCACCCCCAGACCGAACTCAAAGCACTCCCCAAACCCAGCTCTCACCGGGACGCACCCCGTGCCAGCCACGGGGCGGGAGGAAAGCGAGGCACTTGTGCTTGCACACCTCTTAGACGGCTCAGCAAGACTGTGCTATTACCTTGATGTCTTGTTCCTATTTTTAGGAGAAGTCTTGCCAGGATAGCTTATGAGAACAGTAAATCACAACAGAGAACTGTCTACATGGAGAGGAGGTTTTGATATCAGCAGAGAGCATTACGAAGCAGCAAAACCAGAAACTAGACAGGCTCAGATTGAAAAGAATCTGCCAATTGTGAGGATAAGTATCGACAGGAACGGCTTACCAGGGGGCTGTGCACTTCTTGTAGTTCCTCCATCGAGATTAAGTGCCTCTTTCTAGAAGATCTGCTCTACTCCGGTCAGAGAAAAAGATGGGACCCTGAAGCCCCTGACCCGGCGGTGCAGAAGCTCGGGCTGGGTGGGATTCTGCCTTCCAAACCTTGCAGCTCCCACAGTGCCTTTGAGCTGAGAGAAACACGCCACTCCCCTCACTGTCACTTCTGGGAGTGTCACCAGCCACCGCATGGTGGTGGACAGGCAGATCTGGACCTGAAAAGGATGTCTGCAACACATTGTTGAGGAAACAGGAAACCTGAACAATGTCAGCAGAGCAGAAAATGTGTGACCCCAGTGAAATCCGTCTGCATCTGTGTTTGCAGCCTGGAAAAGGGACCAAAGTATCTCTCAAAACTTTCAAAACCAAGAACGCAGTTACTTCCCTCCTATGAGACTTCCTAGGATGAGGAGTCCATATAGGAAGGGTACGTGCAGGGGTAGGCAAGAGCCAGCCACCCAACAGGTCTCATTCTCCATGACAAGCCATGGTTTTCATTTGCTGTCTGCAGAAACACAGGGACACATTCTCCCGATGAATGCACAGCAGAAAGGAACCAGAAACAAGCAGCAAATGCAAAAGGTGCCTCAAAGCAGAGAGGGCACTGGAGCTCTTCAGCACTGAACCAGCCTGAGAGCTTGCAAAGGCAAGCATATGAAATCATCCTGTTATAGACCACCTGGCAATGGGATGCCCTCCCAGTGGTGGAAAAAGAAGAAAGCCAGAGGGGTTTTAGGCAGCAAAGTGAAGCAACAGGGAGTGAAGGGTCCGCACACATCAGTCCATCCCATGCTGACTGACCCCCTGAGACAAGTTCAGCCTTACTCAATAGAGGAAAATCACTTCCCATTTTCAAACTGCAGGAAATCCCCGTTCCCCTTCAAAGAGGAATCCTAGGGAGGAAACATCTGTGCACTTAAAAGCCTGAGCTCCCTGAAGATGCGTTAGCTCACATTGGCTCCAGCAGAGTGCAGCCCAGGGGCTCTCTCGAACACACAACCCAAGGTAAAGCAAAACAATCTCAAACCACAAATGCAGGCCCTGAGCACCCTGGTCTCACTCTGAACAGAGGGGTGGACCAGAGACATCCAAAAGTCCCTTCCAATTTCAATTCTTCTATGATTTTATGATCCTATTTCAACAAAGCGTCCAGCCTTGGAGCAAATGAAGAGGATGCCTCTAGCTGTGGGAAAGGTTTGAATTAAATGCGTTGTCGTTACCTGCTGTTGCCACTTGCTCAGAGTCACACTGCGCTTCTGCTGAGATCCAACAGCACAAAGAAAGGCTACAGAGTCCAGCCAAGCTGCTCCTCTGCAGCATCCTGCCCGGTGCTGGAGGATCGCTGAGGACACAAAACCGGACAACACATGCAGGGGAGACTCACTGCAAGAAGCAATGCAAGGACACAGCAGGGAAAAATTGCCACAACAGGAACCTGCACCAGAACAGCCTGCTGTCCTGTGGGGAAAAGCTTACTCCGTACCGTACGTTACCAAGCTTATGTTTCTAACTGCAGCTTTCATAACTGCCTAACTTGGCAAAGGTGTGTGTCAGCCCAAGGGTAAGAAGCAGAAATAAGGCAGACGTGGTGCGGTCAAAGAAGGGGCCTGCGTTTGAACACAGCCGATGGTGCAAATCAGATTTGCCAGTGAGAGAAGAGCCTTGGTGGCCGAGATGCCTGCACCAACACTTGTGCCTGTCCCAAGTTTGGCATGAAGACCCCAGCACCAAGAAGTGTCCTGCAGACCCTCCCCAGGCTGGGCATGGGCATGCCCGCCCCGACGCATGCCCCAGCCAAGGGGAATGCCCAGGGCAGCTCTGAACCCCCCGGCATCACCCACAGCCTCTCTCTCTCTAGTACTTTGAGTCATTCTGTATTTTGTTCATTTTTATGCAATCTTTCTTGCTCAACATTTGGTTTCCATGGAGTCACATACACTGTGTGAAACAGATTTATATTTAGAAAGTGGAACGGGTCATATGACCTGTCCCGGTTGTCATGGCAACCAGCACAGCTCCCGTTCAACTGAATCTGGTGGCACATGGCTGCTGGGGACAAGTCACCCTCCCTGGGTGGCCCGGCGGCCACCGCCTCTGCAGCAGAAACACAGCAAGGCACTGCCAATGCCACTGCCCTACCGGTCCCACAGCCATCGCACTCCTCTTCATCAGTCACCGTGCCTCCTCTCCAGCCACCTTCTGCACCACCAGCGCTCTCCTCCACGGGAAGCAGGCCCTTCGCCTCTGCTGAGCGTTGGGGTCTCAGAGCCCTGCCCCGGGCATGCCCAGCACACCCCCCCCCCGACCCCGCATACCAGGCTAGCAGGACAGCTCTCATTTCTCCCTGTCTTAAAAATCTCCCTGCCCTAGTAAGTCTCCTCTGTGCCATGCCAAAGTCTTCTTCACCCCTTCTTCCTCCTGAGTAACTTCAGCATCTCCGTGTGGCTGATGTTTCCTTGGAGGCCATCTCTGCTGTCTTCCTGCCGACCCACTGCAGCTGTGACCAGGAGGACCAGGCGGCCCTTGCCCCTGGGTCTCTGCTCTGGGGCCAATTCTCCTGCAGCTCCGCACCCCTCTGTTTCCCGTGTGGCTCTGAAATGCAGCGTGCATGCCTCCCACCCAGCTCTGCCTTCCCCGCTGAGGGCCGGCTCCCCCAGCCACATCCACAGCTGCCAAAATCCTCCCTCCTCTCCCGCCCAGGGCCCTGGCTGCGGTGCAGGCACGTGTGCAGGACTTTGCTTTAAGGTAATATCCATGAATAGCACCGTGTTTGCAGAGAATTAGCCTTCTGGGACTGGTATACTTTTCTGTGCCAGTACCCTCAACTAGGGAAAAACAAACTGTTTCTGAAGGATACATGATGCAGGGAGACAGTCTGGGTGATGTTTTCTGGCTCAGTGCCGTGTGAGAGACCAAAACAGGTGGGAACAGAAATACTCTGATCTGTGAATCCCACCTGGACCCGTTCAAAACAGGGGCCGTCGAGCCAGAGGTGAAAAACCCGAGTAACTCCAGTGTAGCTCAGTCCTTCCCGACGTGTGCCTGGCGCACGAAGCCACCTAAGGGGCCAGACTGGGAGAAGCCGCAGCATGGAGCTGCAGCTGAGCCTGTCCCCTGCGGTGGGTCTCACGGGACCCACGGCGCCAGGTCTGGTCCAGATCCTGCCGCAGACGATGCTCGCTCCCCGGCAAAGGCGGGAGTGCTTGGGGGGCTCCCAGGGGAGGTGCTTGGCCGCAGACTTTTTTTGGCTGAGGAGAGGGAAGCTAGGCAGGTGTAAGCAGCAGGAAGGATAAGAAAGATGGGGTGAGGGGGAGATTCAATGTGGGGAAAGAGCATGGAGCGGGGCCCTGATTCGGGGAGGGTGCTTAGCAAGAAAGAGAATAAAAAGCCTGTGACGGCTCCCCATGTGGGGAGCGGCCGCTGCGGCAGGAGGGCGAGCGCAGTCCGCAGGGGAGGACAGCCCGGCTGCTGGCTTTCTCGCCTCTTGCTCTGCCTGAGCTCTCGGCACGCTCTCAAGCGAGTCCATCGCTTTCCTACGCTGCCTTTTCAGTGTGCTCACGGCCCGTGTGAGTGCTACCCTGTGACAGTGTTTAGCGCTCTCTGACAAGGGCATAGAGTCCTGGCACTGAATTAGCAACAGAGAAAGGGGAAGCGAAGTACCACCCTCACAGCAGAAACTGAAGACCCCGAACAGCCAGATGGGAGTGGCGGCTGCTCTAAGAAAGCCCGTCAAGAACATGGTGACCATGGCTACACGCACAAGTGTTTCCCTGCAAGTATAATGCATATATACCCACAAGGAGCTCAAGAATCACCCCCTGGGAAAATACAGTGTTGTTTTCCCTTTCTGTGCCAACGGACAAAAAGTCATTTAATGGACAAAAAGTCATCTAATGAACAAAGCGGTCCCATTCCCTTTGAGCAGCTCCTCCTGGCTAGTGTTATCCAGCCAAGATTTGCGTGGAAAGGTGATGGCCAGAGTGAGACTGGATGGGAAGGATGGTGGTCACCTCGGGCAGCAGCAAAGAGCTGGCACTGCTAGGTAGAGCTTCTCCAGCATGGCTTGGGGAGGCCAAATGTGCACTTGGCCAAGGATGGGTCAACCGGGCAGATTGCTGTGATGAAGGGCTCAGCTCCGCACACAATGGAGCACAGAGGAACAGTAACAGCAACACAGAGGGGCAATGATGGGTGGGGAACGGAGATAACCTAATCCCACAAACAGAGCATCCTGCCTGGAGCCTCCCCTGTGCATGAGAGCAATATCAGCCCCATTGTCTGGGGTGAAAACCATCACAATGAGCCAAGGGAAAGGCTCTCTAGGTCATTTTACAGACTGATACTGCCTCTGGGGGCATGGGACTCATTATGGGATACAGGCAAAGAGCATCTTGGGATCATACAAGACAAGGGGTGCTTAGGGGAAGAAACAAAGGTGGGGGAAGGGTGGAAACCAGTATGGGAAAAGAGAGGGGTAAGGGGATGAAAGGAGCTAGTGGTGTAAATGGGCAGCTGGTAATCACATTTGTTTGTCCAGGCCCTGAGTCTGATCACTGCAGTCCGTCCTGTCCTCTTATTAAAATCAATTTCTAACAATTTTCCTGGGTAAGGGCTTCTCCATTCAGTTTGCATGTGTATGCACGGAGATTTAATTAGTGCCAGTAACTGGCGTGGAGTCCACAAGTCATAGGTGTTCACGTGTTTGCAGTGCCAGCAACTGGAGACACTGGAGTACTGGTGTACCACGTGCGTGCATATCAAGCTGGACTAGCCAGGCATCAAAACAGCCATAAGTCTTCGCCAGATACTGGAGAGACCAGAGCGTCTTTGAGCTACTGTTGGAGGGACCAGGAGATCCAAGCCACCTACTGTAGGGACAATAAGTTCTGGTTGTTGGCTGAGACCTATTTGCTTATGCGTTCCTGTGTGTGTCAAGGGAAAGGATCCATGGCTCAGCTGCCAGGTAGACATGATAGCTACGTCCAGTTACTGGAAGGTTCTTCAGTATGTGTCTGTGCATGTGCTGATGTGTGCAAGGAGGTCTGCAAACCGGCAACTCGAGTGGGACTGCCGTCTCGGGGCTGGATGACCAGGTGCCAGCAACTGAGGAGACTGGTATCCCGGGCCAGCTCCTGGAAAGACTGTCTCAGGCCAGTTACTGGACGGCTCCACATTGTACACGTTGTATGTATGTATCATACCCCACTAACAGACCTTCATCCCTCTTCAGCCAGGAAGGGGAACAGGATGAGGCTGTCAGTACCATTTGTGAGAGTTCAGAGTGTTTCTGCCTGTGTCGATCTGTGCGACTGGCCATGTATACATATAGAAGAGCCATGCACGTCAGTTTGTGTTGTGTGCCTACTGGGAATACATGCTTAGCCTCACTGCTGTCTGGACCCGGGGATATGGAGCTGTGGCAGCCTTGCCTCCAGTGGGCTACCCGATTCAGCAGCCTCTAACACAGTACGCACGCACTCCCCAGCCCTCGGTATTCGTCTTTCCAGGTGCTGATACGGAGGACAGTTAGCTGAGGTGGAATCATCCCAGTCCAAAACTAAGCTAAGCAATGATGAAGAGAGATACCTCATGTGTGCCTGTCCCCTGTTTATACCTCTGGGGTATAAAATAAACATACCTCTGGGGTATAAAATATTTTATACCTCTGGGGTATAAAATACCCTGTTTATTACACAGAGACATTGCAGCATGTCTCTGTGTTCATGCCTTCGTGCGGAAGCTTAGCTCTGCAGCACCAGTTGAAGCAAAACCTCCACACACTACATCTGCCTAAACTCTAAGGCACAGGGTACTGAAAAGAGGCAGATCTCAGCATCAACGTGTGGCCTCAGAGACCCTCATGGGAAATCAGCATATGATCCACGCAGAAGTTAAAAGTCAAGTGCAAGAATGCCAGAAGAACTGGGCTGGTACCTCTCACCCATTCCCAAGCACAGCTGTGTCCTACTGCCTCCCCCAAACATGGAACAATCACTCTCCTGTAGCAGTCAAAGAGTTTCTCTGAAATATCTGTAGTCCCTTTTCTTATTCCCAAAGAGAAATAAAGAAGTTAGCACTCTCCCATTCCTCTTCCTTTCAGCACCATCATTTCTCGCTGTTCAGAGTTAACATTTTTCACCACCACACATGGGCTGTGGAGGTCTGGGAACAGTTCATCTGACAGCTTACAGCCAGCTTGGGTCACCAACAAGCAGTGCAATGAGTGCTCTGCCCTGCCACCTTTCTGTTATTAGGCAATGAAGCCATGGTGTCCTCCTACCATGATGTCTCAAACTAACAGGATGTGGCCAGCTGGAACAAAGCTGATTTCTCAAGAGATCCAGAGCTGACAGTAGCATGGTTTCATGTTTCTATGCCCAAGCTCTGCATGCTGCCACGTACACTTGGCTCATTAGGTCTAGGAAAGCGACTGTACCTCTGTACACTGGTGAGGCCGCACCTCAAGTACTGCGCTCAGTTTTGGGCCCCTCACTATGGGAGAGACATTGAGGTGCTGGACCGTGTCCAGCGAAGGGCAATGGAGCTGGTGAGGATGGAGCTTGGAACACAAGTCTTCTGAGGAGCAGCTGAGGGAACTGGAGTTGTTCAGCCTGGAGAAAAGGAGGCTCAGGGGAGACCTTCTCGCTCTCTACAGCTCCCTGAAACGAGGGTGTAGCAAGGGGGGCTTGGTCTCTTCTCCCAGGAAACAACCTCAAGTTGTGCCAGGGGAGATTTAGATTGGATATTAGAAAAATTCCTTTACCGAAAAGGCTGTCAAGCATTGGAACAGGCTGCCCAGGGAAGTGGTGGAGTCGCCATCCCTGGAGGTATTTAAAAGACGAGTATGTGGTGCTGAGGGACATGGACTAGTGGTGGACTTGGCAGTGTCAGGTTGATGGTTGGATTCAACGATCTTAAAGGTCTCTTCCAACCAAAACAATTCTATGATTCTATGATATGACAAAGTTTGACATGAGTCACAACCCCATCCTCTGGGACACGGAGCTCTGCCACAGGCTGCCATGAGCTGGCTTTCCTGGATCCTAAGACTTCCCCAAGCAAGCGTTATCACACCGTGGCTGGGTAGGGTGGGAATGGGCAGGAGAAGGTAATGGCCTAGGGATGAGGCAGCGACAGCACTGCGAGAGCTCTGGGCTGGATGTTCCCTGTGCCAGAGCAGCCCTGGAGGAGGCAGGAGCCCTCCTCCCCTCGCCTGGCTCAGGAGGGATGTGCCGCTCCGTCTCTGACATCAGCATCTGGTACAAGGCATCACACCAGGGCCAGGCACTCTGAAGGGCTTTGTTGTCCTGGGCAGCCCGGGACAACAGGGCTATTGTTGGGCAAACCTTGTACTGTACTGTAGGAGCCACCCCCATACACCCGGGAGTCACAAGGCCAGGTCAGGCCAGCTGCAGCATTACTGCTTGTTCCCAGTCTGAAATGACACACTGCGGGGACAGATCCCCCTCTGAGTGACTGCAGAGCGTGGCACACCAGCAAGATGGACAAAGGCCCAAGCGGGAGCTGGGGGCACGCTACTTGCTCCAGGTGCTCTGGAAGCAGTTAAAAAAAGAAATTTCCCACAGCCACCTAAACTGGCGTTCCAACTCCTCTCCCTCAGCTGCTGCACGGAAAAGGGGGGCAGAGAAGTCACCCCGGCAGGCTTGAGGGCAGCCAAAGAGCTGGGCAGCATGGCTGTCTTCTGCGCTCCTAGGGCCCTGGGAGCGCAGCTGGTTTTGGAGAAATGAAACATCTGGGAATAATGCCAAATGTTTTTATATGGGGCCTCCAGCCCGTACACGGCAGAAGGCTCAGCCTGGCCGAGCGCTCTCTGCTACACGCGCTGACACAACCCGCTCCCACCAGCCCGACCAAGCCCCAGGCCCACCCCGGCTCACCTGCGCGCGGGAACGTGGCCCCTCTCTCCGGCCAGGGCCGAGAAGCGCTGACGGCTTCGTGGGATTAGGTGCAGTGTCAGGGCTGGGTATTTCACAAGATGGGGCAGCGAGCTGCAAAATGCATGCACGAAGAAGTGGAAGGGAGCCCCAAGCCATTCTGCTCTTTGTGGGGATGTGCCATACCCCCTCCTGCCATGACCGTCCCCAAACAATGCCACAGGGTTTCTCTGAAGACAAATGTGAAGAAGTAACTGCTTAAATAGGAAAAAACTTGAACAGAAACCCATCAGAAATAGGAAGAGGTGGCAAAGAAACCTGTGCCTTGCCTACTGCGCGGCTCTTTCAGGTCCGCTCTTGACCCCATGCACAGACTTTCTGCGTCACCCTCCTGGTCCCTCAAACAAAATCCCTTGCGGAGGTGCAGGCCGGGGGCCCTCGACCCCGGTGGGCTCCCGTGGGCTGCCCGGCCGTTTGCTGACGACCCCTCTACCAGCCCTGCCGCACCGGGCAGCCTGGCAGCCCCCCCTCTGCCTCGAGGGTGCTCCACAGTCCCCAGGAATTACAAGCATCCTCTCTGCCAGCAGTGCCGCCAGACCCAGAGAACCGCAGCCAGGTCGGCAAACCCCAGCGCCAGCCACGGCAGCGACACAGTAAATGAACTGCCCCCGGCCGCAAAATACTCCCGCTCTAGGTCATATTGCAGGCGTCCAGCTTTTCACCCAGGGACAGCATGAGCGTGGTGCCATCGCAGGAGCTATTAGCAATAGCCTCATTTGCTTTTGTGGTTTACATGGAACTGGGATACTTTTCCCCTCCAGCAATGCACAAGGTGCAAAAAGAAGTAGTTATGAGTAAAAATAAAATAATGAAAAATATACAAATCACTGTGAAAGAAATTTTTTCTCTCCGGGGTATGATGCACCTACGCAACGTACCTTCATAAACATACACCACTTACAAGGCGCTGTGCCAGGGCATGCCGTCACTTGCTTCATTTCTCACACATCACTATGGTTTTTTTAACAAGCACAATTCCACTGCTGCATTTTGCAGTCTCCCAGACACAATAAAACCACTTCATAACAACTAATAATTAGTCTGTTCTTTTAGGAAGGAAGGGATTCTCCCTTAAACTAGATAGACTCTCTCCCACGTGCACACACAGGCATGCACAGCAAAGCTAAGGCACGGCAACCTCCACCTCTGCTACAGTCATCTGCCAAAAACGGCTATGTACAAAAACATTTTGGAGCAAGTGAGTAACATATTTGTAAGTTAGAAAAGCAAGTAAAAGCATCATAGAAGAGTTTCTGGTCAGACCTCCAGAGCTGGTGTATTCTCCTTCGCAAGAGAAGTTAATGAATGGATATTCTGAGATTGTCCAAAGAATAATCTGGGTTAGTTGTCTGTATTTGTCTTTAATTACTTTGTAAAAGACTTTAAAGATCCTCTCTCTTCTAAGAATAATGTTGTGACCAGGTCCCTGAGAACCTTATGTTAATGATCTGCATTTCTAATAACATGTTCTTATTATAAATATTATCTCAAAATCTATGCAATTAAAATAAAATTGGAATAGTTAATTCAGATTCTTTTCCTGGCCCCAGGCCTTAAGCAAAGCTATTAATGTTCTGGCATATTACAGCTACATTTTCCTGCACTTTAAAATGAAATTTGCTTCCCCCGGTGCTGTGGTAGGTCAGGATCCCCAAATAAAGCTCCTAGCTCCTTTTGCAGGCAGAAGGGATGGGGACATTTTATTTACGACATTTTCTCAAATGGTGTTTCCCTGCAGAGGAAATCTGTTATGCAGCCCCGACCTGATATTCCCTGGATTAAACGGCCCTCCACGACCAAAACTTCGGGAACCTCAGATGCAGAGAAAACAATGAAATGGCCAAGATACAAAGTGCTGCCAGATGCACATTCCTGCGCCCTCCCTCGTAATCTCTCGCAGGCGCGGGGAATGTAACTGTTGTTGCCTGTAACCCTGCAGTAAAGCACACTCAGACAGACACATGATATTTAGTTTTTATTTTTGCTGCTGCTACAATTCTAAATAAATGAGCAAACAAATAAAAAAAAAAAAAAAAAAAGCAAGGGAAGAAGGCCATTCCCGCAACTTGCCAAGGCTGAGCCAGGCTGCCGGAGCCCCCGGACGGAGCCGTGGCTCGCCCTGGACCGCTGGTCGCCGCTGCGGCCAGACAGACGGACAGGCAGCCACCGCCGGAGCGTGGGCGGGCGCGGGAGTGGGGCCGGTGTGACAGCACGCAGGCGGCCGTGTGCCCATCCCCGACGGGGGACAAGGAGGACGGGGGCTTTGGGGCTCTGTGGTGCTGCAGTGCAAAAGACGTGCTCCCCCCGTGCAGCCGGGAGGCAGCTCTCCGGATGGGCTCAGCAGGCACGTCCTGCAGGGAGAGCCTTGCTGACACCAGCGCTTGCTGCATTTGCAGCATTTTTCCAGGGGTCCCTTCTCTAAAAATGCCAAGTGTGGGACTGCCTTTGTACCCCGGCAGAGGACTGAGATGTCACTAAAGCAAAATCCTCCTCAACAACTCAACAGGCTCAACGACTCTGCTCAGGCAGGACATGCTGAGCGCGACCACAAGCATCTCTGCCTGGCTGCCTTGACCCCCTCCCACAGGAAGGTCTGGAGGAGCGTGGCAGAACTGCCCGCTGGCACCGGAGCGTGCTATATTCATTTACAAGCTTCTTCGCATTACAGGAATGGGGAAAAACGCAAATGCAACATACAGGTCATGCGGCACCATCATCTGCTTCTGAAGATGACCCTGCGGAGCAGCAGATCTCCACACTGCGCAGAGCCGTGTGCTCCCCTCTCCCCCCTGCAGCTCCTGCTGCCCCCAGGAAGGACCCAGCTGGTTCCCATTGACCCTGGCAGCACCAAGTGCTCGCTGTAGCTGCTGTCCCCACTCCCGCACTCCTGCACAGAGGTTTCGCTCCTACTTGTGGTCTTTCTGATTTGGAGGAGGACACCCCTGTCTCTCTCCCACATGTCACCTACCCAGGACTGTAGAGTGAGCTGTCATTTCATCAGACCGGGCAGTCCTTGGTAAGGTGGATGCCTCTTATCTCTGACATATTACCGCTGGTCTGAAAAGGTCTGTTCATGTTTACTTTCTAATGAGCAACATACCTTCGAGCATTCAAAAAACCTCAGTTTCTTGTCCTCGCAGCTACTGCTCCCGGCCCTCTACATGCTAAAGGAAGCTCAGATCTCATTTCCCCAGTTCATCTCTTTTTAGTGAAACCCCACCATACAAGCATTTCATCTGAGAAGAGGAATATCCAGGTGACCACATTTGTGCAGTGAAATTCATTTAGTCCTGAGATGGCCCGTATACATTTAAGCCAGCACGCTGCAGACGGTGGCAAGAACTGCAGAGAAAAGGGATGACAAAGGCAGACCTCAAGAAAAGCGCTGGGGAACAGCGCGGCTGAGCAGGTCCAGGACAGGGAGACTCCTCGTTCGGAGGTGATCAGCTGCAGCTGGGACAGACACACGCAGCAAAGTGGAGCGGGCAGAAAGGCAGACAGGAAATATCAAGAGGAGATTCAGCTTGGAAAAAATGCAAGTACAAGAAAACAGCCCAAAGAACAGCCAGTGGGAGGGAAATCCCTGGAAACAGTTACTGATGAATTTTAATTCGCCTCACCCAGTAACCGAGCATCCTCAGTAGAACACAGCGAGTGTCGCTGGATCGCCTCCCCCCGCTCTCTTTGCCCTGTCACTCCCCTGTCCCACTGACACTGGTTTAGAGGAGATAAAAAAACTGCCCATTTAAAAACTGCCACTTTTTCTTTCTAGACCCTCTGTTCTCTTCGGATTTACCAGACTTCAAGCCCCCACTTGAGGCTTGCAAGGATGCATTTTTGCTTCACGTCAGATTTGCTTATGCAGCAAAAAGGATGGAGGAAGTTCTTGGAAAAAAGGCCAATGTTAAAGTATAGTTATACCAACAGTCAACCAGTACTTGGGTGGTATGCATGGGAAATTTAGAAGTTTTGCTAGGAGGCGGTGGTTGCTCCTGGCAGGACTTCCATGGGCCCTGGGAACAGCAGGCCAGGTTATAAACTGCGATGTTGACACATCACCAGAGCTCATCACGTTTCTCAAGCCCAGCTACCCTGTCGGTGAACTGCTAATCAGTGACACGCACCCCTGATGAAATACGTGACTATGCTATTACCCTTTGACATGGGATGAGACACAGAAGTACAGAACTCAGCACTGAACTCACCCCCAAATATCATTATTTTGCTGTTCCAAGAGAAGTAGGCTTCAGCCTGAGCATGCTACCTACAGAATGAGCAAGCACAGAAATTGCCTATTACCACAACAACGTTTAAATGTAATTTTGGCTTTGAGTTACTGCAGCTCTACAAAGGGAGCCAGAGGCACCAAGCCTGTATGACTTGACTGCCATTATAGATAAAGCTCATGGCACAGCTGAGAACTGAACCTACCCATTTGGAGGAAGGCTGCCCCCCTAATCCCTGGGACTATCTTGCAATGAGGATGAATCGCCAACACGGCCTGTTGGAAATCTGACCCGCTGCTTACTCAGGACTCATCAGCAAGCCATGCTGTCTCTCAAAGCAGACACAGAAAATCTATCATCTGCTTGGTTGTTCTACATCCAGCAAGTTAATCTTGTTTATGAAATTCAGCATTTCAAGACACATCTTCCTCTTATGTCCACTGGATATAATTACCTCTTGCTGCTGCAGTGAATTTTAATAATTATAACATGAAAATATCAGAAGTCATTGGGACTGGGAACCCTTTGTGCCTGGTGCTATGCATGTAAGGAAAGGAACCTTTTAGATTGCTTTTAAATGAAAAATAAGCTGCCAGTTACACTTAAGACAAGTACAGAAGTGTAGGCGCAAAAGTAGATAAAATCAGCAGAAAAGCAGTAACAGTAACAGGAAATGTTCTATAAATGCAGTAGTATTAAGAGGAAGATGGAGTAAAGGAACCGGTTGCCCCGCTGCAGAGGAGAGCTACCCACGGATGATCACGTTCAGTATTTTCAACAAACAGTCATCTGTTAATAAAAAAGTCACCCATGATCAAGTGTCTGTCACAGTTAATACTAGCAACAAAGGGTTAAGATCTCAGCCTGTAATAGGGAAGGAATAAGTTGGAGAACACTGAGATTGATTAATCCATCCTAAGACTTTTAAAGAATTGGCTCATAAATCTCTGATCCATTGCTAATCATCTCCGAGAATTCACGGAAAATCAGGGAGGGAGAGTTCTGGCAGCACAGAAAGGCAAACCACAGTGTCTAGCTTGGAGAAATAGGAAAAGAAGGAAATGGAGTTGTGGAACAGCTAGTTTAGCTCCAGTTCCTAGAAAAATAATTGAATAAATTATTTAACAATTTGTAAGGACCCTGGTCAGACAACAGCGATATAATTAAAAGCCTACACCATTTTGTCATTGATAGCTCTGTTGAATCAATCTGATCACCTGCATGTGACTGCACACTAGCCCCAAGGTGGAAGTGGGGCCGTAGAGGTGTCAGCAGGGGTACACTGTACTAGAGACAAACATCTTACTGGGACGGCAAACAAGAGAGCAGCCTGAGAGACATGGACCTGGTAAGACATCAGCTGGAACTACATGTCGAGTTTTGAGCTTCACTCTTTAAGACACGAATAAACTGGGCTAGTCCAGAAGAGAGTAAAAAGCAGAGATCTAGAAAAAGTGACCTGAAAGAGGAGAAGTTGTTTAATGTAGAGCAGGAATGAGTGAGAAGCGAGTGTCTCAGACACGTCATTAAGCTGCTGAAAAGAGAAAAGGGATAGTTTATTTTCCCATCTATCATAGGTGAGATAAAAATGGATTTAAATTGCAGGAAGGAAGGTTCAAGATGGAGGTGATGTTGAAGCCATGGTATAGCCTGGACCTCCTTAACAAAAGACTAGATAACTGTTTTTAAGAAATGATGTAGGTATTATCGAGCCTTTCTTGGAGCAGAGGAGCGAGTCTATGACTATAGTATGACATACATGTATGTACCCTGGGCAGTTGTTTTTGAAGATCACACTATGCTGACGTTCCCTGAGGTGGCTTGGAATAGATGCACTTGATATGAAAATGGAAATATTATTTAAAGTATGACATCATGTATAAAAAAACTAATATAAGAAAATGCTACTTAGAAAAGGTCAACACTTGGAGCTGAAAGTTAAGAACTGGGGTGGGGACTACGTAATCTTTCTGACGGCATTCACAGTGCAATCTTTAATAATATTATCACAGACCATTTTCTTCCACTGGCCTCTGATGCTTGAGTTATGTGATTACTGAGAAACTGCTTAACTCTACCTCCTTTCTGTCCTCTGGGGGGAAATTTAGTACGAGGGTAATGGACTCAGCTGTAAAAGCAACAATTTAGACTGACAGCAGTTGGGAACAAGGCCCCGGAGACCCCCATGACGTGGGTTTTACCTTTCCTTGATCCTAGGAGTCATTTAACTGCCACCAGCCAAACCAGTAATATCTCCCTGCAGACACCCAAACCAGGCCGCTTGCAAAGGGGTGCGGAAGGTCTAGGTTCAGTTTTGTTCATCGATCACTTCTCAAGATTGGTCACGTTGCCCTTGAATTCAGACAATTCTCTGTCCATAAGCCAAATGCAAGAGGACTTTTTCAACCCACTCTGGATCACCAAGTCAGACAATCTCCTGGGCTGGTGCAGCAGGCCTTTAAAAACGCCAGTAAAAAACGGCTGTGCTTGAATGACTGGGACACAAGGTCATTGTTTTTGAAAAGACCTGGTAAAAATCACAGGGGGGTCGATAGGATTGCAGATCCAAGCCTGTGCTGTCTTATTGAAAGGATTCTGCGGTTTGACGACCTTGGATTCGTAGGAAGCAGGCCGGGCAGAGCGGTCTCGGCCACAGCCCTCAGGCGCTGCCGCACACGTGTGCTCCCGCCATCGCGGGGTTTCTGAAACACGGGGCCGCCCGGTTCCCTCCAGCCCGGTGACAGTGCCATCCCGCAGCCCTGCGCTCGCGTCGCCCCGCGCTGCCTCTGGCCTCACCTGGCGTTACCTGGACACCGTTACCTCAGGGGCACGCTACTCCTAGACTATAAACCCTCTCCACGTGAACCGCTGCGAACTTCAACATGTGAACCACAGTAGTATTTGCAGTTGAGGTATTCTGAAGCCTCGGACTGCAAGAAAAAATGAACCTTGGGAAGGCAAGCAAGTTCTGATGAGTCTGCCAATTATATCCCACTGCTTTACATGGGATTTTTAAGGCCATAGGTTTTTTAATTCACGTGCTTTGGTGAAGAGGTAGAATTCTATTTTTAATCTCGACTTGATGTAAAAATAAAGGGTCAGAAATGTCATGGTAACAAGCTGCTACCCTGTGGAGAGCAGAAAAAAGCAGAGTATTGCAGCACAACTTTTGATAGAGCTAATCCAGGAGTCATGGAAACACCTTCTTGAGAATAGCCAAAAACGAAGCTCCTAAGAGGTGGCCTCTGTCAGGAGCTCGTCCTGATCCAGGTACCTCACGGCATCGCTCCCCTGCTGAAACTTCCCACAAAGTCCACAGGCCAACCGCTCCGTGACACCCCTGGGGCTGCCCCCAGCTGCCTGAATACTTGTGTTGGGCTCAGAGAGACACAGGCAGGACAGGAAAGCTTTTAATTCTAGGAAAATTGTTTTAATTCAAACCCGAGAGCCGCTTTCTGGCTCATAAAAACCGTATTTGCACCTTCCCGTTCTGCTGCAACAGCCCCATTTACGGAGGAGCCCTAGCACAGCCTTGCGTTTGCAGGCAGGTCCCACCTCCTCCTGGACACCGAACGCCAGCCTTGGCCTCGCGCCCAGGAGCGAAGCAGGACGACGCAGAACAGATGCTGAATTCAAACTACAGATTGATAACAACACCCCCAGGCTCCTGCTCTCCGAGTCAGCAATGGGAAAAACAGTTTGGCAAGGCATGAAAACTACATTTCAGCGTAGCTCCTCCTGGAGACTGCCATGCAGCCTGTTCTGAGGGCAGGGCCATCACTATGCAGAACAACACTATGGTCAATGCTCCTGCCGCTGGTCAGCACAGCAGCCATCACCTGAGCCAGTGCAGGTGCCCACAGCCGAGCCGGTCTGGCTCTCTCTGATCACCGGGGAGAAACGGGGGACCCCGCTCCTTCAGGCGGGACACCTGCAAAAGCATTGTGAAAGGTTGACCTCAGAAGTCCCTCTTCCTCAGCTGGCTGCAAAGGAAGCCGAGTGACTCTTTTGTCTCTCTACAGTAAAGATGAACTTGTTCTTCGTTGTCTGCATGTTGGACTGAGAAGTTTCTGCTCCAGGACTGCTCGCCTATCCACACTGGACCATCACAGCAGAAACAATCCTTGAAGCCTACGAGAAAGTGCCATGCCCCTGGGCTCCCTGTGCTTGCTCTCCTGCCCACTGACTGCCCGCGGGCAGCCTCCCCAGGGGCAGGAGGACATCCACGGCACAGCCTGGCAGCTAACCTGCTCCCTGAGGAACAGAGAAGTACATGCTTGACTCTGCACAGCGTAAGAGGGAACTGAGGCCACGTCTCCCGCTGCCTGCACTCCTGCCCACCTGCTCAGGATGTGGGTGGTCAACGGCCTCCTCTCCCCACAGCTTCTAACGATCCCGTGGACATCAAACGCATAGAGCCCTCCTGCACAGCCACACTTCAGGCACTGCAGCTGCCAGGAGGAGCTCACCACCACCCCCAGGACTTGGCCTTTCGCACTGGTGAGCTTTGGGCAGCTCCTGCTAAGCATAAACCAACACTCAGGCCCCTTTGGAGAAAGCAGCGCTTCCTGCGTGGTCTGTACAAAAAGGCTGGATGCCTCCCGCAGGTGGTGGAGATAACCGGCTTGAGCAGCACACCTACATGTCAGTGACCAGGTGGAGGTCTGGCTCTGGGGCCATCTGTAACACCTTGCGGTCTGTGTGCTCCCACTGCTTTGCTCCCCACCACCCCAGCCCCAGAGAGGCCAGGGACGTGTTCAGCATCCCCGGAGACCCCGCTGCCACAACCACGGGGTAAAATGCCGGGGGAGGCATCGAGCTGTCTCCCAGCAGGGTCCTGCTGCCGACCCGGCTCCCCATGTTCCCTGTGCACAGGCTGTGGTGCTCAGTGGCCCTGCGAGCTCTCCCAGCAGAGAAGCCACCCCGGGCAAACAGCGAGGCGCCTGCTGCTGAGAGCTGGACGGGTGCGTCGAGGGAGGTTCAAAAGGGGCACGACGGGACTGCTGCCGAACGTGGACCAGGTTGAAGAGGCAGAGGAGGACTGAAGGGGATGCCAGGCCAGGTCAGCCCTCCACCCTCGCCAGAGGTCTTCACCTGCTGTAGCCCAAACATCCTTCACATTGGCATAAACATCGTTGTGCCCGTTGCTGAACTGAGTGAAAGCTTACAGTCAACCCAGGGCCAGCAGGATCCGAGCGCCTGTGGCATCTATGCTGCTGCCGCCTTCCTGTGCAGCCCCACAGACAAGTGTCCGTCCCCCCACCCTCACCGCTGTGAGGTGCTCCTGCCACAGCAGCTCTGTGCTGTCCATCCCAAGTTCTTCTGATTGACTGGATTAAGGGAGAAAAGTTGGTCTGATTACAGATGGACTTTCCCTGGTGAATCCTGCACAGCTGCAGGATCTCACCATGTGAAGAAAAACAAAACCCGCTTTATTTGAGGGAAATCTGGGAGGTCATCCTGGTTTTGGCCAGACTCTATATTTGTCTTGCTCACTTAAGCGTATTGGATCTGTGTCTAATTAATCATACCCTACTACACCACAGCAACACACTTAATATTATTATGTTTAAATATTGTTTAAAAATATAGAGCACTGCAACTTCGCTTGTTGCAACTGGTGGCTGCTGTTCCTCAGACTGTGCTCCTCAGAGAGGGAATCTCGGGAGCTGAAAGCCGTTTTCTCAGCATGCTCTGAGCAAAAATAATGAATGTGACATTTCATGATCTCCACTGAAAGAGAAAAGTCTTTAGACAGGAAACAGGGCTGAGATCAAAATTAGTGTTACAGGAACAGCTTTCAGATCTGGATTGCTCTTTTCTGGGGTGATATATTTAACTCCTTCTGCTGAAGAAATTGCCTTCCTACTGCCAGAGCTGAAGCTTAGCAGACAGAGGAGAAAATGAGCCCACACTGAAGAAAAGGGGGGGGGGGGATTACATATTTATAAATAAATTTCTCACCTTGAGAATAAAACGTGGAAGCTGTCAAGGAAGGCAACATCATAAATAAAGGAAAAAGCTTACACCAGAGGAAAAATTGTGTCCTACTTTGTAATGATCATTGTCCTACTTGTAATGATTCAGTTCTACTCCTTGGAAATACTCTGATAAGGCAACTGAGGCAGTGACACGTTACATGACAGAGAGAGACAATTGCCACTCCCGTGGAGCAGAATAGGACATCTTATGTGTACAAGCTCTATCAGAGTCCAAGCCATAACCTTATTTGTTAAAATAAAATTAAATCTTTTGAAGGATTTTAGCTGCACTGCATTTCAAGCCATAGGAAGCTGGAGGATGCCTGCCCTTCAACCTGCATGCCACCTGAAAAAAGAGACCATGACAAACCATGACCTCAAAACATCTACTAGGCATATAGCCCTACCTGGCAGGAGAAGCACTCGTGACAGTTGTCAAGCCAAATAGTGCTGAGGATGCTAGTGCTGCATTCCTCCAGAGGGGTATGGGTGCGCACCTCGGGCAGGCACCACCAAGCGGTGCTGGGAGCTGCACTGTTAAAACCAGCAATGCAACGACCCACAAGGCCTCCATCACACAGAGCAAGGCAAAGGTTATTAGCCAGCATCATCGTTATTTTCAAAAAAGGACTACTGACTCAGATTGATTTTGGTTCTTCCATATGTGGTGTGTGTCAGAGAGGGCGATGGCGCACAGAGGTTAAGGCGTGGAGCCTCTGAGATGAGAACAAAACAGACGATGACTGCCTGAGGCTCTCACTTGGTGGTGAGGAGGAACATCCCATCCCAGTGAACTTCCCATCCCAGCAGAGGGAGGGAAAGGCCTGAGCACAGCAATGCAAATCAACGTCCTCAAAACGCTTCCCTCCCATGTGAGGGGAAAAGGGACTTTCAAGCTCTCTTCCCTCTAACCACAGGCAAACACTGATCCCCCAGCACTGAGAGCAAAGGTGAATTCCGTGCCACAGAAACGAATGTTGAGGTGCGTTGGCTCCAGGGGCTGACACTGGGGCTGGGAACAGACCGGAGTTCTGGACTTGCTCTTCACCGGCTGCCGTACCTCGACCCCAGCGGTGGCGTCGGAGCTCAGGAGAAGCCGAGGCCCAGGAGGCGGGAGGGGGAGGGAGGAGGAGGCTCAGCCCTGTGGCTCTAACAGCACTGCAGCCATCAGGGACACCCAGGCAGAGCACCAACCAGTGCTAACGCAGGGACTACCCCCACTCCTGCTTGCATATTCCTGATCCTGGAGACACAAAAGAGTTATTTCCAGAGGTCCACATCTTGCCCAGCAAAAAGCCACTCCGTTCCGTGCAGCCGGCTTCATTCCCTGTGTCACAAAAGCCACTGTCTTCAGCTCTAAGTGCAGGGTCCAGGAGCTGCTGCTTTGCACGGGGCTCAGCCGGCCCCTATCAACAGGGCTTATTCGGAGGACAGGGTAAGACCCATGGGCTGCGGAGACTCTGAGCCTCGTGCAAAATCCACTGAGGTGAACTGAGAGCCAGAAAATCGGTGAAGCAGAAGAGCCCTTCCCAAGAAGAGCTCTCTGCAGTTGAGGCTGTAGCAGCGGCCGGCTGCTGCCTGCGCCAGCCCGGCTCTCCATGCCACTCATCTGCAGCCTGACGGCCATGGGGTGCCCAGAGGTGGCAGCTTCCCCTGTGACATCCACGCAAATGGTCTGTGCATCTGAAATGATCTGCGTGTGGTTAGAAGCGAGCAGCCTCTCAGCCCAGAAGATACAGGTGGAGCAGCTCTTGGCCTGGAGAAGGGAGCCCAGGGAGCACTGTGCCATTGGGTCATGGTCACAGAGCAGGTGGCAGTCCCTGTACTCCGCAGATCAGACTGGAGTGGTCCTCCCTTGGACACACAGAAGGAGTAGTGCATGGGTGCAAGCCTATAAGGCTCTGATATAAAGAACTTGTTGGGCATCACTGGGTGGAGCTCTGTGATCAAGTTCTCCAACCTACTCGAGGAAAAAATGCAGCCGCAGTTGTAGCATTCACTTTTTCCGATTCACCATGAGGGTGGCAGCCCTCAGCTTCTTTCCCCTGTCATCTGCTGCTTGGGGCCGGTGGTCTTGTCCATGGGGCTCCAGCGTGGCCAGAAGACCTCCTGTCCTGCTCCAGTCGAGAGTCCCACTCCTAAGATGTCCCACCTCAAAGCTGACAAGATGCCAGAGCAGGGGATCACTAGTCAGATATGTTGGAAGATGCCCTATTCCCTCCCACAGTGACAAGGTGGCCAGCGCCCTGCCTGGCACACACTGGACAGGGCAGAGCACCGGCCACAGGGTTCACAATGTGGTGGGAACAGTGATTTGCACCAGCTCTCCTCCCCACCACTTCCAGCACAGCCAGCGAGGGGCACATCAGAAGAATTTACCACAGGCCCTGAGCTGAATTAGAGCCCATGATCACGTCTCTGGCTGGCACTGAGGGAAAGCTTTGTCCCTCACCAAGGACCCATGTTCAGCCTTGGTATATTGTGGTGGCCAAGAGCAGAGGAGGGAGCAGGAGCGAGGGAGTTCAGCGAACCCTGCGGCAATGCAGCTGAGATGGGAGCTGGGCACAGGAGCTCACTGACTCAGTTTCATTTCAAAATTATTTTCCAAAAGGGACCCATAGATAATTTAAACATGATTTCTTTCTGGAAATACCTGAAGTTCTGCTCTTCATCCCGTAACAGACTGAGGTTCAATTCCAGTCTTCACTTGGTGCCAGTTATCACTGTGATAATCAGCAGTCCACAGCGCAATGAGACAAGTCCTAGGCTCTCCTCTAAATCTTGCTATTGAGAGTGATTACTTGGCCTTGGGTAATGAATTAGTCCTATTATACAGCAGCTGGCATGGGAGAAGCAAATCTGCTCAGGCAGCTCATTACACGGGCAGGGCTGGAACTGCTCAGCCATGTGCTGCACACACAGCCCTCAGCAGGAGTTTTTAACTGAATTCTGCAGACAGTACACACATTTCTCCGGGACTGCAAAATACACTACGTTCATGATTCCAGTTTCTGTCTGTTCCTTTCTGAGTTAAGCATTTGCCCACCCCTTGGAAACAGAATTCCTCTTCTGTGCAATTTATACGTGGCGCTATGGCATATCAGTACCTTGAACTGCGTTAATTCTTCATTTTCTGCCACCCCTTGCAAACTCGTGTCACTCCAAATCTCCATTTTTCTCCTGCAAACTAATTATTCCTTCTCCCTCAGTATCAAAAACTTTCCAGCTCTTGATGCTGCCTCTCCTCTGACCAAGACTCATTTCTGCAGCAACTGAAACTGCTCTTGTCACACACCAGCTTCTCATTGTAGGTCTGGCTTTGTGGCTTTGTGGCTTTGTGGCACATGGCTCAAGGAGGAGCACGTGGGCACAGTGCAACTGCAGGGGGTTGTTTTGGAAACATGAATAAAGTGCTAAATAAGTGAATTAGAAAGGATCGGGGAGACAAAGCGGATCCAGCCAGCCAATTTAAAAGAACGTTCTGAAAGCGCTCATAGGTTACCAGAGGAAAAAGAAAGCAGACGGACAGAATACACTCAATAGCAGTATTATAGCCGTGATGGCATAAGCCTATGCGGTAGGTACTCTTGGGAGTGCTGATATCTTCTGTTAGACCAACTATCACAAGAATGCTTGTGAAAACATAAACTTTCTGTGAAGACTTTCAGAAGAAAAGAAGCAGTCAAGGAGTGAGAAAACTACTGTGCAAAAGAAAAAACTGATGAACCAGGGAGCAGGGAGCAGAAGCAAGAAGAGTTAGTCTTCCTCAAGTCAAAAGTCAACCACAAAGGCCTTATGATGCCACCCACTCCTCAAGCAATTCAAGAAAAGCAGAGTGAGAAGTGTATTGCAAATATGTGGAAGTTATACCTTTTTTTTTCTTTTTTTTTTTTTATACGAGGCAAAAGCCTGAAGAGCTTTGGTAAGTCTTCAATGAACAGGTAACACCACAGCAAACTGTCCCAGTTTGAGCGACACAGGACTAATTTATCTTCTAATACTTGGGAAGACTGCACTTTTAGAAGACTCTAGTGTCTGAATTTGTGAAAATATTTAATTTATAGCCAGCTATGGTGTGTGGGCTTCAAGGTCTCAGTGTTTTCGAGCTCGCCAGGTGCAGGGATGAGGAGGAATGAGATCTGAGCACTTTACCCAAGCTGCCAACAGGGTTAGTTCATACCATGACTGTCACATTCACTATAAATTGGAAAGTTTGCTGCGAAGTTTGCTCCCTCCCTTGACAGCTGCCATCCTGAGAACTTCGTGCCCCAGTGCCGGAGCCCTGAGCCCTTCCCTTCCTCCCGAAGCCGCAGCGCTCGCAGTGTCCCGCATTTGCTGGCCCCTGCTGGGAGTGCACAGCTTCCTACTGATAGAATTGGCTGTGTATAATCTTTGCATATTCTGTATTGGTATTGGGATCAATATTGGCTCTTTAGTGCTATTAATGTTTATTATTTAATCTTACTTTATTAACTCTGTTTATACTTCAGCTCCCGGGTTTTCTTGTTTTTTCCCCGATTCCCTTTCCCGGGTGGGGAGGGGTCATCGGGTGATAGAATGACTGTCTAAATGACAATAAATTGTTATGGGTTTCTCAAACCATAACACAAACAAATTAATCTAGTGATAACTGCAAAATATGACATACAGAGGTAATAGTGGAATCCTACATGAACCTTTCATGTCCCAAACAATGTCCACCTGCTCAAA
Organism: Vanellus vanellus; assembly: GCF_965231255.1. Lineage (NCBI taxonomy): Eukaryota > Metazoa > Chordata > Aves > Charadriiformes > Charadriidae > Vanellus > Vanellus vanellus. Next base: position 652,245 of record NC_138922.1, read on the forward strand.
GATCCTTGCACCTTCCCTCTGTCTTCCACAAAATCTGGTCCTTTGGCAATCCAGGGAGCTCTGAGGAGAGGGGAGATGCTTCATTTTAACCCCTTCCATGCTCCCCATTCAACTGCTGTATCTTTTCCTCAACAGTCTGAGGGGTGCTTGACCATGCCTCTGACTGAATGGGTGGGAGAAGGCTAACAGAGGCCAGGAGCAACTCTGAGATGCCCGAAAGCACACTGCAGGTCCAGGGAGAGATCAGATTTAACTCTGAGCTAACAGATCTGCCTCTGACAGTTAAGGAAGATTTTAGAGGGGTTTCAAGTAAAAGAGAGGGGCAAATATGGGAAGATAAAATGAGCAGCTTGAGACTTTCAATTGTGTCGTGATGTGCCTCCGCTCCCTCCTCACTCTCACGCCTTTCTCCCTTTTACCAATTCCCAACTGGCTGAGTGCGAGAGGGCATTTCAAAGACTGCAGTTCCGTGCTGATGGGACAACCTGACAATTACAGGCTGCGTATCCAGCCCAGAGCGAGCTCCTGCCTTCTCTCTGTGCGATGGCCTTCAGCCTTGCCCCACTCTGGCAGCCCCCTGGCGCTGCTGCCCACCTCTGGAGCTGGCCGGTCACTGGGCTGGCTAGAGCCCGCACCGCCTTGCCGCCAGCTGCGTGCCATCCTCGCTTCCCAGCGCTCTGTGGGACAGCCACGGAGGACCCACTCTCACCCCTTCCTTACGGACCTTGGCCTCATCCATCCTATGACACAAACATCACAGGTCTTTACAAGAGTTTTTATTTTTAATTACCTTCCACTGAGTTTTTTTCCCTCCATGGAAAACCAACTGACAGCAGAAGAGAGAGGCACAGAACTGGTCAATAGGGGCAGACAAAGTGACACCAGACAAAACGGTTAATGATGAAGTTATTTTGTTCCTAGCATACACCCTGGAGACTGCAGTAACAGAGGTGCAGAGGGCTGGGAAAGCCCTGGGAGATCGGCGCAGTGAACAAACTTGGTGCTCAGACCAACACTGGAAGACCACAGTGCCTTTGCTGCCAGCATCACAGTGGGAATCGCTGTGGCTCAAGAACAGTCTGCGCAGTCTACTCTTACCAACTGTGAATGTAGGAAGAAGTGCCAGACAGATCTCAAACAATGTCAAAGAAAGATTTTCAACCTTTGGGTCTGCACCTGTATAGGACTTCAAAGACCAATGACCAAAGTCACCTAAATTCAGTCGGCCTAAATTCACTCCAAAGTGGCTCATGCCAACAACTGACTATGCAGGGACTGCTCACAAATGCTGGAAAAGGTATATGTTGAACACTATGGTATATGTGGAACACTGGCCTGTTCCACTGCCAGATGTGTTCTACAAGATGCAGAGTGGTAGCTCCTGACTAACCCGTGGCATCCCCCTTCTGGAATTTGCCGGCAAAAAAGCAAACCACAAATGTACTAGGCTAATAAAAAAGCTATTTTGATAGCATAATGTGGAAAAATGGATTACTAGTACACCGGTAAAAGGAGTGCTTCCCAGGACAGTCACCGCAGTGTGTACAGAGAAGGTGCCACGGCAGGTGGAGTACCACCAGCAACCCTACAGCCCATGGGGTATAGCCTGCTCTCCCCCTCAACTAAAACCAGTTTTACCAGCCAAAAGTGCACTTTTGCTGGTATGGCAGGTATGCGAGGAGCGCTTGCTGGCCTGGCCCCCTCCCACGCCGAATCCCGTGTGTGTAGGCTCAGCCCATCCACCTGCGCTGCAAACCCGTAGAGCTGATCACCCAGGTTTCCTGCCACATACCAACCCCTCACGGAGGTCCCCTTCATAGGTAATGTTTTACTCAGTGGCGTGACATAAAAAATTCCAACTACACTGCAGCATACTTAAATTTTTCAAGACAAACACTTGATGAAGCACCCTGTTCTTGAAAAACAGCGGCTGAACAAACTGTTGGCCTTGATTTTACAGTGTTCTGCACCCTAAGTGGATCATACCAATAAAAGGGAGCGTGAAATGTAATTAAGCACGGCCAATGACACTTTAAACTGACGTAAACTGATGGCAGCCTGCAAAGCACAGCGTGGGCACTATTAAGTCCATTACGCCTCTTTCAGATTTGCCCAGGTCCCCCTTCCCTGACTGCAAACGGGGAGCTGCGCTGCGTTACTGGGAAGGCAGCAGGGCCCCAGCCTTCGGGAGGCTCCCAGCAAATCTGCCCTGCGTGCACAGTAAGCGAGGCGCATCCCATAAGCGCCGGATTCTGAAAAGGCTGCACAGAACAGGCGCTCCCTGGAAGTGTCAGAAACCAAAGACAGAAATATCGGTGCCTTCTGTCAAATATTCCAACCCAGGACACAAGTTGGCAGTGCTGCCTGCCATGCTCAGCAGGCTGCCTCCCCGTGCTCTGCCGACGGCGCGGGCAGGATGAACGCGTGCAACGTGACAAACAGCACTCCTGCTGCCCCCAGCTGTAGCGTGGCCACAGCAAAAACAACCGCAGCAGACGCAAATTCTTCCAAATACAGATACTACCTGCAATGCTGCAGCACCGCATACTTGCTCCTGTTATTGCGTGACTTCTCCAAAGCAGAAGAATGTCCTGTCTTTGGGATCGCACTTGATGTCAGTAGTCAGTGAAATACTGAAAACAAGTCCTGAGCACACACTAAAGGCATTTAAGATTCTGCTAATGCAGAACTGGGGTGCATTACTGATAATAACGCGTTCCATGGGGCATAAGCAACCATGGAAGACAAGGAACCATGGAGAATAAAACAAAGCTTTAATCCGGTTATTTAAATGACCAGTTAAATCTACCTGGTGATTTATTACCACACAGGTAAAAGTGAAATAAGAGGAGAAAACCAAATCCCACCAAATCTGCCAGAATCTTCTCGTCTTGGTCTCAGGGCTAAATTTTCCATTTTGGACACCAAAATAAAGACATTTTTGGGGAAAATACTGAGTATCTGGCATCTTTTCATTATTCCTACTGTGTCTTTTTAACTACACTCCGTATAAAGTACCATGTAATACATTCAGCACATGTTGTTGCAGCGCAACACTCAAGACACTGAAGGTGCGTTTTGCACCCAAGTTGGAAAGTGAGACTAGAGTACCCCGTGGCTATCACTGCAGAAACCACTTCTACGTTTGTGCACGGGACGCGTGCCCCATTCAGAGCACAGAATGAACAGGGAATTCTTTAGGGAACTAAGTGATCTTCAAGCGAGTCTTTAAATGATCCACATCTTTCATCGTTGCTGTATATCCACCCTTAACGTGCAGGTGCATAGCAACTAACATCTACAAGGCAAGCATCTGCAGCAAGACAGTCTGGTTTGGGGGTCTGTTTGCAATCCATGGACAGAAAGAGGTCCTTCCAGGTTAAGCCTCCCATGACATGTTTTCATCTTTTAGCCAAGGATAAAGGAAAACATCTTTAAAAATTCTGTCCTGTGCAACTTCTGCAAGACCACCAGATGTGACTGTTCTCACCTGTTAGCAGTGCAGCATCCATGAGCCCAGCATCTGCCACACCCCAACTTGTGCAGAGGACAGAAGAGCTCACAAAAAATGCCGCACCCATCAGCAAGACCCTTCCTTTCACAAATTTTGGGTGTTTATGGTAGTCTTCAGTTTTTAAATTCTATCTATAATTTCAACAGTCCAAGAGAATTATCACCAGATGCATGATAGACGGCGCTCTTATGAGTGAGGGATTGTGAACTGTCACATCACATCTTCACATTCTCATGGGCCTTTAAAATCCCTCAGAAACCTTGATCGAAAAGTCATCTTCTTGTAGCAAAACATAATTTCCTCACCCTTTTAATAGAGATTTTTTTTTTTATTTTGTTCACATTTTCCAGAAAAGTCAATGGTCAGATGACCAGAAGTTTCAAGTCTGAAAAGACACAGTTACAGAAAGTCACAGATATAAAATGGCACTGGAACAGGTTGCCCAGAGAGGTTGTTGAGGCGCCATCCCTGGAGGTGTTCAAGGCCAGGCTGGACGTGGCCTTGGCAACCTGGTCTGGTGGGAGGTGTCCCTGCCTATGGCAGGGGGGTTGGAACTGGATGATCTTCAAGGTCCTTTCCAACCTAAGCCATTCTATGATTCTATGATTCTACGATAATAGACCTCTGAGTGGGTAAAATGGGGAAAGAGACAGAGAGGGTGAGGTGCAACAGGTGGGTCTGAGAGAACAATCAGGGCATGGAGCACTTGGGAAATGAGCTACACGTCCAGGGGAATATGAGGTTGTCCCGTGAGGAAAGATGATAGCTGGGAGGATGAGGTGATGTTATCAAGTGCAGTTCCTGGGCAGTAGCCGAGGAAGTGTGTCTCAGGAGGTGTAAGCACGGTTCACCCATGCTGGCTCAGCAGCAGCAGTAGGTCCTTTCCAACCTAAACCATTCCATGATTCTATGAAACAAAAAACCACAAAGCAATACCACATCATTCTCACTGTCACTCCTATCTCACAAATGCCCCACTTTGGACAAAAGTTTGCTGTTGAATCACACAAAGCAGAGCAGCCTCAGCAGCTGCAAGTGCTGAATTTTGAAAACTCGGTCCCCTTCCCCTGAGACAACACCCACTGCAGCCTCCACCTACAGCCTTGCGAATCTCCCCCTTCACCTTCCTTGGTCATCTCCACAGGGAGTCATCCAACCAAAATCATCCTTCTGTGCTTGGAGGAGATGCCATCCTCTCGGCGGCCGCGGTGCTTGTTCCTCCCCAGCACCACATCTCAGTGGCAGCAGAACAGCCAGAAAGCTCAAGGAGGTGCCACCGGCATCCCTGGGCAGGGCTGGCAGGAGACCGGAGTTCCAGTTGCAGCCTGGGACTTGCTCAGCCGAGTAGCTTAACTGCTAAGCTTGTAGCTTCAGAAGCTAAACACCGTACAGGTTCCCTGAGCACAACGCCATGCTCATTCCCGAGACGTTTAAAAACCACAGAAGGGTTCAGCACCCACAGCCTCGTCACACTGGATTAAAGACCAGATTCCTCTCCCATCACGCAAAACCACATATTGGAGCATTACTTGCTCTATGGAGTAATCTTAGAAAAGAGCAGTGGTAGCAGCTGTATTTGTGCCTGAGACCGTCACACATCCCCTCGGTCGTTGTTGCTCTCTGTGACTTTTTATGTTGAGCTGATTTTTGAGTGGGGAGATGGAGGAAGGAGAGAGTCTGAGATAAGAAACTCCAAGGATGTAGAAGAACCCGCTAAGAAAGCAAAGCACCACTGCTGCACGCAGGAGGTACCGACAGCCCACACAAAGAGCCCAGGCCTCGGGTACTCGCAGCCAGCCAGGTACTTCCCAGACACAACCTTATTCTTCTTTCTACGGTCATCAGGAAAAGCTCTGTTGCAATAGGTACCAACATCTCCTCTCTTCCAAGTGTATTGTACGCGTTATGTAGCTCCCGTGGTAGCAGAGAGCAGCTCCAGCAGCTGGTCGTGGCAGCCCTCGCTGCAGCAGCACACAGCACAGCCGTCACGTCGTAGCACTGGCGACAGTAATGCCTGCTTCTAGGACTGGCTGGATATTTTCTGATAAACTGTTTTGGGGTTTTCCTTGGTCAAAATACACGCCATCACTAATGTGAAGAAAGAGAAATATGAACCTTTTTTTTTTCTTCTGTCTAAAAATAGGGGTTTCGTCACAATAGTGTTTCACATACACGTTTGGAAGTTGAATTTTGTCATGAAATGGAATTCTCCTTGCTAATCAGCCGGCAGGTTTTAGTTTCTCCTTAAGCACACTGTCTCCTTGGATCATATCAGCTTACAGCGAGGTACAGCTTGGCACAGAAATCCTCTACGCATTCTCTGCCATTACAAAATAAATTAGAGGCATTATCATTTCTACGAATTCCTTTCACCCTTTCCCCCCCTGACTACCCGGGCACAAAGAATGAAGCAGTCTGTGCCATGCCATGCCTCCTGCAGCTGCACGTGCCACAACCTCCGGGCTCAACCGTTCGCACATCACCACGTTCGCCTGGCAGGTGTCCCAGGGTGGGCTAGGTGAGACGAGTTACCCCCGAATACTGCACAGCAGCGGAGGCAATGTATAATACTGCCTGATGCCTGCAGGTGCCGTGCACATCAGGGAGAAGCGCGCGACTCCCTCCTTCCAAAGCGCCTCACGGTTTCGGTAAATCAGGCTGTGAAAGCGCAGACGCGACCAGTGGCAGCTCTCAGTCCCACTCAGTCCAGCTCACTCAGTCAGATTCCAGAGCCACCTCCATCCACGCTGGAAGCACACACTGTGCTTCATACAGAGACTTACATCTGTGGGATGACTGAAGCTATAAAAAGTGCTGACAATTTTCAGCAAATTTGCATATGTTGCTACTGCTGCTGCTTATATAAGAGATTTTTAGCTAACCACAAATACAAAAAGCAATGCCCAAAATAGATTTTAAAACAAACCGCTTGCAAATGTGACAGTGACACATCTCCCCACCCCTCTGAAAATCACTTCTCCAGAAAAGGCAGACGCAACAGCCAGTGTTTCCCCAGAGGGTCCTCCTGCAGTACGTACCCCAGAGGTCTAACACCACCTCTTCCCCTTGGCATCTCTGCTGTCCCGCACCACACACCGGGACACAGCTGAGACTCGTCCTAGGTTGCTCTTGGGTCTGCAGCTGCACAGATCTCTCTCCATCGTCCCAAGCACCTTTGATGCAGGTGGGGGAGGAGGCAGGCAGCCTCTGGAGGGGAAACCTTTTCTTGCCTTCAGCTGCTAAGAAGTCCCTCCCTGTATCACACACCACATTCCACCTGCTCTGTACCCACGTTCACCATGGCAGCGCTGGCTTGAAGTGCTGCTCATTGCACGTATCTACACAGGTTCCTCTTTGCACCAGGCTGGGAAGGACAACTGCTTAACCTGGGACTGCAACAGTCTGGTAAAGAGGATCCCTGCATGGCCCTGCTCAAATGGTCAAAAGGTCAGGCAAAAATATAAACGTACGCACAAGGGAGGAAATGGTCAGAAGATGCAGCTGCTACTCCCTGACTTCCAGGTCTCATGGCTGACGTAGCTATAAATCACCAAAGGAGGGGTGAAGGTTGAAGCTGATGGTGTATCTACTCAATGGGATATGGATCACAAGCAAGAACATCCCTCTTTCCCCGAGCCCTTGAGTTTGCAGAATAGCGTTGCTTGCTCACAGGCCAAGCTCAGTCACAGCACAACCATATGAATTTGGCAGCACTCCTTCAGATTCCTCTGGTGTCGAGGGATTCTTCTGTTGAGGAAATATTGGTAGGGGGCTGTTTCTGCATGAACCTACTATCTTCAAGAGCACAACATTATAAGAAACAGTAATTGGCTTCCCAGCACAAGGAAGACAAGGACATACTGGAGAGAGTCCAGCAATGGGCCACAATGATGATTAAGGGATTGGAGCATCTGTCATACAGGGAAGGGCTGAAAGAACTGGGGCTGTTTAGCACCAGGACAAGAAGGCTCAAGAGCGATGCTATGAATGTGTATAAAAAACAGGGGGGAGCGGGGACGGGGACAACAGTAAAAAAAGCAAAGACAGACTGTTCTCAGTGATATCCAGTGAAAGGATGAGACGCAACAGGCACAAATTAGAACAGAGGAAATCCCTTTTAAACATAACAACAAAAAAAAAAAAAGCGAGGGTAGTCAAACACTGGAACAGATTGCTCAGAAAGGTTGTGGAGTCTCCATCCTTGCACATATTCAAAACCTGACCAGGCATGGCCAGGCAAGCTGGCCTAGCTGATCTCCAGAGGTCCCTTCCAACTCAGTGATTCTGTGAACAGGACTGAGCAGCCTCCCTGACTGCTGCCAACCAGCCCGGCCTCGGGGAACCCGTCTGGAACCCCATCCCTGAGCTAATACCCTCCCTTGCTCACTTTGCTCTCTGCTTTTGATAGTCTTTTGGGTTATGCTATCCCTTTTGCTCTATGACAACTGGTCACAGAAACATCTTGTTTTGGGATTATCCCTGTCACACACTCCTCCAGTCCTTCTCCAGCTCTCATTGCTTCCACAACTGCCATGACCAGGAACCTCCAGCCATCATTGTTTTCTTCTAACCCACCACCGTGGGCTTGCAGGAACCAAAGGGTGCCAAACATCTTTACCTCCCTGTGTCTCTCTTGCCCCACATTTACTACAGCTTTGGTCCTTTCCTTGATCTTCTGTGACGAATGAATTGAAAACACGTTTTTGCTATCAAGAGAGCTCTGGAGGCAAAGGCAGCAGTCCCTCAGGAGCAGTGGCACTGGAGTTCGGTTCCCACAAGCCACCTTCATGGTTTTCTCAGAGCTGTCCAACTCCACATTTGCCACTAAAACCATTCCTGGTTAACCACCAGCCATGGATTTTTCTTTGCAAGAGCCAAGAGCTGCCCCTCGGTGTGTGTGCACACCAGGAGGAAGAGCTGCCCTGTTCTCAGCTCCTGGATAAGCCAACTAGGCCCATGTGGCAGCGTGCAGACGACTGGTGCTGGCAGCACCGCAGCCCAGCTGCCTGTGAAGAGATGCAGGTGCTGCTAGTGCAGCGCGGCTCCTCCCAAGTCAGAGATAGCATCAGGAACAGTCATTTCTCCTCTTCTCCTCCAGCAGGAACCAGCACGCTGCAGACTGGCTCAAGGGTAGAAGAGCCTTCATTCCTTTCTTGCTTGCCTCTTTCAGCTCAGGACCAAAACTCAGTGCAGACTTTAGAGCAGCACTGTCAGAGGATACATCAGTGTTGGTAAACTTGAACTCATATGAATGAGAAAATCCAGCCTGCCTGCCTCTACACAGTGGCAGGCTTAAAGTTCCAAAGCCTTCAGAAGGCGTCCACCTCCTTTTGGTAGCACCCAGCCACCTGACAGACTCTGTTGCGAGGAGAAAGGGTCTGTGCCGTGCAGGGCAAACCCTGCCAGCCCTGGCACACCTTGGACAATGCCGCAAGCCACCTTCATCCAGTGCTGTGGCAGAAAATGCAGCTGTCCTTTGGCACAAAGAGTTACAGGGCTCCAGAGAGAGGAGCACAGGTACCTGCTGGAGCGTACTGGGCATAGGGAAGTGAGGGCAGGACAGAGGGCTGGAATAAATAACATCTTCCTCTTTCACCAACAGCGTGTGGTTAAGTTGAGCTCAGAACACAACGCTGAACCTTACCAAAAGCTGCAGGGCCAGGGCGACCCAAAGCCAAGAGAAGTGCCAGTTATTACTGAAAGGAGAAGCGTGTTTGTGGCCCCATCTGGCTATGCATCACCATCACCTCCCTGACGCCAGCTCCAATGTCAATGTCGCTGGACAGGGGCTTGGATCAGAGAACAGAGAAGGAGAGTATTTCTATTGTGGTGTCTTTCAGTTAGATCAGGTCCCTAAGCAAGCTAGGTGCATACCTGCACACAAGGGAAAGGCCACCTGCACAGAGCCATGAGAGACACACAGATTTGTCTTCTTCTCACACACCTGCTCTACTGTAATGTGTGCCAGGTACCTGTGGTCCCATAAATTTGGTTAATTAGCTCTCATTTGACATATTTTTTAAATCCAGCTGGTAATCCTTATTAGGCACCACCACTGGAGTAAAGGAAGACATGCCAGAGCGAACACCACTTGGCACTTGCTGTCTTTCTTACCTTCTTTCCAAAGGTTTGCTCAAGAGATAGGAGGCTGGGCTGTGCGGACAATTGGTCTGCAGCAAAGTTTTCAGTGGTACGTGAGCCAAGGGTCAGAAGGGCACATCTGGGGGGCTGCTGGCACCGATCTGGGCACAGCTTGCTCAGACTTAAGTCAGAAGAGAGGTGTTTCCAAGAGGGAGATGATATGAAAGCAAAGTTACTGTGTACACAGAAGTGATTTCCCACTGCCTTTGCTGAGCAGAGTTTGTCTCATCTCGTGACACATTTTGCCTCAAACAATTCCTAAATTCCTGGTTAGATGTGTAAATATTTAGCAATTTGTGAAACCACAAACATTCACATATCTCAGTAAGTGATCTTGTAGGTGGCAAAACTGACAAACAAAAGGACTCCCACATTCTTAAACTATCAAAAATTCCCAAGTGTTCAACGGCACAGAAGAGTGCCTGGCCTCACTCCTGTAGCACTGAGTGGGGAAATTTTGCTTCTACTTTCCTGTCTTTCCAGGTAAGAATGAGAAACAGAAGCTCAATGGAAACATCACGGATTTTAAAACTCATTTGCACTTGAGAAACCAAAAGGCAATGCCAGACCTATATGCAAAATGTCCTTTTGCTTTCAGAACCTTTTGCTTTCAGAATATTGCTCTGCATGCATCTGGTGGGCCCAGTCTGCTCAGGGCTATGCCTCCTGCCACTGTGGATTCCCCAGAGGGTGTGCATGGAGAACCTGGGGTAGGTAGTGCCTGCCTTGTCTGTGAGCAAAGCAGGCTCTCTGGTTCCCCTTAGAGACCCGGAGGACAAACAGAGGCTGACCTGAGAAACATTGTGCTGCTAACCACTTCAGCCCAGTCACCACAGGGACATGGCTTCAGGAAAGCATTTCCATACCCACATCCTAGGTTAAGTTCCAAATGACAACAGGGCACGGTCAGCGAGGGAAGGACTGATGGGCTTACGGCAGGTTCTTGCTTTGGTGCACGAGACGTTTCAGATTTCACTTTCAGAAATGCAGCGGTCATGAAGGCACTCTTTGTGGACATATATTTTACACTCGCATTTTGTCTTGTTTGCACAGGAGAGAAAGTAATAAGTTCAGACACAAGCAGTCCTGAGGTGGGAACGCAACCGTTGCCCTAGCTGTCAGGGCCCTGAAAACAACCGAAGCTAAGAGAGCTTCTCAGCATCCTGATGAATGTCCATGACCTTTGGGTCTGGGCAACCGACTCTAACTCTGCTGGGGCTCTCTGGGGCAATGCCACACCTGCGGCAGCAAGGTATCTCCAGCCAGCTGGGGAACAGGAGGGACGTATCTGAATTACCTCTTCCACAACGTAAAGCCAAGAGATGTTCGGTGAAAGGAAATGACAGAGTGAGGGGAGAGGGAGAGAGGGAAGGGGAGAGGGAGAAAGGAGGGGAGAGGGGAGGGAGAGGAACCTGCCCAGCATCTGGCCCCCACGCATGACTAACAGGGGCGGTATCGCCTCAGCCACCGACCTGTGCTGCTGTTCGGCACTTGTGAGAACACGAGCGTCCAGAGGAGCTCGCAGCTCGCCGGGCAGCCCTCACCCCGCTGCTCCACGGCCGCAGCTGAGGGCTCCAAAGGCTCCGGCTGCCGAGCGGGTCGGGCAGGCCGCTCCTCCGGCTGCCGCCGACCCCTACCGGCGCCCGGCGCGCCCCGCCCTGGGCTGGCGGGGGACCTGCCCGGCCCTCGGCACGGCCGTGCCCGGGCGGGTCCCGGACAGCAACGCCGGCCTGCAGCCCCGCGTCGTCCCCCCCCCCGGCACCCCGGCTGCCGGCCGGCGGGCCAGCGGCGGACCGTGCCCGGCGAGTCGAGCGCGGGGCGCCCCGGGACGGCTCCTTCCCCCGCCCGCTCGGCGCGGCCCCCGCCCCGGCCCCCGGCCCCGGCCCCCGGCCCGGCTCCTACCTCCAGGAGCTGCACGTAGCTGGCCGGGAACCAGCCGCGCAGCCCGTCCTCCTTCTGCCCTTCCCACCAGCCGCCGTCCGGCACCTGCAGCACCGTGATCAGCTCCCCCGCCGCGAAGCGCAGCCCCTGCCGGTGCCGCTCCCCGGAGAAGGGGTACAGCGTCTGGCAGCGCGACCCCGACATGCTGCCGGGGGACGGGGACGGGGACGGGGACGGGGACGCGGCCGCGCTCCGCCCGCAGCCGCCCCGGCCTCGGCCGCCGCTCCGCGCCCGCCCGGGGCGCCGCTGCCCGCCCCGCGGCGCGCAGGGCTGCGGGAGGGCCCGGCTGGCCACGCCCCCCCGCCACGCCCCGCCACGCCCCCCGCCACGCCACGCCACGCCCCACCCCGCTACACCCCGCCCCGCTCGGCTCCGGGAGCGGCAGCGGGAGCGGGGCAGCCCCGGCGCCGGGCCCCCACGGGCAGCGCCGGGGCGGGGCGGGGCGGAGGGGAGGCGGGAGGGGGGCCGGGGGGCCGGGGGGGGGGGGGAGGGGAGGGGAGGGGAGGGGAAGGGAGGGGAGGCCACCCGGGTGCGCAGCCCGCCCGGTGTGTGACACTGGTGTCGGTGGGACAGAGGGTGGGGGAGAGAGAGAGAGACCGTGTGTGACCCGGAGAGACACCGCGTGTGTGTGTGTGTGTGTGTGTCAGACTCCGTGTGCCCGAGGGACGTTGCGTGTGACACCTGTGGGTCGACACTCCTGTGTGTGTGAGGCACCCATGTGTATGAGAGTCACCATCACTGTGACACCGAGACACACGTGTGCGGCTGTGAAAGGTGGCGTGTGAGACAGTGTGTCTGACACCTGTGTGCATGTGCAACACCTCTCTGTGTGTGTGTGTGTGTGTGTGTGTGTGTGAGACCATGTGCATCTGTAACACCTGCATGTGTCTGAGAGACCGCCTGTGCCTTTGGTGACACTTGTGTCCACGTGAGACATCTCTCTATGTCTGAGACACCCTGTATTTGTGACACACACCCAACTGCGTGAAAACCATTTTGCCCAAAAGACACTGTGTGACACACCCAACCATGTATGAAATATACAAGTGCGTGTGACACCCCCCCGAGCGCATGTATCTGCAACACTCAGCTGAGCATACAACTTGCTCCATATGTGCGTCTGACTGCAGCACGTGTGTGGATTGCGCACGTGTGAGACACCTCTGTGTTTGCGAGAGAAGCGCCGTGCATGTGTGACACGTGCATTTGTGTGTGTGACACTCGGCTGTGTGCGTATTTGGTTTGTGACCACTCACTCTGTGCACAGCCTGCTGCGGGTGTGCATGCCTGACTCACTCTGCAGCACACGCCTGACTCTGTGTGTGTGTGCGCGTGTGTAAGACCCCTGTCTTTGTGGGCACAGGTGTGTGTGTCTCTTTGTCCAGGTATGCACACCTGACTCATGGCACATATGTCATACACACCTGCCTGTACGTGTATGAGCACCGGGGTGGCTGTGTGCCTATGAAGCCCAGGCACACACGTATGTGCAACTTGCTGCAGGGTGGGCTGCCTGACCCACTCAGTGTGTGTGTGGGGGGGGTCTGGGTGTGAGGATGTACCACTCTCTTCTGTGTGTGCAAGATTCACGCCAGTGTGCCTGTGGAAGGGAGGAGGCAAAAGGAGCTGGATCTGCCTGAGAAGAGCCCCACAGCCGCATCCCAGCCCGCCACCCAGCATCCTTATGTAGTCAGGTGGTGGAGAGGGGAAAGGAGGGCACAACCCTGCGGTAGTATTCAGATGTCAGTGAGATGAGTGGGTCCTTCTCCCCACAGACAGACAGGAGCCAGACGTGCCCAGTGGCCATGGCCACGTCCCCTCTGATGCTCCCTCTGTTGATTGCCTCCCTGGCACTGTGTCCCTGGGCCAGCAGAAAACCATTGGGCTGCTTCCACTGCGTGTATGAGACCCTTCGGTGTGTGCAGTGTGTGAGCCCTGAACTCGTGTGCACATGTCTGAGAACATTGTTGGTCCACAGGAGAGGCTTGCTGCGGTACAGGGGTGCAATACCTGACCCTGGAATACACACGCACACGTGTAAGACTGTGTGTGCATCACTCGTCCATCACATCATTCATTTCAATCTGTGTGTGACACACTGAATATGGCCAACACTCAGAATGCGTGCAACTCGCAGAACTCGAGATGTGTGGTTTGGCTCAGCCCAGCGTGTCTCCACAGCAGTAGGCGTACATGGCATTGCTCTGCAGTTTGGTGAGATCCTCCACTCAGGGAGGTTTGAGACATAGTGTGCACCTATATAAGCCACAGCGTATTCATGCATGCTGCTCTGGAGACCATGAGACCCGTGTCAGTGTGCGTGACTCCCCCTGCGTGCGTTACAAACCCATCTCCACATTCCAGTATGGCACTAACTCCGCCGGGCTTATGATTCCGCTTGCACGGGTCAGTCTGCATGCACGAGTGTATCGTGTGTCCCACTCTGTGCTACGAGAGTGCCTGGGCGTGCAGGAGCTCATGTGACTGCAACGTGTGTTAGCTCCTTGCCGGTTGTGACTCCCTCGACTTACGTGTGCACAGGACCTACAACAGTGCCGCGAGTCAGGCGTTCCCCATCTGTGCCCCTCTGCCTGTACGCACAGCCACCGGCTTGCGCAACGCATTTCAGGGAGCAGGTGCTGGAGCGGGTCCTGCAATTCAAGTCATGTGCATCAACTTCTGCTCCAGCAGACAGGACGCAAGTACTTCAAGTCACTCCAAGTTGTGCACAATTTGTGGTGTTTGCCTGTGGGCTCAGTCCTTTTCACAGACCCCATCTGACCATGAACTCCCATATGGTCTGTCCTGTTTCTGAGACTCCGATTCCTTTTTCTTCCACCTTTTTTTCACGGAGGAAGAGCCTCCCATTTCCCCTTTTGATTTGTTCTTGCTTTGCAATCCGTAGTGATGAGCAAGTGCAGAACAACTACCACCTTCTGTGCCCATAACGTACCATCATGTGTGTGTCTCCTGGCCTGAGGCTGCACAGGCTTTTTATTTATCTGACACTTTATTAGAGTATTTTTCCCTCCCTCCTTCCCTTGTGTTTTGCAAATTTGCAATACCTTTTTCTTTAATGCGAGTAATTGGGAAGACTGACTGTAGCCTTTCTCCCGAACATTTCAGAAGGTGACTTCCAATGTAGCTGTCCTCCCTTTAGATGGGCCAAGCAGCAATCCGAGCTGAGCTATTCAGTGTTTTTTCTTAGCATTCTTTCAACAACTTTTGGGCTACTTTCCACAGTTCTATTTTTGATTCTCTGAATTTGTGGTAAATTGCTCAAAATCATCCCCTTTTGATAAGCATTTAAGCCGATAACTATTGAACTATGATCCATTATGTGTTATTATCACACCAGCTGTGCCTTGGTTGGCAAAAAGCAACAGACCTGATGTCATGGCACACATCCAGGTACATCTATCAGCAGTACTCTCTAACAATGCCATTTATAGATGGCAAGAACTGAAATCAACCCAAAAACCTCCATATTTTTCTTCAGCATATACAAACCCAACAATGAATTCTAGTCTAAATTGTACTTTTCTAATGTTTAATGTTGCCAGAATACTTAAATATTTTTTCTTCAGTTTATTGTCTGATATTTTTTTCCTCTGCTATTTTTATACTTCCAACTTGTTCTGCTTTCTTTGTATCTCCCCTTCCGATATTTTTGCGGGTTTCTGTCCTTCTTTGCGCAAGCTTTCTCCATGAGAAAGCCTCCAGCAGGGTTTTAGTCCTAGGGTTGTCCGCTTCCTGAAGCAATTACAAACTTCAGCTTTTCAGCAGGCAAGCCCAAATGTAAACACTAACTTCATTCTTGTTTTACATTTTCCTTCTGAACCTGCTACTACAACTTCACTTTGGCTTGCGTACAAATGTCCAGTCTGTAAACAGAAGGGCTCCGTTCGTGTCAGAGGATCCCTTTCAGTCCCTGGAGGTTCGTACCTCTTGAAACAGGTCCCATGCGCAATCCTCATTTCATTGCGCAGATAATTACGTGGTTAGTTTCTCTGGAGAGATGTCTGGTCTTTCTCCTCAAGTTGCAAAATGGTTTTACTTATTGCACAGAGAGCAGCTTTTACCAAAGGCTTAGACCTGTGTTTGCTCCTGCATCAGGTGTTGTCTTTATTGTGAAGATGTTAAAGGGTGACATGTTTACTCTCTATGAAGAAAAGTCTTTCTGAGCATATAAAGCTTTTTTATATAGCATAAGATACCAGAGCCAGAGTCACTAGATGGAAGAGGCAGAAGCCATCCCAGAAACATGAAGATTTGCGACTTCAGTGGTACCGGGCTTTGGAACGAACTGGTCAGCTGTCAGTCTCAGACTTGTTTTCTGTCATCTGTTCCAGCTCAGCTAAAGCATCTTGGCTGGATTCAGGTGTTCTCTGGCCAGTACTCAGCAGGTCTGACTGAATGATCAAAACAATCCCACTGGCTGTAAGATCTCTCCAAATTTATTTCCTGAGCCATCACAACTGTCATACTCATTCTGTCATCTTTTCTAGGAGGGTATTCCACTTAGCAATGAGAAACCAATTCTAAAATTAGTGTCACACGAACACATTCTGTGTTAGGGTGAGACAAATCTCACCTTGAAAGGAGCTTTTTCTCCCTGTCTGCTACCGAAAAGTCTAGGGTGAAGACCTCAGTCTTAGACATTGGACTTTTTAACAAACGTTAGTGTCGCTGAAATGCTATCTGTGAATGAGAAAGAAAGAGCCAACTTCATATAACGCTGCAGAGAGCCTCAGTTATGGTTATCCAGCCAGAGAGAATTTATTCCATGATTTTACAGATTGTTACCTGGAGCTTAAAATGACACCACTAAAACAAGCCCTGTACAGATGGGCACATTCTCTGAGGAGGGACCTAAGAACATCTTGGGAGTAACAGAAGAAAGTTCACATCTGACAGCTGTAGGAGCAGCATGGTCAGTGTGTTGTTTGTTTAAAGCAACATTCGACAATCTGTCTAGTCCATGGAAAAGAGCTCAATTACTCCTGCTGTCTTCACTGAAAAGATCCTGCAGAGCTCAAAATGAGAAAGGGTTGGCATAGGTGCATGGGAGAGTTTTTTAGTCATGCTGGACTGGAGATTCACATGAATAATTGATTGGCCATACCAGTTTGCAAGACACAGCAGCACCAGGAGATCTCCTGAGGCCAAGAACAAGCAAAGAGAGAGACTAAAAAGAACCCACATGTAGCACTGGATCTTTAAATGACCTTTGACGTCTAAATGACTAGCAGAAATTAGTTCTGTTGTGGGAGAGGAAATGTTCTGGGCCTGTACGCAAAAGACACTTCCAGTTGTTAAAATGCTGAAAAGCTATAGCTTTTGATGGAAGGGGCCACTCTCAATGCTTTCAACAGCCAAGACATAAGAACTGATACGGGAGCTCAGAACAAATATCTAGTCTACAGTCTTCTTTCTGACAGCAACTCAAAGAGAATGCATAGGGTGGAGTGAAGGAGCAGGACAACACATCGCAGTGCTTCCCTTGAGTACTCTCCCATCGGCCACCAAATGGCAGTCTAGGGATTTCCTAAGATTCTTCAGTATCGCACTTGGAAATTTAGGACCTCAAACGTTCCAAGGAGAGGACTCAGAGTTAGGAGTCATGTTCATAGGACCAAATATGCCATTCAAACACAATTTTAAAAATGCATTTAATGATACAGAATGGCTTTACCCCTGATTTCTGCCTTTAGCAGTGCTTCTTGTGGCTCTGCTGACCTTGGAACTCCCCTTATACAAGGTCAATTCTGAAAATAAGATCAGACGTGCAGCGCCCTGCCTGGCAGCGGCCATTGTAAAACTTCGTGATGTTCCAGGGCAGGTTTAGTCATCTCTGCTGTAACAGTGCCCAGAGCTGTACCTACTATTTTAGATTCAGACATAAACAAACGTAGTCTCTGTCTATAAATGGACAGTGATACTACGTGAACAAACAGCTTGTGGTGATTCACCTGAGACTAAGCTGGACTTGCTTGCCAGGATATTTCACCTGGAGACCTGACTGCTTTCATTCACCTCCTTTCTTGGAAGCAGGCTGAGAATAACAAACTGTTCCGATAACATCAGCCTACTTCCAGTCAACATATTTCCTATTGAGAGGCAGCACAGGTCCCACCCTGTTGCATGACAGGCACATATTTGGTCATATAAATGTGACTCATAACTCCCAACTCTTCGCCTTAGAGCTAGGTGTCAGCAGCAGTCAGTTGTCACAAAACCCTTGTTTGAAATGGTGATGCCATGCCTTCTCTCCAGCAGTTCAGTGTTCACCTCTCTCTTCCTGGGGCTCTGCAAAGTGTAAGTCACAACAATGTGCTCCAGTCAGCCGGCTACGGAATTTCAGGAGAGCTCCCCTCAGTCAATCTTGCTGCTATTCCTTTTGGTGCAAACTCAACATGCAGTGCGTATCCAGGGCACTTCATGGTGGTCTGTATGCTCACAATGAAGAGGACAGGCCTGACTAGACCACCTCAATGATTCCTAAGCATTTATATTCATTAGAGCAGATACTGTAGTCTTGATCTCTCTTCTTTCAGCTCTATAAACACTAGGTCACACAGTTTTATTTATTGAATGTTTAATCATTTCATACTAAATGGAAAAGCCATTGAAAGAAAGAAAGGCATTATCTGTAAATCAAATAGTTTCAGTATCAGTAACAAGCAAGTGGCCATTTGGGTCTCAACTTCTAAGTATTAAGCAACAACGTAAGACAAATAGCTCTGGAACAGACCACGGGTCCTGTTCTCAGCAATATCTAATAGCAGAAGCCTAGGGAAAAGGACAGGTGCAGAGAGATATTTCTGCAGAACATCCTCTTGATTTCCAGCAACTGATAGCTCAGGTCTTTCCAGGTTCAGAGGTGATAATTTGTATTTAACAGCTCATTTCCATTATTTAGGGCAGTTATTTTTTGAGCCAATGCAAACTTTTGGCATCCATAAAATTCTGTAGCAAGGGTTTCCAGTGCAGGCACTATATTTTGGAACCTGTCTCTTGCCTGTTTCACCTGGGGCAGTACTGGCCCACAATCATAGGCACAACCCGCCCACAGTGGCCTTTATACTGTTATAGTTGCACTGATGTCCAAACCCGAACCACTGAACTGAAAGTTACCTGCACACAGAGATGGGGCATGAACCTACATGAATCACCTACTTTAAGGGTCTTAAGGGACTTGTCCAAGATCGCATGGAGAGGCATTGGAAAAAACATCCAAAGAAGACTCTGATGAAAGCACCTAAACCTTCCTTCAAACCTCCTTCTCTCTGGCTTAGTATCAGTCTCGGTGATGTGATCTGGACTTGCCAGATCATCTACAACAGCTTGCTGGGTCCCAGAGCATCTGATCTTTTCTTTTGATCCCGTGGAGAACTGGGCTTCTGTCCAGCTAAGAAGAGCAATCCAGCTAGGCTGTCCTCCAGCCAAACTCCCCCTGGGTGTGCTGGTTTGGACATTGATATTTCCCTGACACTAAACTTTCCTCTTCAGCATGAATTGCTCATTACTTGAAGTCCATCAGGGATTTCTTATGTCATGAAAAAGCAGAGATTCTGCCTGAACACACTGAGCAGGACTGACTGCTTTCTATGGATAAAGTTGTTGATCTGTGTATATGTGTGTGCCTGTATCTGCAGGACATAGATGTCTCAGTGTTTTACTCTCAATGGTGTCTCTGTTCTGCAACCATCTGTGTATAAAGCTGCTATTCTCTCGTGAACAATGACTCATACAGGAAAGTCTCTAAGAATTAGGCAAGAACTATGTTCATCCTGAGTAGTATTGAAGATGAGGATTCAATCCCATAAACTCTTGGAAACTCAGCATTAGTTTTCCCTTGACAGCTTTAATCTTTAAAATCTGCTGTTGCTGACACACATATGTAACAACAGGTTGGCAGTAAACTGTCTCTGCAAACGGGCGCTGCAAGGCCACCGGTTGCTTCTGACAAAGACCCAGCACAGCACTGCTCGCTGTGGCCAACCTTTTCTTCACTCCATTTTCCAGTGAGAATGCACATAGAGACTCTTCCACCTCCCACATTCTTCTCAGCCCCCACACATGACTCTCCGCAGCCCTTTCCCTTATATTTCCAGGCCACTCTACATCTCAGCCAACTGCAGTGGGTGAGTGGGAAAAAGTAGGGTCACTGTTCCCAGCACCCTGCAAGCTACACCTGGACCTGGAGCTGCCCTAAAGACTGTGAAGCTGGCTGCAGGGACTATGCGGGGCAGTGATCCACATTGGTATCAAAAAAATCACAACCATCTTCACTTCTATATATATATCTAGCAAGGTTTGGCTACTTAGGAAGTAGCTGGAAGAAAAGAAATATCCAGAAGATTTTCCCAGAAAGTCTTCTGCGGCCAGAATGAGTGCAGAAGGAAGAGTTTCTGAAAATCAAGTGAGCTTCTTCGGATAGTGGGGAAGGTTCTGCTTTGTGGCACCTTGTCTAACACTGTGGAAAGAAAAGGTTACAGGGTTCTCATGTTCTCCACTGCCCCAGAGAGGTAACAGTCTCTGGGGATGCAGATTAAAATTATTACGAAAGTTTAAAACAAATGGTGACATATCCTAATATTTAACATAGGACAACTCCAGATATGTAGACCACACTCAGAAAACATGCACACAATAAGTACAATTTTTCAATTGAATTAGAATTTTAATTCGCAATTTTAGCCTCAGATTTCAAAATTTCTCTAGGATGCTAGATGATAAGCAAGGGTCAGAGGTGCTGACACGTGGAAGGAAACATGCTCCTGTGAGTGTGAGTGAAGCTGGGTGGCTGAAGTCGGACAGAACATTAAAATCAACAGATAAAATCAGAGTCACAGAATCACAGAGCGGTTGAGGTTGGAAGGGAACCCTGGAGGTCATCTGGTCCAAACCACCTGTACAAGCAGGGCTACCTACAGCAGGTTGCCCAGGACCATGTGCGGATGGCTTTCGAATATCTCCAAGGACAAAGATTACAAATCTATGCTGTAAAAATATTATGGGAAAAGGAGGTTGCACTTTATCGCTGGAATGGTTGCTTTGAGGACTCACAGGCTGACGGAGGTGATTTGATGGCGTCTGAGACAGAGGCCTCCTTCCCCTGCTATCCTTCCCCAACCACCACTCTTCCTGCTACCTGCGTGGTCCTGACCTTCCTGTGGCTGGTACCACTTCTGTGTTCCTCAGCCTTTTCAGTGAATCGATCAGTCTTCAAACAGCAGAATGCAACTCTGTTCCTGCTGGATTAGTGAGCTGAACTGAATCAGTGAAAAGTGCAGATTGGAAGGGATATCAGGGGCCTTTAGTCCAATCTCCTACTCAAAGCAGGGCTAACTTCAAGGCTAGATGAAGTTGCTCAGGGCCTCGTCCACTGGTATCCTGGAAATCCCTAAGGATGGAGACTTCACAGCCTCTCTAGGCAGCCTGTCCCAGGGCTGCACAACTCTCATGGTAAATCATGCGTTCCTGTTGTTGAAAAAGAATTTCCCTGGTTTGCAACACGAGACCATTGTCTCTTGTCCTTTCACTGTGCGCTTGCAGGAAAAGCTTGGATGCATCTTAATTTGCAACCCCCTTTTCAGCAGTAGATCCCCTGCTAGCCTTCTCTTCCCCAGGTCAAACAAACCTAATTCCCTTCGCATCTCCTCATATGGCATGTGCTCCCACTGACCGACACCAGGGGCTTTTGTTGGATCCCCTCCAGCGTGTAAACATCTCCCATATAATGGCAGAGTCCCCAACCTGAACACAGTACTGCAGATGCTGATTCACCAGTGCCAAGCAGAGGGGAACAACCACATCCCTCCATCTGCTGGCTACTTACTGGCCACTTACACACTTGCAATCCCGTAACTGGTTAGAGTTGTTACTGCAGGGGAGCACTGCTGCTGATACAGGTCCAACTTGTTTTCCACCAGAATCCCAAGGTCTTTTCTGCAGGGCTGCACCCTAGCAGTCACTCCCAGGTTGAAAATATAAAGAGGATTTAGTATTTCATAGAATTAGAACAAATGTATGAGGTGAATTACACCAAATTTATCATGTGATTAAAAAGGGTCAGACCCCGAGTCCTCTTGTGCTTGGTCTGTCTGCTAACACAAGTGTGCGCCATGGTGGTGCATGGGAACCCAGTTTCACACCTGAGAAATCTTCATTTTCTGCAAAAGTTTTTAGAGCCGTACAAGGGAGTGTGATGTGGGTCACAGACACAAGCAAAGGGGCTGCAACTCTCAGCACAATTTACCCTTTTCCCAGGAAAAGGCCCTGCAGGCTTGCAAGAGAATCCATAGGCCACTGGAATGAATCTCACTTCCATCCGTTCCCCCCGGACCTCAAAGGAGGAGCAGGCACCATGCCTAGAAGCGACGAGCTTTGTGCGTGCATGGTGTGTTTTTAAATCAGCATTTGAATCCTCCTTCTGACTTCACAGTTAGAAAAACTTACTAGTAAGAGTTCTTCCTAGTATACACTGAGGTACGGCACAGCCCCTGCTCTCCTAATAAGCTTATTTGTTACTGTTCTAAAATAAAGATTTTAAAGATTTTTATTTCCTAAGCATATCTCATGCTACGTCTGGTTCAACTAAATAAAAATAGTATGTTTTTTTCGTAAAGAAATAAAGTTTATTTTGAAAACCTAGCAGTTATCCTATTTCAATTTCCTTCCAGCTTTCTTGTTTGGGGTGTTTCTTTGGTTAGTTTTTTTTTATTATCCCCTCAGTCCCTCTCCTATTTTCCAGAAACTGTCTGCTTCTCTTCAGAATGCTAATATGCACCTGCATCTCTTATAAATTTAGTGTCAAGAACTAAGCACAGCGATACAGAAATACAGAAACCTCTGAGCTGGGAATAGTCTGAAGTTGCCCACTGGAACTGTTTGGCGCAGACCTGTGTCCAAGCTCCTGCAGTCTCTGGAGGCTCAGCGCCTCCCTCCTGTCCTATCAGTCTCTCCCTGTGTGGAGATGCTTAGCTGAACAGTGAGCACTTTTTGAAGAGCACATGACGTGGATGTTTGCTGTCGCGTTCATGTTTACAGCTAAGTGAAAGGCGTGGCCTATTTTGTGTTTTAATCAGCCAAGAGCAATTCAAGCTTTTGGCCTCAACACTGTCCAAACCATCCGCTCGCACAGTGCCCTCTGCCCCTCTGCAGCGGTGGGAGCAGCACAGATTTGGACTGAGTCTTTAACCTTTCCCTTGGCTCTTCTGCCTCCTTCCCAGAGCTGTCTTGAGTGAGCAAGGTGACGCAGTCTGTGGTCACAAAAGGAAGCCAGTGATGCTAATGTACGGCCTAAACACCTATCGGGCTGCTTTACTGAAATACTCCTGCGGAGAGACAGGTGATCACACAAAACGATCCTTCCTCCTGCCGGCCAGCGTGCCAAGAACACGCCAGGGCACATGCATCCGGTCATCCCCTTGCCTCTCCCTTCCTGGTGTACCGGGACAAGCAAGGGACTCAGAGGGTTCTGCAGATCTCATGACAACCACAAAGCACATCTAGAAGCTTCTGGGAGTGCAAAGAAATTCCCAGACAAAGGCTTTTCTTTCAGCTTTATAAATATGTTTGCAGCCGTCATCATGTTAAAGAAAAAATAGCCTGAAAAACCACTCCTGCAGAACAAAACTCCCATGCAGGAGCTGTTTCTCATTCTTTCCATTTTTCTTCCTTTATGTACCAATAAGAGTACTGAGAACAGGTCTGTACTTCACAAAAGGATAAACCCTGCTAATCTACTGATTTGTCTGCCAGCATTGTGCTTATCGCAGCACTGTGTGCTGGCTGGGGCTGACGCAGTCCCAATGTGCACAGCTGTGCAATGAAAACCCTATCACGTCCCATGGGGCTGCGGGCAGGACCTGCCACTTTGTGGGGGGTGACAGTCCAAGGCACAGACTGCTGTGTTTGTGACCAGGCTGCCCACATCTACCTCTGACACCAGAAAATGCCATAGAATCATAGAATGGTTTAGGTTGGAAGGGACCTTGAAGATCATTGAGTTCCAACCCCCCTGCCATAATAATCAATCTCAGAATCAAAGTGTTAATCAACACTTCCAAAATCAATCGTGAAGATTAAACTTGGAGAATCAAGCCAACTTCAAATTAAACAAATCTGGTTTTGGTGACCCAGCTCGGAGCAGCCCTCCGTGGCTTTTCAAGCACAGCAAGTACCCAGACCTTTCAGTGGCATCAGCAGGAGCTGATGTATCCACCACCTCTCTCAAGCCAGGACTGCTACGAGGTGGGCCTGCTTGAAGACAAACACCATCAGACAGCCATGCTGAAGAACGTGTGAGCCAGAGCCAATGGTGGCAGGTGGCATGGAGCAGAGGAAAAGAAACAATAAGATGGTTTTGGTCAGGTTGACAGGCAGTGATGGCAGATGACCGTCTGATGGGGCATGAGCATGCTGTGACTGTCAGAGAGCTGTGACTGGCACAAAGGACCCTGAATGCAAACAGGATGACCAGTCAGGAGGCCAGCAGTGATGACACGGTCTAAAACACCAGAGAAGGGTGATAGAAGCCTAAAGGGAACACAAGGAACGAGAATAATTGAGGCAGATGGAGGAGAAAGGAATGCCATGGAAGGAAGGAGCATCATGGAGAGGCGGGCAGCGGGCCACCGAGTACTGGAGGTAAACGGGAGGAGGCAGAGACCTTGTGAGGGGTGACCAGCGGGTGCGGGGTGATGGCACTGACGCCTGAAGACAAAAATGAGACGGAGGAAGGTGGCCAGAGCCACCAGCTGTCACTTGAACATGACCACCCAGCAAAGTCCAGCTCCTACAGACAGCAAACATCCAGACACTTTAAAATGAAAAACCTGCAGCTGTTAATGTCCTCCTGAACATTTTTCCTTTTCAGAAAGCGCCCCTTTCTTCACTCAGACAGGGCGGAGCAGCTCAGCACAGACCTGCGCTGGGCAGGCCGATGGCACCCGCTCCCGCTGCAGAGGGGACGCTGCCCACCGGGGCGGGCTCCGGGACACGGGCACCGGGGGCGGACCGGGGACAAGCGCCCACCCGCGGCGTGCCGGAGGGGCGAGGCCCGGGGCGGGCAGAGAGCGGGGCAGGGCCGCGGAGCGGGCGGCGGGCTCGGCCCGGGCCTTCTCCAGGAGGCGGCCGCCGGCCCGCCTCGGGCGGCCCTGACCTCCCGGGCCCGGCACCCGCGGCCTCGGGGCAGCGCGGGACCCGCCGCCGCCGGCCCGGGCGCAGGCACCGATCCGCGGCAGGGCCCGGCCCGGACCCGCCGCGCCATCCTGCGCCGCGGCCGGTGGGGCTCAGCAGATCCATCCCCCGCCCCACACGGAGGAGAGCCCCCCCAGACACACTGCATGGAGCAGATTCCCCCCCCCACACACACACACCGCATGGAGCAGATTCCCCCCCCCACACACACACCGCATGGAGCAGATTCCCCCCAGCCCCCACCCCCCGCACGGAGCAGATGTCCGTGTGTCCCCCCCGCTGCATGGAGGTGGAGTAGGTCCCTACAGAAGACTCTCTCCGGTCCCCACAGCGCTGCCCGGGGGGGCTGCAGGGGCGGGGGAACAGGGCAGCTCCTCGCAGGCATTGTTGCAGCCTTACGGGGGCGGGGGGGGGGATCCTTTCTGTGTTTTTCCTACTTAACTCTTAGCTTCTCTCAAGCAGGAACTCTGAAACGGTGGAGTACAGCTGAGGAGCATGTTTCCACTGCCCTGGGACCCCTTTTCTCTGCACGGGACACATCCTGGACTTTGGGAAGCGGTGCCGTACCTGATAGACCCATTCACAGATGCTCACTGTCCATCTCATAACAAACTGATAGTCCTTACAGTCACCAGAGCGTTGCCCAGATTTATTTTTATTTCTCACAGCTTCTACTTAGGCTTGGCTAAATATGACCAGGTCAAAGACCAGTTATATGCACACCTAGTTACTTGAAGCAAGTCACAAATATATCTGTTGGATGCATAGAAGTCTATATTGTAAGAGAGCCTGCCGCAGCTCTGGTCAGGGACTTCATTCCTCTGATTTCTAAATATTAAAGAAAGGAAGATAATGTAGAAGTTATTGGAGCAGTTGAATTATTTGTGGTGTTGCTTCAGGTCTGTGGCTATTGCAAATGTTCTACCATATTACTGGCAAAGAACCAGTATCTCCCAGACCTGGATTCTTACAGTTGATCATATCTGGTCTGTCTCTTGAGATGCACCAAAAGGACTTTCAAAACTCACTGGTTTTGAATAAGTGCTGATTTTTGGCCTCCCTTTATGAGGGACACTCCAGTGCAAGAGTGAGAGGAATA
Organism: Vanellus vanellus; assembly: GCF_965231255.1. Classification (NCBI taxonomy): domain Eukaryota; kingdom Metazoa; phylum Chordata; class Aves; order Charadriiformes; family Charadriidae; genus Vanellus; species Vanellus vanellus. The sequence goes on from NC_138922.1 coordinate 678,149, forward strand.
CAGCTGTGACTGCCAGGTGTTTCTCTGCAGCCCTCAAACTCACCTGTCCTCCAATGTCACGACTTTTGGCTCGCAACTTGTTAACCTGGCATTCAGCTATATCAGCTCGTTCTTCAGCCTCTTCCAGCTCGTGCTGGGTCTTGCGGCATCGTGAGAGATTGGCATTTGCCTGTTCTTCCTGAAAGTCACGCAGTGTTGTCAGTGACACAGGCACGAACGACATTGCCCTGTTACAATTAACTGAACACCGTACGGCTGCGCCGCAGTGACATCACATACTACAGTTAGCATCGCAGCTGCATCCCTGCATTGCCAGCACTCCAAGTGCTTCTATCTACTATTGTCAACAACAGGAGCACTCTGCTGGGGACAGAACAATTAGTCCTGCCCAGTTCCAGCTGGCAAAATTGGCTAGTGTGGCTCCAAAAGTGCAATGACTCCAGGGTAATTACAGCTGTGTCCGCTCTGTTTTGAGCCATAAGTCTTCACGAGGTAAGGACTCACGCCAAGGAGTTATGCCCAAAGGCAATGGCCATAGTTTCCCTATCAAACTGAGGGTTCAATTATTTTAATAAACTTGGGAGCCCAGATCTTTCGGAAATCTCCACCCTATGCCCACAAAGATTTAAAGAGGGTCCTGCACTCACAGCTTCCTCAGCCTGTTTCTTGTATCCTTTCACTTTTAGCTGCAGCTTGTCCACCAGGTCCTGGAGCCGGAGAATATTTTTCTTATCCTCTTCAGACTGTGGGAAGCGAAAATCAAGTCAGCCTTGGAAAATGGACTGAGGTGATACGCGTAAGAGGGCAGAGGATTTGAAATACCTGGTAAGAGAGCTCCTTTAGCCTTCGTTCATACTTGCGAGCACCTTTCAGTGACTCTATTCCCCGTTTCTGCTCAGCGTCAAGCTCGTTTTCTAACTCATTGATCTGAAACAGAGTATGATGGTGAAGACTGCAAGCTGATCCTGGCTGTAGGACCCAGGGGACTGAGGTTCTGTGGACTAAGGCTGCAGAGAAAGCGACAGCGCAGGGCAGGTTCCCGCAGCTGCTTCTTGGGGCTAGACTAGCTAAAAACTGCTCTCCATGCTATATTAGTAGTGACATAGTGTGTGAATCCATGGTTATATATAGAAGGAACATAGCTGTGCCTACCTGGGGCATTTATAACCAAAATTAGGTTTAAATCTGTCAGAGCAGAAGAAATTGACAGAGCCCTCCTTTCCCTGTTTCAATGTTCACCAGGTACATAGGGAAAATCTGTTTCATTTGTAATCTTTGAGTCCAGCTCACCCTCATTGATAGTCCTTAACAAGCTCCCATAGCTCCCTGCCTCTTCTGCAGTGGGTGTAAGTCAAACCTGGGCACCAGTGTTTTTATTTCTGCATAGATAGTTCCTTTCAAAACCAAGAGCACCCGTGTTCCAAAACACAGTTGTGCTGCGTTTTGGAAGAAGAACAGCTGAAGAGTGCAGTAAGCGGGTCAGGCTGGTCCACGTAAGCTGAATGCTCTGCCTCCGAGAGTGGCAGCAGCATATACTGTTTAGGGACAGCAGGTGGAACATCTGTGCCTGCTCCCTTAGGTATGTCTATAAACCTGCTGATTTCTGATCCCTTTTTGAACCTTCTACCAGCTGCCTCTACAGCCTCCCACTGCAGCAGGTTCCAGAATTTCAGTGCCCACTCTGTAAAGTACTTATTTTTATTTCTTTTAAGCTGATCTTCAGGTGAAGATGTCCTGATCTGCATTGTGTGTCCTTACTTCTCACATTGTGTGTCTTGATCAATAACCATTCAGAAAACCTCTCGGTTACTGCTCTCATGCTTCTATAAACTCTGATCACCTCCCTCTCAGCCATCTCCTCTCCAAATTAAAAGAGTCCTAGCCTTTTTTGTCTCTCCTCATAAGGCTCCAGCCTGGATGCCATTCCCTGGATGCGTCTCTAACTGTCAGGTCCTTCTTGAGTTGCAGAGACCTGAACTGTGCGTGGTACATTTAATATAGTCGCAAGTGATGCTCTCTGTCTGCTTCTCAGTGCCCTTCCTAATGAAGCCCAAATGTTTTCCTCTTTTGGGTTTTTGCTTCTACTGAACATTGAACAGTTTCTGAGGCCTGTCATGGATGAGACTGAGATCTCCTGACTGAGCTGTAATTGCCAGTTCCAAGTTCATCCCCAAGTAAGTACGTTTTAAATTATTTTTCCCTAGATAAGTTACATATATGCCTACCCTGATGTTTATCTGCCACCATTTTTGCCCACTCATTTTTTATAAGGTCATTCTTAAGTTCCTTACTCACAGTGCAACGTACAACTAGTCATCTAACCTGCTGGAGATACCTGGGGTTGTCCCTGTTGTAACCTTCTCAAGAGGTTCCAGCAAGCAAGGGCCCACTCAGGAACTTAACCTTAGCCTACCCTCGTCTTCACCATACCCTCGCCTCTAGTTTCTGGAGTTGCTTCTTTCCACCCTTCAGGGCCAGCTGCTCAGCTTCATCCAGACGAAGCTGCAGGTCCTTCACCGTCTGTTCCAGATTCCTCTTCATCCTCTCCAGGTGGGCGCTGGTGTCCTGCTCCTTCTTCAGCTCTTCTGCCATCATGGCTGCCTGGTTGTAGTGCACAGTTATGTTACAAATAGGCCTCCCTGTCCCTGGCAGTTCTGTGCTCTCGCTGGGAGCAATGCCCAGCTGCACGTTGGTGTATGGCTCTCCACGTTCTCAGTCAGTGCCCATGGCTGTGCTAAGGGTCTGTCATATAAAAAGGATCACTGTTTCTCAATATCTGTGTTTCTAAAACTACTCTGCCTTGGTGAACGGGCAGGGTTGATGACAAGAAAAAAGTAATTAAGGCATGCAAATGACTCAGTAGCAAAGTTTCATTTTTTAAGAGTCAGTGGAAGTTAGGGGCACCTTGAAGTATCACCAGCTAGCACTCTGCATCTCTGGGCTTCCAAATGATTTTGAATATCTGGCGATTTGGTGCCTAAATTTGCCGAAGGGTCAGACTCCTAAGCAGTTTTTGCCAATGAAATGACCCCCAGTATCTCGAACTACAATGAAAAGCTTGTGCCTGTTGGGGTCTTCAGAACCCAGGATGGATAGCTGTCACCACTGTGACAGGGCAGCGGGGAACCTGCAGTGCTGCTGCTGGTGGGCAACCAGAATTGGACACAGCACGTCAGGCCCGGGTGCACCATGACTTGATGCAGTAGTGTGACCATTTTCTGTTTCATTTTCATGTACACTTCCTAGATAGTTCTAAGATTTGTTTCTTCTGATGCTGTGGAACTCTAGCCTTGTTTAAATGAAACATTTCTATTCTCTCTTTATTTCTTACATGCCTAGTGTTTGTAAGATGTATGATTTTAGTCTCAATTTCTGTTTTTCTGGGGTGTGTCTAAACAGGACGTCGTTCAGACTACTCTTTTCCTATTACAATTTTGCCACCATCTGTTCTATCCTGTCTGTTACATTTATCCTGAAAGCAAAAGCGAATGTGTGAATGAGGAAGGAGAGATAGGATGCCTCTTCAATACAGACTGCTAGCAGAACATGAGTAGAGGACCTCGACTGAAGGGGTCTTCTGTGGCAAGCAGTAGGGCAGAGGCTCTGTGAGGCCCGTATGGGAGGGACTGTGTGTCACTGATATTTTCTGGTCCTATGTTGAAGACTTGTTTTTTCTCAACCTGATTGCTCCTTTCTAAAGTGTAAAAGGGACTGCAGTGGTATAAAGTGGAAGGGAGGCAAGCGAGAGGCATGCAAGAGGACTCACATCTGTGATCGCTTTCTTTGCTTTCTCCTCTGCGTTTCTGGCTTCCTGAATGCTGTCTTCAACTTCACTCTGTAAATGGGTCATGTCCGCTTCCATTCTCTTCTTGGTGTTGAGGAGGCTTGTGTTCTGTTGGGACAGCCAGAAGACCGGTCATTCCCACCCCATTTCATGCCACTCCTACATGCCTATTGTAAAGGAGATACCATATACCTGTGAATGGAGGAGCTGCACTCGCTCACTGGCATCTGTCAGCTCCTGCTCAGAAACCTTCCGGGCTCGCTCTGTCTGCTCCATAGCAGCTCGCATCTCCTCCATTTCTGTTGTCATCAGATTGTTCCTGCGCTCTACCATAGCAAGCTGCTCCTTCAGGTCCTCATTCTCTCTCAAAGCATCATCCAAATGGAGCTGGGAATCCTTTGAAGGTGAAAGCACCATGAGACTCAGAGGCAAGCAGAGTGAGTGGCAAAGACCTGCAGGACAGTAGCCCTCGTGGTCCCTACCTTGAGTTGCCCTTGCACAGCTTTGAGGTGCTTCTGTGTCTCTGCTACCTGGCAGTTGGCATGGCTCAGCTGTATTTCCATGTCATTCAGGTCTCCCTCCATCTTCTTTTTCAGCCTCAAAGCATCATTTCGGCTTCTGATCTCAGCATCCAGCGTGGTCTGCATAGACTCTAATAGCCTCTGGTGATTTCTCTTCAGCTGCTGAATTTCCTCATCTTTCTCTGCACTCCTTCTGTCAACATCTGACTTCACCTGGTTCAGCTCCAGCTGAACACGTAAGATTTTTCCCTCTTCATGTTCTAAAGAGCCCTGGCAGGGTTGAAATAATATCATTTGTCTCTGTAGTGTCTGTTATTGGGAAATGCCTATGCAGAGTTTCGACAGTTTTCAGTCAGTAATGCAGATATATTTGCCTTACTGTAGACCTTTAGAAAAGGCCTAGCACTGAAAAAACCAGCTGCTGTTCCCATACACAGGAGTCATTACACCTTAGCTGGATATTAATCAGTAATTTAGGAATAAGACTCCTTAGGAAAATGCCTCCAATCACAAGGTCTGTGCACTGAGGGCTATGTTGACACTGCAGAGATAACAAAACATGGGAAGACATGAAATAGGACAGCCAAGTCTCATGCGCAGAAGCAGCTTACCTTCTCTTGCATCTCCATGCTGAATTCTGCTAAGGGCCTCTACACTTAGTCCCACCCCAGTGGCTGTATGGGCATCTTCCTATTCCATACAGCCTTTTCCCTCTGATACTCATACCATCTGGCTTCTGATGTCTAGCAGTTAGGAGCCTGAGGATGGGTCTTTACAACAGGTGGACAGAAATGAGCACATCAAGGGAATAAAACAGTTGATGTAGCCTTGGCATCCCTTTTAAGAACAGACCCTCCAGAGATGCCCCTTTCTCCTTTTTGATTCCAGAATGAGCCTATGGTGACTAATTCAGGATTAGACTGATGACATTTAGATGCATAAATTAGAGCAGATGGATTTGCGCGGTCACTATAACTCTTGCTTCTACTGTCCACCCATCTAGTGACATCTAAAGATTAGAGATGTGTCAGTAATTTTTTACTTCTTTTCCTATCTAAGGGGAGTTACAGAGAAAATGAGGTGAGGCTCTTCTTGGTGGTGGACAGCAAAAAGACAAAAGGCAACAGCCAAAAGTTGATACAGGGGAAATCCTGACTGCATATAAGGATAAAAATATTTTCCAATGAGAATGATGCCTCACTGGAAAAAGTTGTCCAGCAGTACTGTGAAATCTCCATCCTTGGAAGTTAAAAAGAACAATTAGACAAGGCTTCAAGCAACCTCATGTAACTTTGAAGTCATAGCAGGAGGTTGGACTAAAGACCTCCAGAGATCCTTTCCAACCTAAGTTAATTCTGTGTCTCTGTGTTTGAGCTATGTCCTAGGTATACCATGGGCAGCTCCATGAAATGCTTTCAAAGGTGTTTTGTGGAGAATCAGATATGGTCATATGGAAGTACCAAAAGCTATTGCAAGAGACAGTCAGGGCAGATAGGGAAGACAAAGCAGAACCTAGACAAGAGGGAACTGAAAGACCTACAGTCTGGCATGGATTGGGAAAAAAGTAACATTTAAAGTTATGAAGAGCTGAGGGATAGCCAAAGGCAGTAAGGAAGACTGAGAGACCATGGAACTGTGGGATCTGGTATGCAGCCTGTGTCAGCAAAGCATGTCAGTGGACCAATGGCACCTCCAAGATTCAGCTGATCCCCAGCAACCTCTCCATGTTCATCAGAACCCATGTCCTGTGAACTGACTCAGCTTTGAATGTATTACTGACTCCCATTCATTGAAAGTGGAGGAACTGAAGAAATATAATCTTAATTCTCTTCAACATTCAGCTTTCTTTGAATAGGAGGTGATATCAAGAATATTTTTAAGCATAGATTGGACATGGTCTTCAAACATCATCAATTAATTTGACTAGAAAACAGAAATTGTCAGAGTTTTGAAACACAAATGACCTTTCTTTAGCCTTTCAGAGGAGCAAATTCAAACAGGTGGTGCAAAATGAGCTCAATTTTAGTCTGGGACTGAATTTTTTTGGGCATGATAGCACAGCAAGGAATGCCACGTTGGTATGTGAGAGGAACTGTCCCTATGCTATTTAGTCTGCTTGTGCTCTTATACTGCATTTTTGTGACAGTATCTGGATAACCAGGATTCTATAATCTCCAAATTTTCTCCATTCGTGACCTCTCTAAAAGCAAGCCCCCTTATTGAGGACACTTGCCTCTGCTTCTTCTAATGCTGCTTGGAGGTCACACTTTTCTTGCTCAATTTGCTTCTTTGCTTTCTCCAGTCCATGATTAGCTTTTCCACATTCAGCAATCTGCTCAGTCAGATCAGAAATTTCCTCTGCAACACACAAAAAACACACTCAACTCATCTTAGATAATGTTGTCAATGGACCTGCAATTGCTGTTTGACAGTGGGAGTGACGGAAGAGATAATGACGTAGTGTGATGCAGCAGTGAGAAGAAATAATAGGTCTTGTCTCGTGTGCAAATTTTATTCCTGATTACCTGCTATTTCCAGTTCAGCGTGCAATTTGAAAATGAGAGGGACCAACTGGCATGAGCTCAGAGAATAATGTCAACTGCCTCTGGACAGTGAAATTACATCTCCAGAGACAGTCCTGTCTGATTGCTCTCTTTATCCTCAGATACTCCCCAGGGATCATTCAGCTCACAAAAACGAATTGAGTTGTGTTTCCTTTATACAGTTAGTTGGCTTATTAAATGCCAATCCACTGTGCCACAGCTGCATGGTCCTCCAATAATCAGGAGATAGTCAACAGCCCTCCAGATTTTTTCTAATGGCAGTGACTGAAGTGATCTGAAAAAAATGACTATCTAGTTTCATCATAATTTTTGTCCATTCAGTTAAGTTGGTCCTTATCCATGAATGGGACTATGATGGTGCAAAGGAAGGGGAATACCATGAGGAAGCAGGATGCTGTAATGAGCTGTAGGCCTGTGCTTACAGGTAGCCCAGAAACATGGAAGCATCTTAGGATTTATGGTGGATTCTGATGGAGCTGATGGTGGATCGTGGTGGATCTTGAACTTACGCTGGAGGTTCTTGTTCTCCCGTCTGACAGTCTCAGCCTGGTCAAGCATTTCTTCATAGGCATTCTTCATCCGGAAGATCTCCGTGCTAAGAGAGCGAGACTCCTTCTGGGCAGCTTCCAGTTCAGCCTGACTCTCCTGGTACTTCTGCCTCCACTCAGCCAGGACCTGGAGTGACAGGAGCTATCAGAGCATAAGAATGACCCATTCTGCAACACTCCTCTTTCTGCATGTTTAAAGGACAAGAACCCAAGAGGCATGGCCTGTTTTACAGTCTTTGGCTTTGGACTGTTCTCTGCCTGTGACAATCAATTCACTGTGATACATACTCTTGTCTATTTTGGTGGAAGCTACTTAAATGATCCTCTTCAGCCAACACTAGTGCATACCCTAAGCTCTCAGGCAGGAGAGCTGGGCCAAGGCACAGGTCTGTGCAACATCTTTTGGGCAAACAGTGTTGATTCTGTTAAATGTTAAATGTTATTGAAGGTAGGGAAGGCTGGGACTGTGCAAAGGAGTCTGAGGCTCTGCCTAACCCAAATACAAGGCTGGCAGACTTACACCAAGCGAAAATCAGGGCTTGTTAGCTTGCATGTGAATACTTACTCAGTCTGCTTGATCAAAGACTAGATATGGATCCTTCTAATCTCCCTTGTGAATACTTCATGCTTTTTAAAACTGTCAGAAAGGTACTTTAGTGTTTGCTATGGTCATCTGGGATTACTCACACTGTGACATTATCATTACTGTATGTCACATTATGTCCTCCTTACCATAGCTTTGCTTTGGACAAAATGTAATTTATCTTACTGTGAGTGCAGAACTTTCATAATTTAAGAATTTGGCCTGGCCTATCTGGCAGGCTCTTTGAATGAACCTTGTCAAAATTCTTCTGTTTTTTGTCAAATGCTGCACAGGCTGCGTTTGACCTCTCCACGTCAATCATGAGGTCATCCACTTCCCCCTGCAGCCTCTGCTTTGTCTTCTCCAGTGAAGCACACTTTGAGTTGACAGCCTCGATCTGCTCCTCTGACTCCTGCAGGCGCTGAGCAAGCTTCTTTCTGCAGGATGAGACAATCAGCGCTGAGAGAAGGAAAATTCTGGTGTTCTCAGGCAAAAGACAGGAAGGGCGTTTGGCATGGGAGAAATGGGCAGAGAGAGCAACATAGAAATGTGTGATGGTGTGACCAGAGAGCATTGATGGGAGCCTGGGATGACACAGCACTCCAGAGTGATGCATAGGCTGGGAGAATACTTACCCAACAGGTAGACTATACCAACATGGAGAGGAACCAGAAACACACTTTCAATATTGGCAAAGAATGTGATTTCTCAACTACTGTGATTAACTCTGTAGTTAATGCACTGGAATTCTCCTTTCTGTAGACACACCCAAGCCTCTACTTCTCCTTTAAACCTCCACCCGCTCCCCTTTTCAATCCTAAAACATTACAAAGCACACTGCTCTGCATGTTCTTACTACAAGCATATTCTGGTTTCCTCCAGTTCCTTCTCACATTTATATTTAAATATCCTTCTACTTGCTCCAGACCATCCCTACACCTACTTGGCCTCCTCCAGCTCCTCTGTGCGCTGAATCGCGTCCGCCTCGTATTTGGTTCTCCACTGGGCCACTTCGCTGTTGGCCTTGGACAGGGCACGCTGCAGCTCCCCCTTGGCTTCCTGCTCCTCCTCATACTGCTCCCGGAGCAAGTCACAGTCGTGGCGAGCAGACTGCAAGGCGTGGGCCAGGGCATTCTTGGCCTGGGTAATTAAAAGTATTCAAACTGTCAAAACATTAACAATTTGTGACTGGATTTTTTTTCTGTATTTCGATCAAACCTCCACATCTCACTGCCCATGTGCAGCCGTTGCCAGAGCAACAGAAGGAGCAAAATGAATAACATCAGGGACTTTGTGTTTCAGACTTGAAGTTGTTAAACAAGATCAGGCGCTTGTCCATCTTATCTGGGATACAGCCTCTCAAATCATCTGCACCCAATGCTTCAGGCAAAGACACAAGAAACCCAGCAACAGTCAAGGTGGGAATTATCTCTGAGGAAGTTTCCCCACAAGCTTTTCAGGTAGAATTTGGTGTTTATCTGGAGGTGGAAGGAATTTTAAACTGTGTTGTCATATCTAACCCTGGGTATACCTGCATTTCTGCTGTCATTCTCTTTTTGGCTGTTGCTGTATTCTTTACCTCAGGAATTTCCCATAGTGGTAAAGTAAGCATACAGAGCTATTTCCATTCACTGCTCTCATAATTCTGAACTTCAGAAGACACGATAACAAGGGCTTAAACTGTCTTCTTTATTTAATTTCTAATGTCTCTTCTTTGTGTTTTACTCCAAGGCAATGTTCAAAAGTTTCACTGTTCTTATGTCTCCACCTTTCTCTGAGAAGAAATCTCATTGTTTTAGCTCACTGATTTATTTTAGAATTTATCGGTCCAAATTAAATCAAGTCACCTTATTTTCTTCCTCTAGTTGCCTTTTCAGCTCTTCAGTCTGCTGAGTGAAAGCGTGTTTGCCTCGAATCAACTGAGAAATCAAGGACTCCTTCTCCTCCAGTTGCCGAGTAAGTTCACCTAACAAGAAAATGTTTTTTTTTTTTTTTTTTTTTAAACAGGGATATGAGCCATAAAACATACAAATGAGAAGAGCTAGCCATATGGAAAGAGATTACAGGACATAATGTAGTAAAATGAAGGGAGAGGAGCAATTTCATTCCCACCAGTAGGACAAAGCTATCAAAGATAAATGTTGTGCTAGCCTCAAAGGGAAGGGGATGAACTGACCACAAACTCACGCATTCATTTTGATTGACAGAGCTGCTTTTGGTTTGGTTTTATGTTTCCTTGGGTGGAGTTTCTCTGACTGCCACCAGGAGGGAATTCTACAGTCAGAGTTTAGTTCAGATCACCCAGTGATGAATACGTTACAAAATACACAGGCATTCAGACAGCATATTTAAGTGGTTGGCACAGGACAATTGCATTTCATCTAGGGACACACCATTCTCAGTCTGTAGACGTGTTTTCTGCATGTTCAGTTCATTAATTAGTCGCATATGTTCATCATCTTTGGTTCTGACTTCACTGAACTGGTCTTCGAGAGCTCGGCACATCTTTTCCAAATTGCTCTGTTAAGAGATAAAAAGCATATCCTTCAGCTCATCAGAAGAACATTGTTCAGAAGAACATGGGTAGTGATGAGAAATGTTTCTTCCTGTGCGGTAACCTTGGCTTTGGAGACAGACTCCATGTTACTGGCCAAGTCGTCAATCTCCATCTTCAGCTCACTCTTCTCCTTCTCCAGCTTCTGCTTCACTCGTTGCAGGTTGTCGATCTGCTCCCCAAGCTCAGCCGTGCTGTCCGCGTGCTTCTTCCGCAGGGCGGCAGCCGTGGCTTCGTGCTGCAGCGTGGCCTCTTCGAGGTCGCGACGCATCTTCTGAAATTCTGCCTCACGCTTCTTGTTCATCTCAATCTGAGCTGCGGTAGCCCCTCCTGCTTCTTCCAGGCGCTCGCTGATCTCCTCAAGCTCTCTCGTGAGGTCAACGCGCTGCTTTTCAGTCTTTGCACGGATTGCACGTTCAGCCTCAATTTCTTCCTCCAGTTCCTCTATTCGAGCCTATGAAAGTTAATTGGCTAAATGAAGACTTCTGAATAGAGAGATTTGAAATTATCATCGAGGAATAAAAAACAAACTTTCACATCCATTTATATCAGTAGAGACAGTGAAGCACCACTAGAAAATTCACTGAATTGTGTCCTAGGACATGCAATATTTAGTTTTGGAACACTAGTAAAAGCAAAATCTGATATTTCATTTTATGTTATAGCTCAGAATGGATTTATTATGTTATAAAGGATATAGTATTGCACTTTTCTGAAGAAATAGGGGATGTGTCACTGGAAAATGTAAAGTTTCTTCAAAATTTCCCAAAGGTCAGGCCAAAACAAAGCAGTGTCCTCTCTCCATCAGCAAACAAGTTGGAAGGAACCTTGAGATGAGCAACCATGGGATAACAGCATTGAAAAGAACTGTCTTCCTGGCTCTGTATTTAAAAGGTGATCTCTGTCCTGCTCATGACAGATTATGTCACATCCTGTTGTTTTCTTAGAAAAGTAATTCTCAGTGGCTTCACTATTGTTGTAACTCAGTATCTGATACAATTTCAAAGCCTGCCACAAGCTTCGCTTAAGAAATTTCTTATGTAGTTATGTATAATTAGCGGCCAGAGCTTCTGTAAAAGCACCCTGAGATGGGAACAGCACCCAGAGTCCATTTTAATAGTTTTATTCATGTGTAGGAGAATTTTTTGTAGAACAGTCTAAGAATAAATATTATTTAATTATAAAGAAATTGTGCTTGGCTACTAAAAATATCAATAACTCTTAGACTTTACCTGAAGTTCCTTAATTTTCTTTTGCAGCTGAGAACTTTGAGCCTGCTCATCTTCAATTTTACTTTGCAACTGGCTAATTTCAAAATCCTTTCTGTTAAAAAACAAGAATGCAAATTCAATGTGGTTAAGATAAAATGTGAATTTTAGAATGCAGAGCATAAAAAGTCGGTGCAATACTTTTTTAGCCTGTCATCCATCTGTTGCTTATCATTTTCCAGATCCATGATGGAATCCTGAGACATTTTCAGATCACCCTCCAATTTTCTCTTTGCTCTCTCAAGGTCCATCCGCAGTTTCTTCTCTTGTTCCAGAGATCCTTCAAGCTAAAACACATAAAACATACTTTAAAACACATAAATTATACTTTAAAACACATAAATTATACTTTGAAAGTAACTATTATTGATTAAAAAACCTAACTAGAATTGGAAATTGATGAATAGAGAAAACAATCAGATCCTGTATATACTTCTCATCTCTATCTGTGCTATACTCTTGCTGCAAGATCAAAGCTGACATTATGATTTGGTTTCAGATATTAAGCTGTCCACAGCTTGGCCATGCACAGTTGAAATGCAAGTCTTTCTTTGAAAAGAAATAAAAATTTTCCAGTGGCGGCAGTTGCTAGCAGATAGACTGCTAAATATTGACAAATTCCCCATGTTCATAACTTCCTGGAGTATGTCTACACTGCACAATAAGAGACCACAAATAACTCTGCATCAAACTTCAAACTGCCACAGATATACTGCTCCAGCTAATTGGTTAAAACAGTGCACAAAAGTCTCCAATGATGAAATAACTAACGATGAACATACTTTAAATGGGCTGAGAAAGATGAAAGATGTACTGGACTCCAGAATATACTGTCAACTGGCAATGATTTATTAGCTGAAATATTGGAGCTGCCTTCGCTGCTTTACATGTTGCTTATACTTCCAACTACAGATTTCTATTCTTTTCTAATCCGTCAGAGCACCCACCTACACAGCCCCAAAACTTTTTCTTACATCGTCTACTTGCTGCTCCAATTTGGTCTTGGTTTTGGTGAGTGTGCTGACTTTGTCTTCCTCAACTTGCAAGTCATCCAGCGTCTGCTGGTGGGCTTCCTGGAGAGCCTTCTTCTCCTTAGTGAGTTTAGAAATATTTTCATCCAGAGCTGCCATCTCTTCAGTAAGATTCTTAACCTGTTAGACAGCCAGCATCCATACTATGAGAGGGTGCCTTGAGAAGTGACAGACTGAGAACACAGTGAGTGCACCCTTGCAAAATCTTGCATGGTTGTAGCCAAAATGCTCTCCACAGAAGGTCTATATTGATCATGATGAAAGTAGCAACAAGTGGCATGTCTGGCAATCAGACCTCTCTAGTCCTGCAGTGGTAGGAATTCTTGCTTTAGTTGTTTTTGACTACCAGCCCTATCCTGCTGAATTCTATAATGAAACATGTGCTAGATCTTCACTTCCCTCTGCAAGTTTTTCCCACTGGGATTTACAAAAGGCGTCTGAGTTGTTCTTGCTCAAAAGATTATTTCCTGTATGTGATGTATTTGCTAGGCAAACAGCTGTAATTTCTCAGCAAGTGAGTTTCTTTAAAAAGATATTATCAAATGCCAAGCAAAGCCTAAGATGTGTTAATTTTTCCACAAGTGAAAGAAATACAATAACATGACAAACAACCTTACGCCCGTGGAACAGGTGATCACAAATTTAGGGCAGGAACTTCTAAGTGGGCTGCTGGACATACCAGGTCTGCTAGCTTTATCTTGGAAACTTATTCCATGTACTTCAATGGAGCACTGCACACCAGCAACCGTATCTCAAACATATCGGGCGCTGTGCATTAGCCTGCCTCACCCTTGCTTCCCATTTGTCTTATTTGGATGGGAAAGCCTGACAGTAAGGATAAGGAAAGTTGATTCTGCTAAGTGCTTTAGCTATATGGCCCTGATATCTGATAGGGCACTCCATCATCCTAGTACCCAGCGCCAGCTAGATTTCCTCTAAGCATTGATATAGAAATGTCTAACATATCTGTAGTTGCAAACTTAGGATCCAGTACTGTTGTCAGTGATGGCAGTGAAGGGAACCTCAGGGTTGTAATTACATCTCTGCTAATATGGTTTCCGCAGTAAGACTGAACACTATCACCATAGATGTGGGCTTTTGAACTCTAACATATATATCTCCGTTCTGTCTCTTCACATAGATTGTTGAGATGTATGTGAAGAGACCTGGGCTTTTACTGGGAGATAAATGAGTTAATGACCACCTGATATATACTCTCCCTGCTACACTGACAGTCTGCACCTTAGAAGTCAGGAAGAACTCTCATCGTGTTGTCAAGTCAATGGAGGGAAAGGACGTCCATCCTAGTTGGGACCTGGGCTTCCTAAATATAAGAGAATTACAAGAAAATATTTGACATCTGCAAAATCAGTTCTCCTCAATGCATGTGAGAAAGGACCAGCAGAGCCATTCTGTGCGGAGCTACTCACAAGGATACTAGTCCTCCATTATCCACAGGAGACAGAAACATACTGGATCGTTATGACTCCAAATAGCCAAATATGGAAATTCTCTATCAAGAACCATAACAACCTCTTAACTCTTTTTGAACTGTTACAGGAAATATATTTTTCTGTAGAGAAAGTTATAATTTTAACAAAAAATTTTCTCTCACAGGTGATTAGGTGGCAATACCTCTCTCCCATGCCTTGGGCACATATTACTTCCTTTCAGAGTACTGCGGAATGACTGCAACTTTCCACAACAGTGAAAACTGTCTGGGAAAACTGTCTGGGGAAGAATAATACCCCGATTCCTCTGTCACCTTATTCTCTGTTGCATGCTTCTCCTTTTCTACTTTGGCCAGAGTCAGTTCAAGGTCATCAATATCTTTCTTCAGCTCGGAGCACTCATCTTCAAGTTTCCTCTTCTTTGCTGTCAGTTCAGCATTCATCTCCTCTTCATCCTCAATTCTTTCACTTAGTTCTTTAATTTTAGCTTCCAGCTGGATTTTACTTTTGATGAGTCCTTCACATCTCTCTTCAGCATCAGCTAGGTTTTCACTCTCCTGTCAGAACATATTGAAGGCATGTTATGTTTGTCATAATAATGACAAAGGCAACATATGTTGTTCAAGCGCCATCTTCAGGAAGTTGATTGCACAAGTCAGGGCAGAATTTGCTATGCAAATCACAGTAATGCACACGATTCAATCATGAGGAAATTGTCCTGCTCAGCCATAGCTTAGGAAAGGGAACCCTAATCCCATGGTAGAGACAGTTCCTTTCAGCTGGTCAGATGGTTTGACTACAATACCATGCAATAGACTCACAGGGTTTAGTCATAACAAGAAGCCTGCAAGCAGACAGTGAGATAAATAGGTGGGTGGCAAACTGGATTTCATGGAAGCATGAGCTTAGATGGGGATTTGTAAAATATATAGAATTTCAGAGTCATCTTTCATAGAGTGTTGGGTGAGTCTAACTTAATACGCTCCTCCAACAATAATGACACAGGTCAGACTGTCTCCCCAGGCTTCCTTTCCTACTTCATTCTCATGGGGCTAACCTTGCTCTGATCATTCCCTAACTCTGTCTCTCAGCCAAGATGGGGTCAGGCTTGACCTAAAGTTTAACCTACAACTTTTACTATAACTAACATTTTAAGACACATAAATTTTGTCTAAAGTAATGCTACTATGATGTGTTCTAGGCAGAATACCAGAAAAGGTATCTGTTGCGTCCGAGAAGATGCTGAAAACCATCACTGCAGTAACAGAAGATGGTATGTTTAATTCTGTCTCAGATTCTGACTGACACACATAGTGCACTGAAAATCACGGGTAGTATGCGTGCATCTTTCAGGACAAACTTGGAGAAGATGGTGCTTGAGAACTCTTTCAAGCAGGGTTGATAGAAATTCCCTCTGGAAAATGGGACTTAGTGAGAAGACAGAAAGGACTCTTCCAGTACTGAAACAGTGAGAAAATGGGAGTTGAGAAATAGTAAGACAGCACACTTAAGGGCAATGGTCATACCTTAGGAGTTCTTTTATGTTCTGAAACCTGAAATCTAAGTGCTTTGAAAGGCACCCTAACCTGGAAGTTAGTTAACCTAGTTAAACCTGGGCTTCTTGGATTTGTTGGCTTACCACCCACAAAAGTGAAGCCCCCAATGCTTGTAACTGGGTGAGTTCTGGAGAACAGAGCATTAAAGTACCAAGAAGCGTACGAAGAAACTCAGAAAACTGGGTGAAGTTAAGTTCTGAAGAAGGATTCAGGTAATTAATCTGACCTCCAGAATGCACAGTTACAGCCTTGGTGCTTGAAACAATACAGGACTCTTGTTGAAACTCAACTGATTTGAAAGCACATGGAAACAAGTGACAGGTCCACTTGCACCAGACTGCCCTTGGCCACATAATATCTTATCGCCTTAATACCTGACAATATTCCTGTCTTGTGCAATTTCAGTCTCTGCTCAACAGTATTCCAGTGAAGAGCATCCGTCTTTGTTCCACAGAAAAGCACCCCTGCCCTGGCTCCATATAATAACCATCGGCACACGCGGAAACAGCCTGTATTTCATCCAGAATCAGATACCATTGTTTGGACAACATTGTGTATACTGTGGAAAATCTGATTCTTCCACTGGTGATTGCTTAATAGAGAAGTGGGTTTACATGGGAGCCCAGTCAGAATTTCCTGTGTTCATACTGGTGGTAATGTTTTATATGTGGTTTGTGCTCACTTTGCTTAGGTGTAAATGACAAGACCAGATACAAAATGGTGGAGACAAGGACAATGGAAAAGAGAAGGGAAAGAGTACCAGAATAAGAGGACGTGAGGTTAATCCGAAAATGGGGGTTACTCACAGATTGAACCTGAAGCTGCAAGTCATTTTTCTCTTGCAGCAAGGTCACCATTTTCTCCTCCAGCTCTTTCGTTTTTGCCTCAGACTTTGCAAGCTCTTCCTTGGTTTTCTCAAACTCCTCCTTCATGTTGGCCATCTCCTTCTCAGATTCTGCACTCTTCAGCAAGGGCTTCATCTTGAAGTACAGCTTCATCCAGGGCCAGTGCTTGACATTCATGAATGCACGAATGTTGTACTGGATGATATAAATGGATTCCCTGAAAACATACGAAAACACAGTTTATGAGACTGGTGAGACTTGGGTTAGAAACAGACTCTGATTTTTGGCCATATGGCATCGGCATTTTCCTCAAAGAACGTCTGCTTTAGACTTTTTTTCCTCACCTCCCTTGCTTTTATTAAAGAGACATTTCTAGGCCCTTGATTGCAGAATGGCGGGTTCAGTAGCATGAACAAAAACTACATCTGGATATAAGAGGGGGAAACACTCCAAAACAGACAAACTCATCTAGCACGTTGCCTGGGAATCTCTGAGACTTTCCTCAGTCTCAAAGAAAGTGCAAGTGCTCAGGTGAATACCAGAGTGAAAACTGACATCCTTGAAGTACTGCTGCTGAGATTACAAATCTGGGAGTTACTGTCAGTTGTGGAAACACCAGCTTGATGCTTTTTGGGTCATTCCAAATAGCATATTAGAAATTATTAAGACAGAAACTGAAAACAAAAATTAAATATTTTTATGGTGCTGAATGCAAAAGGGTGTTGTTTATTCCCATAGTTCAAGAGGAGACCAAACAGTTCCTTGCAGAGAAATCCAGTAAGAGTTATTGAATTCTTAGAAACTATCCCTGGCTCAGGAAGCCTGAACTAAATATATACCACAGAGTATTACAAATAAAAGCAGCTGGTTGGCAGATCATCTTATACATTTATGCGATCCTTGCTCCCCCTAAAGCTTTCACTTGTCAACAACATTTGAGAAAGTTTTCTTGGCTCGCCCAGTGCTGCCACTCCTACACTCTAAATTTTGCATGATTCACCCCATCTCAAAGGGAGAGGGCTGAAATAGGAAGGGTATCTGAGATGGTCGAAAGTATGGAGAACCTTCTCTGTACAAGCTGGAATTGTTCATCTTAGGTGGTGGAGCCATGAAAGAAAATCAAAGAGGAAGTGAGCAGAGAGTGATTATATGGCTTTCCTTACAAAATTGATGTGATCCAATGAAATTATCAGACAACATGTTCAACACAGACAAACCTTAGCACTTGTTCAGTTGCCTGTCTCCATCACAGGGTTCTTTAAAGTTTGAAAATGGTAAGTGCATTCCTGGAGAAAAGGTTCACTGTTAAATACTAAATATCATGGTTCAGCTGCATGGTCCAATTGCTAAATAGCTATTGCCAGAATTTGGGAGGCTGTATCAAGGAAACTATTAGTTTGTGTTTGCTCTGTTTCCCCATAATCTTTCTGAGGGTCTTTCCCGAGGACAGTTTTTTGCCTGAGACAGTACACTACATTACTGCCTTTTGGTCTGACACAGTATGATTTTTCTTATATTTTATATATAAAGTATATATATTTATATATGTTTTCTTATATTACCTTCTTTCATTCATCTTTTTAAATTCAGTTCTCATGAGGAACCCTCTGCACATAGCTTGTGTATGAGTGATGAGGCTCACAAGCTTCTCATCTCTCATCTCTTCTAGGAGTCCCAGGAGACCTGCCTTGAAGAACACCTACAAAATAAAAGAGGGTGAAATAGTTAGAGGCTTAGGCAGATACACAACCATTGGCAGCTGATGCAGGGTAGTACAAGGCAGCCTTGGAAAAAAGCCTGCAGACTAAATGTTTAACAGCTAGAGAAATTTTGTGTCAGTATTCATACCTTCACTGTCCCTGTGATTCATGACAAGTTACTCGATGTATGATATAATCACATTATTGCAGTTTTACTTGATGCCTGCTCCAGAGTAGGTTGTGGAAGGTCTTAGCTCATCGGTAGTTATTAAAACAAAGAGTTAACTTTCAACTTAGTCCTATATCCTACTCTGTCTCTTCTCTGTACCCTTCTATGTCAGGCTCAAGATTTGCCCTGTGAACTGACTTAGAGATGGCCTCAGAAGTGTACATGCTGATGGCTGTTCAGTAGTGTACGTGACTGGGCTTTTGTCTAGAGATAATACTGCCTTGGTTGTGATGATCAGAGAATCAGTGTCCCACCTAATACTGCTTTGGATATGGAAGGCAGACTTGTGGGTATGCCTAAATCCCCCGAAAAGTCTGACTGTCCAAACTTGTCTGAGCCTGTCTAATATGCACTGATATACATGAGTTCACCTGGCAAGAGAAAGGGGCAGCACTAGTTCAAGTTGCAGCCACACTGGGTCATTCTGGCAGCGTGGTGTTCCCAGGGCTGCCAGTGTTACCCCTCACACATACCTCCAGAACCAGACAAGCTTTCTGTACTCCTTCTTGCTAGTGGTGTACTTCGTTTCTAGTCATTGAGAAGGCTGATTTCATATGCAAGAAATACTTCCAATGAACAATATTCTTTGCCATTAATTATACCCACTCTTCCACAAGGACATACCTTGGTGTGGCCAAATCTGTATTGGTTGTGGTCCACATCAATGGAGGAAAGAAGCTTTTCAGAAGCCTTTTTGCTGTCAATGAATTGGCCTTCTGGAATGGCTGAGGCATTAAGAATCTTATACCTGTGGTAAGACGGGTTGCAAGAACTGGTTGCAAACAGGGTGAGGAAAATAAGGTCCATTGTATATCATAAAATATATGGAAGCTGAGCTATCTGAAAGCAGCTGAATATACCATCTGAAATCTAGACAGTCTTGGCTCAACAGAGTGTGGTGACAAGGGGACACGTCTACTCTTCAGAGGAATTTGTTGGTTGTGTAACAACACAGTATGTTGTTACACATAAAATTAATGTGCATACTTAAGAGTGTCTGCAGGTCCAGGAATTAGGAAGAACATAGTGAGAACATGCCAACCTCTTCTCATCTCGTTTCATTGATCAGAGGAATACTACTCAAAATAAACTTGAAGATGAATTAAAACTACTAACAAAAATCAGCTATATTCTAAAGGGAATACAGTTCTTGCCCAGCTCACAGTCTCTACAAGTTGTACCACTGAATCCTTGAGTTTGGACTAAAAATGGCATGGTATTATTCTGTAAATGCTAAAAGCAGCCTTATCATTTTGCAAGGTAAATTAATGATTAAGGTAATCCTGTATGATGGACAGGACCACCTAATCCTTCTAAAGGGGTTTCTTCAGATACATCAATAAGGATGTGTGACTGTACCCTGAGCACTTATTCTCAAGTCTACCTTGAAAGAGAATATGTAAAATCAAGACAGTGATAAGGGTGCAGTGAATTTATTCTCTATTTTAGGCTTCCATTGTAGCTCCTCCTGAACTGCAGCACACTTCATTGGAACTATAAAGCAGTTTTTGGTTCTGGACCATGGCCATTATGGATGGATTCCTTCTTCTGTTACATCAAATTGTGATTTGACAAGTGAGACCAGCTAATGCCTTACTGAACATCAGGTTGCAGGGCATTTTCAGAGAGGTCTTGGGTCCTTTTCACACCAGTTCAGCACGGAAGATGCTACAGTCACATTTAGTTATAACTGCAGCCAGTTCTGATCCAGCACTTTATAGCAACTGAGCTCACATGAACCGGTTTAATTGTCTCTGTTTTAAAGATGAGGAAAACAAGGTACAGCATCCAGGCCAGTAACAGAGCACCAGAAAAGCCCGGGATTTCTGAATGCTTAGTCCGTGCACTGTAAGGAGACTGTGCTGACATGTATTGTTTTTCTATGTATACTCTGGAAGACTTACAAAGAGCAGCCTTTAATGCCACTTGATTCATTACACTACAAGTATTTTGCATCTCTTTGAATCATCGGGCATTGATTACAGTTTAGAAATGATACTGGTTCTGATGAATCAAGAAATCTCTGGTCTGATCAAAGAGGGAAAAGACTGGAGTGACCTAAGACAGTATTAATGAATTAGTTCCCTCAAATGCCACTAATCTAGTCTGATTCAGAGGGTGTATTTCCACGATGTCACCTGAGCGGTCGGTTTACTGAGCTTTTAACAGATAGTAATAACTGAAGACCTACCGTTGCTTAAAGTCTGCATAAATGATTCTGCTTGGAAACCCCTTCCTGCAAATTCGGATGCCTTCTAGAACCCCATTGCACCGCAGCTGATGCATCACCAAGTAATGGTCCATTTCACCTTAAACAAAATACATCCATCGTGTATGACTCTACTTTTCTTTCAAAGAATCTCCATAAAAGTATTAGCATTCCAGAATGACCTCCTTTTTTTTTTTTTTTTTTTTTTAATATAAAATTCAACCAGCTCTTGATTAAAGATGCAGGAAGTGAAGACAGAACATGCCTTCAATTCCTACAAGTTGCAGAGAGCTGTTTCAGTGGGCTGAGCCTTACTAAGAATGCTAGGGCTGGCAGTGCTTGTGAATCACCAATGGCCAAAAGACATAAGGCTACATTACTCAAAAATGGCAAGAGAGTGCTTAAGGAGACCAGCTGAAAAGTCTTCAATAGGATCAACATCACCATTGGATGTAGGTAGAGGCGACACAATGTAGAGTGTAGTAAGATCTAGACAAGCTGCTCTTCACGTTATGTAAGTTTTTACCTTGGATCTGCCATGCAAGTACTGACTGTACTTAAACTTGATTAGATTTGATAGTTAGATAGATTCCAACACAGGAGTGGATAAGCATATTGCTTAAAGCTCTCAATCTGCCTGTAGAGGACAGTTGATTAACACTGGAAGAATTATCTTTCTCCTCCTAAAATATCTATTGGATATAATAATCAACTGTATTACTAGGTCTTAATCTCAAGTATTACAGACAACCTACAACTGGTGGAACAAAACCCTCCTGGGTTTTATTGACCCACTTTGTCATGTAGAAATTTCCATCAGCTGCTAGAGGCATTAATTAGTGCAGAATGGTCCATACCCTTAACTTTATCTTTTCAGTGTAATCCATAAAGGTGTAACCAAATGAACTGTTAGAAAAGTCAAGCATAAGCAGCCTAAAACCAGCTAAAAATCAGAAAATGCCCAGTTTCTCTTCCTTCACTTCACCGTCCTTAATTTTGCTCACACAGTACTACTTTTCTTTTCTTAAAAGGCAAAAGTCAAGATTCCCTCTGAGTCACCTCTGTCAAAACAACCAACTGAACATTAAAATGACAGCCATATCTGGCTTTTCTATTTTAGTAGGTTTTCCTTAATTCCCCCCTTACACCTTCTCTACTGTCAAGACCCCAGTGGGATTCCTCTTTCTTCACCTTAGGATATGAAGTGTGGACATTTCCATTTGGGCTTCATTTATAGTCAGTGGGGTAAAACAGTTTCTTCTAGGACGTGACTCATCTCATCCTAAGATAGATGTATAAAAGGGGCCAGATGAGTCATACCTTAAAATGCCAGCTTCTCTCCACTGAATATAAAAGGAGTTTAGATGAATAGTTGAAATGTGAATGTCATACATGTGTGTTGCTTAAATCCTGCTTGTGGTCTTCAGGGTTACACAGAGAGACATAAACAAGAAAGGTAAGAAACGCTCTGAAATTGGTCTTTTGTTTCCCGAACAAATTAAACAGATGCTAACCTCCTATTTCCTGGTACGCCTGTTGCATCCACTACTTTCTACCAGTATCTACCTTATCATTCTACCATGACCTCATAATGATTAGATTCCTAAAACCCACACAGGCAAGTCTCTCCCCAGGTAGTTTAATTTAATGGCCACATGAAAATACTCTCAAACTTGACTGTTCTCAGAGACTAAACTCTTTGTGAGAGTTTAATATTTAATTAAATAAAGGGGAAAAAAAAAGTAACTTTATATCAAAATGCTTTCCAAGTGCTAGCAGCACCCAGCAGCTTGTACGCGGAATTCTGCAAATGAGATATGATTTCTTTGACAGTCCTCCAGCTCAGTGAATCAGATCCTGACACTGAATATATAGAAATTGGTAAGTGGTCTTGGGCTGAACCCAACAGTTCTGAATGACACAGTGGTCCTTAAAACTAGGCATCTGTTAGGGATTTGCTAATGCTGTTACCGACAGCAGACAATTTCATCAGCTGTAATCAATCCCATCTTTTTCATCTTCGGCTCCGTACACACATTAAGCAAAGATGGGTAAGTATTGTAGATCATGTAGTGCTCAAAAGTTTACAGTCATGGTAAATAATACAAGGTTTACTTGGGCACTGTCCCGCAGGCCAACACCCACAAGAACTTCACGTGCAATGGTAACTGTTCTGGAAGAAGTGCGTGTGGAAGATGAGCAGGCCAATTCCCGTCAGTCTCGTGTCTTCAGAGTAAAATGACGGACTTACCAGGTGTCTTGGTCTCATTAGGAATCAGGCAACGCACAAAGTGAGGATGGGTACTTCTCAGGTTAGTCATCAACTTGTTTAGATTTTCCTGTGATAGAACAAAACATGGTCTTGAGCTTTGGGCTACAAAGCCTTTGCATTTTTTTTCAAATGTCAAGGAGTTGTAGAATCACAGAATGATTTGGGTTGGAAGGGGCCTTTGAAGATCATTGAGTCCAACACCCCTGCCATGGGAAGGGATATCTTTCACTAGATCAGGTTGCTCAAAGGCCTGCCTAACTTGACCTTGAAAGCTTTGATGATGGAGCATCCACAACTTCTCTGGGCAACTTGTTCACATGTCTCACCACCCTCATCATAAATAAATTTCTTCCTTATATCCAATCCAAATCTACCCTCTTTCAGTTTAAAACCATTGCCCCTTGTCCGCTCACTACAGCCCCTGGTAATAAGTCTTTCTCCATCTTCTTGATATGACCTCTTTAAGTATTAACAGGCTGCAATAAGGTCTCCCCAGAGCCTTCTCTCTTCCAGGTTGAACAAGCCCAACTCTCTCAGCCTGTCCTCACAGCAGAGGTGTTTGAGCCCTCAGATCATTTTTGTGGAAGCATGGCTCATTTAAAAGGAAAGTCACATACCCTGAACACAGCAGACACCGTCTGGAAAGAGCCCCCCTTCTTCTTAGCACCTTTCTTGCCACCACCACTATCACCTTGGAAGAAGTAGATAGGGGGTGAATGGTTAGAGTAAGCAGTATGTTTTTTAGGCCTCACCTTCCTTTATTTGGTCACGGGCCAATAAAATAATTAACTTTTAGTTTTAAACACTGACCGACTGGTGCACGACAATTTTAATGAACTGCTGATAGCTGGTTGTTCATCAGTTTATGGTATATTTGGTCTCAGATGCATCATTTAGGTTGCATCATAATGTATATGTCTTTGGTAGTATGGAACACTGTGGCCTGACGTGAGTTTCATAGCAGTGTACTCTGCGACTAGTCACATTGCTTTTACTTATAGACATACCCCCCCCCTTTTTTTTTTTAACTTAGGTGAAAGGCCACAAGAATGTGGATATTCATTTATAAGTGCAGTGAAGTCTTCTTTAGAAAAATCTCCTAATCCAATGTTCCAGGTGAAGAATAGGGATCTATTCCAAGTTATGGCAGCCCCAAGTCAGGAAGAAAATTATAGTTTCAGAAATGCAAGTCCAAGCAGCTCAATGCCTTTTCATATTTGCTGCACTGTTGAAGCCAATTAAATTGAGACTTAAATGGAGACTTTGTGCTCCAAACTTCACACCCTATACAAAAGTTTATCCCCACAACCTTTTCTTCTCGCCTTCCTTATACTGATGATACCTGCAAGGACCACAGCTGACTCATCCCCAGTATTTCCTAGGAGCTTGCTCAGACGCATGGTTATGATAGCCAGACTGAACTGCAGGAAAGTCCCCATGCAGTACTCGCTTGAGCCTCTGTCCCTGCTGTCCATATGCCTGATGGCTGAGTTGAGTACTACTGTATACTGCCTCTCATTTTTGCCCAGCATCCAGGCTGCCAGAATATTGTGGTTTTTTGTAGAAATCTGTGTGGCCATTTTTGGTAAGGTCGACCTATTGACGGTCCAACTTGATGGTCTTCAGCCACAAAAAAGGGCAAGAGATTGGACTGCTCTTTGATGCCCTGAGAGGAGTTCTAAATTATATTCTCTCTCTCATTTTCCCTTGCAACAGCAGGACTGCTCAGCTGGACATGAAATAGTTCCATGTTCTCTTTTTAGTTCTTCTAGTTCACCTCAAGAAACAAAATTCTGTCCCCAAAGACTATAAAGTGCTGCACTTTGGATGTATATTTGGCACCTGTCTAGAGGATGAGTAAGCATGCACATAATTAACAACTCAGTAAATCAGGAAACATACACCTCCTTTCACTTTGTTTTGAACTTGCTGAGTTTTACTTCTCTGCACCACATGAATGTGGTGTTTTCAGCAGTTCTGCATGTTGGTATCTTAGTTTTGCAATATCTAGGTCCACACAAGAACAGGGTCACATTAGGGGATGATAGAGTCTAGAGTATACCACAGAGAGGAGAAGCAGAAATAGACTTTAGTTGATTCTTGTCTTATCAATTATCACTGAAAAAGCACTTACTTGTTTCTGCACCAGCATAGTTAGAGAAAAGGAAGGACAGCAGCTTCAGGGATGATTTCTGGTACAGCCCCACAACAGTTTCATTCAGGGGGTCCTTGTTCTTGTCAAGCCAGCCAGTGATGTTGTAGTCCACCGTGCCAGCATAGTGCACCAGGGAGAAGTGGGCCTCAGCCTTGCCTTTGGCAGGCTTGGGCTTCTGGAAGTTGTTGGACTTGCCCAGATGCTGGTCGTAGAGCTTGTTCTTGAAAGAGGTGTCAGTTGCCTTGGGGAACATGCACTCCTCTTCCAGGATGGAGAAGATGCCCATGGGCTGGGAGAAATACGAATACATGAAGAAGGTAAGTGGCAGGGAGAGAAAAAGTAAATAAAATGTCACCCTGCACATGATTTGTGGCTTGTTTCAGTGACTGTAATTTGTACTGCACAAGTTCTTAATAGATCACTAGTTACTATAATGATCAGGCAAACTATAACTAGTCCGTATTAATCAAGCTACTATCCTTAAACTACCCAACGCGACAGTACTGTTTACTTCCATCTTTGAATGACGGGCTAACTGCACATATTATAATAAATGGTTTCAATCATCTTTACCTTATATTGTTAGGAAGTAGGTTTGAGAGTCCTGTTTGCAGGACTGATGCTGTTGTGTATGTCTGTTACAAGCAAGGTTGCAATTGTCAACATGAACTTAATTTGATGGCTCCTCAGGAATGTGCATAGATAACTTAACCAATAACAACTCCTGCTCTGTCTCCAGTGAATGTGCATGATGGACCAGATTTTCCTCGCCTTATATGAAGTGCAAACAGCAATAATCTGGCACTTTAGAATACCCATAGACTTTTAATTTGTCTCAGAATTGTATTTAAAATTAGAAGTATTTCAATACATAGATGTAGGCACATTCTCAGTGACATCAGAGCTTTCACCTGAGCTACATTAAGTATCTTCTCATAGTGCAGATAAGCACATGTCCTCTGATTTTGCTGGAGACACTGACGTGACCTGCACTTTATTGGCCTAGGGAGAATTCTAGGAGTTCCTTCTTCGTATGAACCTTTTTTTAAATTTAATAAGATGCCATTAGATGCTTACAACTGATTTCAGCTAGGTAGCCACCAGAACTAGAATCAGGGATCCTCCAGAGCAGCAGCCATCACAGGAGGTCGATGCTGGGCCGCAGGAGGTGGATGCTGGGCAGGAATGTCGTGTTTTGAATTAAGATTTTGCCATCTAGGTGTGAACGCTGTGTGAGGGTTAGCATTCACCTTGCTTAACTGTAGGTGTTTCTAAAACAGAATCTAGATCTGAGTTAGCTATACAGATTGCTCTTCTATAATGGAAGCATAATAAAGATGTTTCACAGAATCACCAGTAGAACATACTTTATAAGGAGATGATTTGCATCGTTTTTTCCTGTCATTACAGAAGAGATTACAGTGTTAGATCAGTGTAGGCGTTCTGGTTCCCCTGGCTCTAATATTCTGTATTGCAAAGATATGGGACACAAAATGTGTGGACACTGCACAGCAAGTGTGGATTTTGGGTGTTAGATATAGAGATATGCAACAGGCACTAGCTGTGAATGGTAGCACTGGCTGTAGATGCTGCTTTGTGGTGGGAAGTATGGGAGGTTAGCAGGAAAGGTGAGGCTCATGTGTGCAAAGGCATGTCCCATGGGTATGAAAATCAGGCAGTGAACATGCGTGTGGGATGGCTGAATGAGTCACGGGGCACTGGGCATGAATGATAGTGCTGGGAGCAGATACCTGTATGCTCCTGAGGAGGAGGATGCTGTTTGGGTATGTGCATACTGGATTTGCACATGATGTGTAAGTGCTGTGCACAACCACTGGACACTGGTTTGTAACATAGCAGTGAGGGGTTAATCCCCCTTCAGATGTCCAGTGCAGTAGCAGTGGGCAGTGACAGAGGGGCCAGAAGGAGTTGTGTTGCTAGAACTAAGAACTTAATTCTATCCATTACTGCAAGGAGTAAGACTTGAGATTCACCTTACTGTTAAAGGCAGTCTTGTTAAAGGCACAAAATTAACATCATGTACTCCCTGTCCCTTCCACCCCAGCCATGTTGTTCAGTAAATCATTGTTTGTGCAGAGGCAGCCTGTCATTCCAAAAGCTTCTGTTTTATAAACTGACTCTTCTTCTGTGAGAGGGTCATTCAACAGTAATGTGTCAATTTATTAAAAGTGACTGGCCTAAAATAAACAACCATGGAAGTAATGTGCTCTTCTAAAATGAAAAGATTTCCTCTACCTTCTCAATGAGCTCAATGCAGGCAGCCAGGTCCATCCCAAAGTCAATGAACTCCCATTCAATGCCTTCCTTCTTGTACTCCTCCTGCTCCAGCACGAACATGTGGTGGTTGAAGAACTGTTGCAGTTTCTCATTGGTGAAGTTGATGCACAGCTGCTCCAGGCTGTTGAACTGCAAATTCAAATTATGAAAAAAAAAGCCATTTAGTTTGGAAAAGTTATCAATGGGCAAGCATACCTACTGTAACTCACATCAAAAATTTCAAAGCCAGCAATGTCCAGGACACCGATGAAATGCTGTCTGGGCTGCTTTGTATCCAGCTGTTGGTTGATTCGAGTAACCATCCACAGGAACATCTTTTCATAGACTGATTTAGCCAATGCACCCACTGAATTGTATACCTGTAAGAAACACAGCCATGAATGAAAGTTGAGTTAGCTTTAAAGTTGAAAGAAATGCCTGAACAAAATGAAAAGCTGATCAGCTGTCTAGGTACCTGTTGGACATTTTGTCCTTTAGTTACGTATTCATTCCCAACTTTCACCCTGGGATAGCATAAAGCCTTGAGCAAATCAGCAGAATTCAGACCCATCAGGTAGCCAGCTTTGTCAGCCACTAGGATCAGAGACAGCAAACAAGTTCAAAAGATGCAAATAAATGTTTCCTGGTCCTCTAGGATGTTTCTGTTACAAGGAGCCTACTTTTGGTGCTACTTAAATGCACCTATCATCAAGGGAAGCTCTTCTCCAGTCCGATGGAGAATGTTTTCCCACCAACACAGGTGGTATTTCAGCTGCAGCACACTCCTGTTGCATACCCGGAGGGCTGCAGCAATACTTTGTCTTTGTGTGTCTCTGTTTCCTTGTGGAGCATAAATTAAATCATCGACTTTGTGGAACTTGCAGCAAATTTAAAACATTTATTTTCTGGAAGGGAAAATCATTGTCAAAGTGTTGGACACTTTATGGGATGGGGTTGTTAACTTGTCTCCTGGTGCAGTTCACAAGCAAACTCTGCAGCAAACACTACCTTCTGTGCTGTCTGGCTCTGCCTGCTCCTCCCGCTGCTTCTGCTTGAACTTCATGTTCCCGTAGTGCATGACAGCTCCTGTCAGTTTGTACATCCCTACCTTCTCATCGGGGCTGAAGCCCAGGATGTCCACGGCGCTCTGCAGAGGCAAGCCAGGGAAAGTCAGAGAAGCACAAGGTGCTGTTGACAGGAGGTGTGCTGCGACTGGATGGTGGGGTTTCTCCCCCTGCCTCCCTCCCGCACCCAGCGTGTGGAGCTCCGGCGGCCCTGCGGTCAGCGGCAGAGCAGGTGCTTGGTGGGGTCCCCGGTTGCCCCTGGCCTATTGGCGGGGCACCTGCGGCCACTCAGCTGCACTCACATCAGTTGCAAGCAGCTCCTCGCTGTCATCAATGCTGGCAACAGTGACTTCTCCTTGGCTCACGTAGGGGAAGTCGTAGGGATTGGTGGAGATGAGGAGGAGATCTGCAGGTAATACAGGGCACCTTTGGTGGCACTGCGGCAGGTCACAGTGGAAAGAGAAAGCACTCGCGGAGCCAAGCCCAGCACCTCTGGCACTCACCAATCAGCTCTGGCTTCTTGTTGGACATTATCTGGTAAAAAATATGATAGCTCCTTTCACTGGCCAGCTGGAAGGTCACTCTTGATTTCTCCAGAAGATCTAAGCATAAGAAAGATGCCGTTAGTCTCCTGATAAACTTGAGATCTTAAATGTCCAAATTCTGCCTGCACTGACTTGCTGCAACTCACAGGTTTCGATATCTGCAGAGGCCAGCTTGCCAGTTGCTCCAAAGTGAATCCGGATGAATTTTCCCTATCAAGCAGTACAGAACAGCCTATTGGTTATAGCGATCAACAAATGAGACGTGTATTAGATGTCTGTATTCCAACAAATCTGAAATGAACTCACAAAGCGTGAGGAGTTGTCATTCCTCACAGTCTTGGCATTGCCAAAGGCCTCCAGCAGTGGGTTGGCTTGGATGATCTGATCCTCCAGAGTTCCCTAGTTACAGGAGAAAAAGCTTCTTACCAAACTTCACTACTGGTTAATAGCAGATATTGCAAAGGAGGTATTACAAACGAATCATTTTTACACTTCATATGGTTTTTTAACCTAGAATTTAGCAGAGTTTTTAAGCACTCATCAGCCGTCACGCGTGAATGTTGCCATTCGTTTCAAAGGGCAGAATGCTGAAAAGCATGTATGTATTTTGTTTCCTTGTACCTGCTATCATATATTGGGTATCTTATACAGAGTCACTACAGTAGAGCTCAGGGAGTTTGAAATCTGTATGGGAGAGGTGCTTCCCATTCACAAAGACCATGACAGCTAAAGAAAATGTGAAAATTCTGGGATTTTTTGTGGAGGTTACTCAAGCCCAGGACACACAGAAAGAGGTACAGCCTTTAGTAGGAGGCAAGGGAGAATGTAACGTTTTGCAATGGCATTCAAACAACCAGCAGCCTTTCAGAATGCAGAAATACATCTCCAGACATGTTTTGAAAAGAAGAGTGGGACACAGACAAAGCCTGAGACTCAAATACCAAATGTAAAAAAGCAGAGAACAGAAACTGAGTTTCTTTGCTGCATGAGTGCAGAAGGAATGATCAACATGTAAAGTTTTGATATTGTATTGAATCACTCTTTTTTAACTGTTATGGGAGGAAAGAAGCTTCTGTGACATTATGTCTCTTCTTTTCTGTGCAACACAGTCCAGGAAGCAGAGTCACTGTGTGCTTTTCTGGAGTGATATAGCAAAGCTTTTCTCAAGGTTTCTAGCAAAGTTATGATTGATCCCTACATACTCAGGGCATGATTGGCAGGGATAATTTCCAAGACAGAGATGGAAAACAAAGAATGAGAAAAAAGATGTCAGTTTTTCTCTAGATGAAAGATCAACGACACAGCTCAAGTTGCTGCATATGTGTATGTGGTGTTCAGTGCAGCCTTTAACGTCTTGCAGTGGCGAGGGAGCGCTATTCCCAACACTGTCTGCAGATGGCACAATGGGTTTAAATTAGTTTTTATTAGTCTATGGTGAAGGTGGACCCTATAAAATTAAGGCAACACAGTAGCATATGAAGCTCTGTATAATTTTTAAAAATCAAAAGTCCCAAGTCCTTAGAGTAATGCCCTCTCACGTGTATCTTTCAGATTTCTAAATGAACTTCCTTGTTAGAGAAGAGAAGAGAAGAGAAGAGAAGAGAAGAGAAGAGAAGAGAAGAGAAGAGAAGAGAAGAGAAGAGAAGAGAAGAGAAGAGAAGAGAAGAGAAGAGAAGAGAAGAGAAGAGAAGAGAAGAGGTGTGTCAGTGCAGCTGACTAGACCAACACCAAACTTCCTTTTAGTGTTCAACTCTGACCAGGGAACTCACAAGGGAGCATCGTGCATGAAGAACAACGTGGAAGAAGACATGGCAATTCTTTACACAAGTTCATTCTGGAATCCTGTCTACAGGCTTGGTGACAAAGTGATGGAGGCTGAGACAGTATTCTGGGGAAATGCTGGTCTAGACAGAACTATAACCTGAGTGTTTTATTTAATGTTCTTATGAAGAGGCACGTACTACTGTTACAGACATTGTGAATAATAAAAAAAATAGAGTATTCTGTGAATGAGCTCAAAAGAGGAAAGAACAGGTTGCTTCCCATCTGAGAGCTAGGTGACTTTCATTATATCAGACATGGTCAATACATCTCTCAGCTGTCTCAGTGTTTTTCTGAGATCAGTCCCAGCATAGTGAGCAGCTGGTGAAAGCTGAGCCCAGCAGATTCTGAAATGGTGCTGATGGAAAGAGTGTGATGAACTTGCCTTGGCCATAATAACCCATCAGTCACAGCCACCTGCCTCTGAGTGTGAAAAGTATATTCAACCTTGGAATCTCCTTAGGTTCTGCCATGTCCTTGGGTACTCAAATAACATGCTGACACGTGTCACCCACTTTGATGCACATACCATCTCACAGACTGGTGACACACGCTTGTGCCACAAGGATGTTTGTGGCTTGGTCTGTGCTAGGGAATGAAGCCCACGCCTTGCAAATGCACTAGTGGGCTCAGATTGCAGCAGCTGGGCAGCTCAGCAGAAAGGAGCATCAGAGCATGTGCTTTCTTCCCTGGAAGGACTCTTTTTGAGGTTACTTTCTAATGGCCAGGCAGGTGGTCCCAGCTGTCCCAAATCTACCCCTTTTCTTATGCTGGCCCTCAGGGCTGTTATGTTACCACAGGCAGGAGAACAAGTCAGTGGAAACTACTCCCTGATGCAATTTAAATGACTCTTAACTTCAGCACAACTGTTCTGGAGTTCAGAGTTCCTGCACTTCCCATGTCAATAGGAATGAAACAAGGAATAGGAATGGCACAATCTCGTGCAAGTGGGAATCAACTGCTGTCTTTGCGCTTGCAGCCACTCAGGTGCTATGGATGTGGCTGATCTCATAGAATACTAATGGATAGATACATGGACAGACAGTCAGAACAGAGAAAAATGCTCTTCTACATTATCTTCCTCTCCCTGGGGCAGACTTCCCCTGTGTAAATGGAGACTAGAGAGAATCATAGAATCATAGAATCATAGAATCAGTGAGGTTGGAAGGGACCTTTAAGATCATCAAGTCCAACCATTAACCTACCCTGATAAAAACACCACCACTTCTAAACCATGTCCCTAAGCACCTCATCTACCCTTTTCTTAAACACCTCCAGGGATGGTGAATCCACCACCTCTCTGGGCAGCTTATTCCCTTTCAGTGAAAAAATGCTTCCTAATATCCAATCTAAACCTGCCCTGACATAACTTGAACCCGTTTTCTCTTGTCCTATCACTTGTCACCAGGGAAAAGAGGTCAGCTCCCATCTCTCTAAAACCTCCTTTCAGGTAGTTGTAGAGGGTGATAAGGTCTCCCCTCAGCCTCCTCTTCTCCAGGCTAAACAACCCCAGATCCCTCAGTCGTTCCTCATAAGGTTTGTCCTCCAGACCCTTCACCAGCTTTGTAGCCCTTCTCTGGACACGCTCCAACACCTCAATGTCCTTCTTGTAGTGAGGGGCCCAAAACTGAACACAGTACTCGAGGTGAGGCCTCACCAGTGCCGAGTACAGGGGGATGATTACTTCCCTAGTCCGGCTCACCACACTATTCCTGATGCAGGCCAGGATGGTGTTGGCCTTCTTGGCTGCCTGGGCACACTGCTGGCTCATGCTCAGCCGGCTGTCCACCAACACCCCCAGGTCCTTTTCTGCCGGGCAGCTTTCGAGCCACTCCGCCCCCAGTCTGTAGCGCTGCATGGGGTTGTTGTGACCCAAGTGCAGGACCCGACACTTGGCCTTGTTGAACCTCATACCATTGGCCTCAGCCCATCTGTCCAGCCTGTCCAGATCCCTCTGCAGAGCCAATCTACCCTCAAGCAGATCAACACGCCCCCCTAGTTTAGTGTCGTCTGCGAACTTACTGAGGGTGCATTCGATCCCCTCATCCAGATCATTGATAAAGATATTAAAGAGAATGGGCCCCAGCACCGATCCCTGGGGGACACCACTCGTCACTGGACACCAACTGGATTTAACTCCATTTACCACCACTCTCTGGGCACAGCTATCCAGCCAGTTTTTTACCCAGTGAAGAGTATACCTGTCCAGGCCATGAGCAGCCAGTTTCTCCAGGAGAATGCTGTGGGAAACGGTGTCAAAAGCCTTGCAAACTGAGTCTTGGGCCTTTCCTACATTAAGAAAATGTTTCTTTAAGGAGAGTTCCACTAGCGTTCAGAGGGATGGAGGCCGGGTAGCAGGGGTAAATGAGCGTAGGCGTGCTCGACTGTCCTGAGAGACATCCTGACTGCCTCCTCAGTTGTGCTACACTTTCTGCCTTTTGATAGTCCTGAAACTCAAAAATATTCATTGGTAGTTTCTGCTCTGCAGGCACAGTCATGGGCAAACACTGGAAGGGAGAGGAAATGACATACCTGCATTTTGCCGGGCTGTTGGTCTTTCTTCTTCTCACCAGTAACTGCAATTGTTGCAAAGTACTGGATGACACGCTTTGTATTCACAGTCTTCCCTGCACCAGATTCTCCACTGTTGAAATGAAAATATTAATTCTTACAGGAAAGAGAAAACATTTCTACTTCTCTGTCAGCTTTGTCACACATATCAAAATGTACTCACGTGATAAGGATTGACTGATTGGTACGATCTGAAAACAAAGTCACAGAAAGAGCGGTTCAAATGAGATGTGAAGGGCTTCTGTTCCTCAGACATAACTAACTGACTTCAAGGGAAAGAACTGTGTTGTAACTGCATTTATCACTTTGTAACCAGATAAGGTAAAGTCTGCATTTGGATTTTTCTGTGCGCAGAGGGCTGGAGCAGCCCAAAATCTAACTCCAAGCCATGGTTCTTTGTAAAGCTTCCCACTTCATATTTGTTTACTTTTATGTATAAATCTTGGCTTAAATATTGTTTAATCAGAATCAGATTCTCTGCTGTGTTCCTTCCTTACTGTTTCTTTAAATTCCTTATTTGGAGAGTGGGCACAAAGCCGTATAGATAGCTACAGCCTTTCCTTCATTACTTGACAGCACGGAGGTCATTAAGGTGCCACAGGCAGTCTAATCTTGAGTTGTGCCTTAGGTCGGTGCCTCAGGCACTAAGTAGAAGAGTACCTGAGATGCCTGAACTGTCAAGTGTTCCTTGACTAACCAGCCAGCCCTGCATATATCAGGGTTTCCCATTCTTGCCAAATGACTCACCAGTCAGCATGGACTGATAGGCATTGTCAGAGATGGAGAAGATGTGTGGAGGGGCCTCCTGGCGCTTCTTGCCTCGGTAGCCAGCCACCACCTCCGGGTTGTACACCGGCAGCCACTTGTAGGGGTTGACAGTGACGCAGAAGAGACCCGAGTAGGTCTGCGAGGAAGGGAGACAGCACGTTGGCTTCCACTTAGCCTGGCACAGCAGTTCCTCCTCGCTACCCAACGGAAGACTGCTGCCGGTACTTACGTAGATCATCCAGGCTGCATAACGCTCTTTGAGGTTGTACAGCACAGCGGGTTCGTGGAGGTGGGTCATCATGGCCATGTCCTCAATTTTATCAAATTTGGGAGGATTCATGGGAAACACTTCATCATCCTTTACAGTCACAGTCTGACAAAACCAGAAGGGAACAGGAGAAGAAATCTAAGCCAGGGAACTGCCTCAACTGGGTGATCATGTATGAGTAACAGTTGGTATCACTTACTGTATCATCATGTGTTTTAACTGTGACTTTGCCACCTTCTCTACTCTGTATGGTACCTTTCACATACATTTGCTTTTCATCCACTACAAAACAGGCTGCCTTAGCATCAAATGGACGATTCTGGGCTTCAATTCTCTCTTTCTCAGGCTTTCGTAAATAGGGAGCAGCCTCTCCAAAGATTGCCATCTCTGCATCTGAACTCATGGCTGGACTTGCTCTGGAGGAATTCAGAAAAGTTTCAGAGAGAAAGTGGTCATGCTGAATGACTAAGAGGAAGAGGACTAATTGACATCAGGCACTTAACCTCTGCCTCAATTTTAAGTATCCACTGAAGAAGTGCTAATAAATTTCCTTTTTTACACTGAGATGTATTGTCTTTGAAGACATCCACCTTCAACAGGGTGCCTGCGTGCCCAAGTGAGGGCAGAGAGAATATCAAGCTACAAGTCTTCAAAAGCCTCTCCTGCTGTGTCTTCACCTGCTATTCACACAGCTGTACAGCCACATACTTCACAAAGACACATACACCTACCCACTCAGATAGATTGTTTCATTAGACATCCAAAAACGTAGACACAAATAAGATCCATAAATTAAGCAGATTGGCTCTCTCACATAATTTCTGAGTGGAGGTATACTCCGCACCCTTCTGTTTTCTATGTTTTAAAACTAAGCAGGGATAGTTCAGCTAGTCTCTGTCTGTACCAAGCACTGGAACAAATTGTGAGGGTCATTAACCTAGCTAAAGCCAAACCTGTTTATCGTATCTTATCGTATAAAAAGATCTTTTTAGATCTGTGGAAAAATTAGCTAATAAAGGAGTATAATGTATATTGAAGGTAATAATTAATAGCATAGTATTATCTGGCTAAATAAGTACTTGATATATCAAAAAATTTTAATTGCAAATTTGAATTATCTAGCTAAATAAGTACTTGATATTTCAAATAATTTTAATTGCAAAGTACCTTTTACCTTTAACATATTATATAGAGAAACATTGGTTATAAAACATTAAAAGACAATTAATGTGTACGAATATGTACCGGTCAGTTAGGGATTCGTCTAGTAGAAATATTTCAGAAAACTGTTTTATGCTTAGTTTTATTTTACATTTTTATCAATATCTAGTAAGAATTTTTCAACACAGACAGAATCTATTGGTTGCTACAGTTGGAAGGATGGATGTGGATAATTCAAGAGCATCTGGAGATAACACAAGCAGAAATAAGGTAGGCAGGAACTAGCACAAACAGGATGTTCTTCCCCAGTCAAGCTAACATACAGGCTAGCAAAAAAACGGCCAACCAATCAACATTCTGAACTCCCGCTACTTCACAGGCTGTCTGATGTGCTGTGGTACTAAAAAAGACAAAGGGACAGAACTGAACAACTCAGATGTATGCTTCCAAGGCATCACAATACTGAAACAGTCAACACGGAGTAATTCTATATGCAAGAAAATGATTAAAGGAGTCTGAAGGTATTTGTAATGCTGCTTTTGAACACATTGCCGTAGAAGTGCTGATCTCTCTCAGCAAAACCTTTCTGCTATGGGATATGCACCTTGCAGGACTCTGAGGGACTGCATCTCTCAAGAGACTTTAATACCCAGGAATTTCAAAGCACAAAATCCAGAATCTTTAACTTACTTTGGAAGTATTATTCTATGTATATAGAGCCCAGCATTTTTGCCTATGTCATCCTGCCTCTGAGCAACTCAAGGGAAGCAACATGAAAGAAAGAGAGAAATTATTTCACAGTGTCCATGGAAAGGTTAAGCAGAGCATCAGAAAATGCCAAGAGGTTATCAGAAAATTTCTCGAGAGGCATAGCCTGTTAAACTACTGAATGTCTTTGGTAGGAAATAGTGTAAAATTTAGATCTTTATGCATTCATGCACAAAGAAGAAGACATTCTCTGGGAGAATAACAGGTGCTTCCATCCCTTTCAGCTCCAATTTCAGTGAGCGTTTTTTGGTATTAGGATGGAAGGCACGTATGTGGAGGGTTCCTTCTGTTGCTCTGGTGAACTCTTACAGTCACTCAATCACTAACCTTCCCCAGCAAACTGAGAAAGGAAGGGTGCATATTAAGTTCTCCATGAAGGTGACTCTTTGGACATAAACAGATCTGTCTATCAGACAGGAGACAAGATTGCCCTGAACTTTGTTCTGGTTTCAGGACCTGTGTGATAATCCAAAGTCAGTTTATAAAGTTCTAGACTTTACCCCAGAGGAAACTAGCTCAAGGCAGGGTAAGCTTAGAACTTTCTTGAATTGTACCTTGAGCCTCCTCTCTGAACACAACCTCAGTTTCAGGCCTCCAGCAGTTGTGCAGATGGCAGGGAGGATTCCCTGCCAAGAACTGTGAATATGCTCATATTGATTAAAATAGCATAAATCCTTTTCAGTGAACCTCGTTCTACAACACAGTCTTTTGCCACCTGCCCTTGCCATTGTCTGGGTGAGCTTCAATCATTGCTCAGAATCAATCAGTAAAACTACATGTTATTTGTTAAACTCTTACCTTCAGAGAGCCCAGGAGGAAATCTGCTTTCAGTATCTGTGTGGAATGGTTAAAGGAAGGACAGAGAGAGTTAAATCAAAGACAGTCCACTGTTTTGAGCATATGCTCTATCAAACACGTTCTGTAGTATCTATACACCTTGTGTAGTCTCTCCAACAGCTGAACTGTACACAGAACCTTACAACTCTTGGCCTAGAGCCAAATCCCACAGAAAATCTTGTGTTCCTCCCCACATTGCCATGATCTGCAGAAAATAAATCTAATGCCTAGGAAAAGATCAGCTACATTACATATATTTTCCCAGTCAGTTTCAACTGCCTTCAGAGTCAGTTTTCCTGTGCCTTTCATAGGGCTTGGAGGCAGCAAAGTTTGTAGAAGGCCCCTCTGAGGAAGGGCATGGCACGGCTCTTCTGCTTCTGCTTGTGCCACCACACTGGAGTGGTTTGGGTCATATAACCTTGACACTACATGTAAAGCATGACCTGGAATGTTAAGAAGTGAGGAATGAGAGGAAAATGCCCTTACATATTCCACCTCTTTGCAGAGCTGTGGAGATACCATGGTCAGGATATGAAGCAAGCAGATGCGACTTACCGTGAGATGCTGAGGTAACAAAGAATAAGGTAGCCTTCAGCTGTGGCTCTTTATATGTAACCTCCTGCCCACACAGCATTCAAGCGCTCTATTTTTGGTCAATAATAATTTACTCTTTAGTTGTAAACGTGTTGAAGCTCTGATCTCTCTGCTAATTACTCAGAGACAGGACTGGTTTAAGGTTGTATGGAGTCAGCTGTACTGACCTCTTCTTATCACATTGGTCTGTGCCAGGATGGAGGAACCCAAAGACAGCTCTGATAAGGCCAAATAAGGCAACACTTGGCTCCTGAATTCAAGAACTTTCTTTAACCATCAAGATGTTTTTTTTCTAATTTTGCACAATTATTTTTTTATGGACTATGATTTTAGTAGATCCCATTCTATCCTCTCTGTCTATCTACACATGCTGATAGAGAAGACTTAGAGAGGCAGAATTTTTCTCATTAAATTTCTACATGTGCTGCTGGCAAGTCTGAAACCAGCCTCAAGCTTGGTACAGAGTAAGGCAATTGCCAGTTGGACCACAAGGCAGACTTGCAGTTCTGGCCTGTAGGTTTACAGTACCTGAGGCCTGCAGGCGTACTCAAGGTCTCAGCCTTGGGGAAGAAGCCTGGCTTCTGTGCCACTCCATTATCCTGCAGAGGATGTCATGGAGCAGGCTGAATGTTGAACGAGAATAACTTTGACTTGCTCTGTAAGGGTATGTGGAAGGACAGTGTCTACTCCTTGAAAAGTATCTGGTTAATGACCTTTTTCTACACCACAGAGGGCAGTAAGAAAGGGAGAAAGCCATAAACAAGAACATACCAGGACACAAACCTGACTGACAAATGTTAAGGGAGAAGGTGATGGGAACCAAACCTGGTCAGTCGCACTACTTGATGAAGGCATGTGAGAGTGTGAAAATGTTTCTTCCAGCAAGGTTACCAGATCAGGGACCTTGTCGGCTGGAAAACTAAGGTAAAAGGGAGAATCAGAAACAATATATACAGAGACACAGACCTGACAAAACAAACATGGAGACAATGAGAAGAAACCAACCTTGCCAGTCACACTAATTGATGGGCTATCAAGAAACTACAGGCACCACTTCCAGGAAGATCAACCTGGACTTCCCAACTGATAAGACTGTGAAGCAAGGGAGATCCCAGGCAGGGTTGGGGTGGGTGCAGGAACCAACAGAGCTGAACAAACCTGTGAAGGGACATGCAGGGGAAGGGGGACCAGGGAGGAATAAAGAGGGGGGTAAACAGAAAAAGGTATAAAGGGCTGGTCACATGTGAAACGGGGCCAGTCAGTGTGCTCGTCTGGCTGAGCCCTTTGCCTAATCACCACAGTGTTTCTTCTCTGCTTACATCATCTTATTAAATCTTTTCTTGACTATCTCATTGTGTAATCTCTATCCCGTGTATGCGTGTGCATGCATGGACTAAGTGCCAGCTACTGGTGAGGCCTCTGTGTGTGTGTGTGTGTGAGTAAAAATTGGTGCTGGCTACTGGAATCAGGCTGGGGACACCCCCGGCCTGTGGTGTCAGCATCAGCTACTGGAACGAGTGGGTGTCTGTAGCTTCCCGTCACTTGGGTGGGAATGGTGTGTGCTCCCAAAACCAGCTACTGGGGGACAGCAGGGTGAAGGAGGTGAGTGAGGGGCTCAGTGCCAGCGGCTGGAGTGGGACCAGAATTAACAGTCTGTGTGCCTGGTGCCAGCTGCTGGGGGGACCTGAGCATCTGTGTCTTCCCCTGTCCTGGTGTGGCGTGCGTGGTGTGTGCATGTGCATTCACCAGCAAACTTGAAGCTGGCCCAGCCAGTCAGCAGGGGACCTCATTCACAAAAAAAAGCTCTAGTTGGATGTAGTGAGGGCTTTTGAGTGCTACCTGCCAAGTCATGAGCATAGAGGAGGAAATTCCAGTCAGGAATGGAGGAATGTCCCCAGATAAGCACTAGAGGTGCTGTCCTCACAGCCACTCAGAGGTGGCTGTCCACAACTGACACTGTCACTACTGGGGGAACTTCTCACTTTACCACCTGTATGAGTAAGGTGTCACCAGTGGGAGCTCACTGTCATGCTTCCACTGCATCCTTGACCTCTTGAACCGCTATAACCATTTTTCACTGCAGCACACAGCGTTATCACCTCTGCCATCTCCCTCAGTGGGGATGTCTCACTGAGGTGGAACGCAAAAGTGTGAATGCTTGTTTTTTTCTTGTTGTTTCTGAAGTTTTGGTTCCTATATTGACTAAAAGTCCCTTTTCATCTTTTGCACAGACTTCCTATCCATACTGCACCTTCCAAAGACAGTCCACCATTGAACTCCCTGTTTGATGGCAGTCATTAGTAAGCCATGTGGCAAACAAGTGGTTACCAGTGTGATGGCAGCAGAGCCAACTCATATTTGAGGGAAATGGTGACACTGCATACTATGAACTGAGCCTGTCACAGGTGCAGAGGTATTGCATGGCAGTACCTGATCATAAATGCAACGCTGATTTGTTTGAAGAAGCTGTGGGGGCATAGAACATTATGGTAGAATGGTGTTCTCCAGTCCTCTCTTCACCCTCTCTAGTCATGGATGTACAATTCTCCAAACATGTTAGGATTTTTGCTATGCATAACTATCTGCAGCCACAGTCCTAGTTCATGTCCCTCCCCATGTTCACCTGCAGTCCTTCCATGCTTCCTAGCACAAGTCTGTCTCTAACTGTCTTTGGGTCCTTGACCCTGACCTATTTCTAACCCAAACTATCCATGTCTATGTGCTGCCCCTGATGTTCCTCAGGTTCTTAGTGCTGGGTACTATGTAGTTTCCAGCCTGGAGTCCCTACTTAATCTAGCCTATTTATTGCCCTAGATTAGCTTAAGGTTATGATTATAAATTACTATAAATATATAATGATTATAAATCATTATCTTAGCTTATGATTTATCAGTCATAAAGTTTGCTTGCTTTTTATCTCCTGTTGTCTCTGCTTAAACTATTGATTCCCAAGTCTGTGCGGGCTTGCCATCTGTGCAACAGCCTAATCACTCTCCCAAGATCTCTTGCTGGAGGTGTTCACTAGACTCATCCTTAACCTGGCAGGACTAGCGACAGTGACAGCTACTGGATATTAGTTATGAAGGTGGTGGTCAGTAGAAGTAACAGTGTCTTCTAAGTGTAGATATCTAAGTGGTGTTATGTTGGGTGTATAAATGTTGACACATGGAGGTGAAATTCAGCATTTCCTAAGAGCTTAGACTGGAGATGTTGTTGAGAGTAATTGTTGTCAAATACAGGGCTGTCTAAAATGGTGTCAGATGGCTACTTTTAATCACGTGAACTGTACCCATATTTCTGTTCTCTGTTCCTTTGTCTCAGTATATGAGCTATTAATCTGAAAAAAGACAAAATTGCCTTATACACCAAAGTGGGTGGGACTGAAAACTCCTAAAATCAGCTACTTTCTTCCTCCCACCTTCCTCTTCTTCATTGAGAGACCTAGATATAATTCCTTCCTCTGCCATGGGCCACTTCAACCCATAAAACCTTCAGACAAAAACATAAGAACAGCCATATTTTGTCCCTCAAACCCATTGTTCTGTTCCCAGCCATGGCCAAGACAAATGTACAGAAAAGAACATAAGAACATGGCACACATTTAGTGCTGCTTACACAAAGTGCTCTCCCAGCCTGGAAAAGCTAATAGTTCAAGGAATCCCTGATCCTGATGTTATGCCTTTAGATTAAGTAGTTCTTAATGGATTTTTTCTATGAAATTATTCACTCTTTTTTTGTACTTCTGTAAGCATTTAGCATTTACAACATCCTGTGTCAGTAAGTTAATCGCATGTATGAAGAGCAACCACTTTTATTTGTTCTGAGCCATCTGTCTGAAAAAGTAATTGGTGTCATACACAGTGAAACATTATTTCCTGTTTACTCTCTCTTTCCATCCATGCTTTTATACTCCTTAATAATTCCTAATTCAGAAGTGATCACGTTGCATTGTTCATATTATTGTCCTTCCCTGAGCCTTCCCCAGTTCATTCATTTCCTTTTGGGGTATGTGTATCTAGAACTGCATGCAGTATTCAAGCTGTGAATACATTGTGTATTTATACGCTCATGTACTGGTTTCTCTTTGTGCTCTGTACCTTTCCTAATAGTGTAAAACAATTGATTTGCCTTTTTGAACCATTACCAAGCATAGAAGCTAATGTTTTCAGAGGAATAGCTGTTGTGTCTGTGTGATCTGTTCTGAGTAGTGATAGTCATCTTCGAACCCATTTCTGTGTGTAAAAATGGGATTAATTTTTTCTCATGGGCACCATTTCACATTTATTATTATTAATTTAGTTTACAGATTTATCACTCAATTACAACATAGTTACAATGAGGAAAGCAAGGAATAAAACTCTCCATCCTTTCTCTTGAAGCTGCTCTGAAATGAAGAAAAAATTTGAAGTGTTATGAGTTCGAACAAATACGAGAGCCAGAGATAACTACAGCTCTGTAGGATCACCAGCAAGGAGGTGTCCATTTATACTATTGAATCAGTGGTTGCTTGCTATAAAATATATGGAGGTCTTTGAAGAAGAGTTAGCATGTAGAGCTAAACAGATGGATTTCATCTGGAAAGCATGGAAGTCATCCATGCTTTTCTGCCTGTGTCCCAAGCATTCCTGTAGACCTTTTTTTTTTTCTTGGAGAGTAGAACTTCAGAAGGAATGTTGAGAATGTTAATCCATCCCCACATGGGCCTATGCACATGCTGAGAGATTGCTGAGAGCCATATAGCTACAGGAATGTGAGCTTGGGATCCGAATTCCTCAAGTGACAGTAAGAGTTGATTTCAGGTCGCTCACAGTTTGGGTAAATGCTCTTACAATTAGATTATTTTGTACAGAAGATGAGGTGGCAAAGTATATTTGTCACCATTACCTCACCTTTTCATTATTTTAAAGGCAGAAGAAACATTTATCAGAAAATGATTTAAACTTAAGAGGCCATGAAATCTTATCACCTCTTTATAGAATTGACCCGGGTCCCTATCCGGAAAGAGATGGATTTTCAGATGCATTGTTGTCATCGCTTCATGTTGGCTCGATCTAGGGAACGTCCTTGGTGCATTTACACAGTTCTCATTGGCTGTTTGTTTTGGATTATGTTCATGATGCCTACTATTTGGGTACACTGTATAGGAAGTAAAGGCGTCTAAGAGGGTATATTGGATTTGGTTACAAAAAATAGACTCCTTCAAGTCTGGCACTGCAACATGCAATGTTGAGATGTGTCCTATTTAGGCCTTTTCTCTTGCTTCTTGAGTCTTTTTTAGTATGTTTTTCAATGCTTTTATTACTTTTTTTTTTTTTTTTTTTAAATCAGAGTTGTTGGCAGTCTGTCACAGTCTGGCCTG
The DNA here is from genome assembly GCF_965231255.1 of Vanellus vanellus. Lineage (NCBI taxonomy): Eukaryota > Metazoa > Chordata > Aves > Charadriiformes > Charadriidae > Vanellus > Vanellus vanellus. Next base: position 721,452 of record NC_138922.1, read on the forward strand.
AAGTCTGAGAGCAGACACTGCGTGAAACGACAAGGATAGGTGCTCAGATGTGGAGACAATACTATTACTGTATTTTTCTTTGACCAGTTGCTGTGTAACAAAGATTCAAATTAGCTGTGCCAGTTGCAGCACCAAACTTGCACGCACTTTTTACATTTTAGCAGTCTCAAGACTTGATTTTGGTACCTTCCCACCCCACGCATCTGTATTACAGATTGCATTCTTCATTATTTGCTATATGCTCTTACATTTGCATTTTAATTGTGTGCATCTTTGGCTTAACCATAGGGATAATGGAACCATGACTACTTTTTGTCAGAGACTATCTTGTGTTTTATATCTGACTTATCTAATTATTTTGTAGTAAAAGTTTGCATTTTCTCCTTGATCATTTTTTTATTAAACCAGTATATGGTGAAGCACCAATCCTTTCCAAAGGCACACCCACCCACTGGGGACACCTGTCAACTGTGCAATTTTTAATCTGTGCATTGTGTATTGCTCTGGTTTTGTGGCGTTCTAGCTTACCAAAATATATACAAATGGAAACCAGTAAAAGACTTATGTGCTATTAGTATTACTACTTTTAACAAGAAATTATATAGACTCATAAATATCAACACAGTTTAAGCTACCTTAAATAGACAGTGCAAATTACTGCATTTATTTTGGCATATCAAGTATTCCAGTGTTTGCCTCAAATAAATGTCAATATGATTAGCCTATTATTTACAACACTGTTGTAAGTGTTACAAACATAATATTTACTGAATTTAAAATTACTACTTGCCCTCTGGGGGTTCTTCAATATTTCAAGAACTATTGAAAATCAGTATTAGTGATTCTTTTGGAATATAGTGTGTGCTTGCCCGATTGTCAGAACAAGTTACTTCAGAAGAGGCGTGCAGAAGAAAAGAGGAAAATGACTGGTATGGAATAAACTTTGCCTGAGGAATGGCTAAGTAGACTTTGATTCCCCAGCTTGAAATAGATTCAGTGGAGAAGTTAATATATCTATATTATCTAAAAAATCATGAGTGTCATGGATGTATTCAATGTCTCTTATGTAAGAACTATGCAATAGTATATGAAAATAGCAGGATGACAGTTCAGAACAGATGAAAGGAGATGTAATTCTTTGCCAGAAGGCATAAGGGATGGCACCTATGCAGGGCATCTGACTACAAGGGTCAATGAGAATGACTACCCCAAAGGACGACCTCTAGAATGAAGGAGAAGCAACAAGGATAATGCTCCAGCATGGCTCAGAATTCACAAGTAGGACCCACGCTCATGAGAAATAAGGGGCTGCAGGTGGTGCAGATCATGATTTTCAGGAATACTAGCAAACCATCTCCAGACTGTGCATATTTCCCCCAGCCAAAAGGAATTACCCTTATAGGTGGTGACAGTCCCAGATTAGAGATTGCTGCCAGAGATACAAAGAACTTTTAACCAGAACCTCTCTTTTATTTTGACAAAAATTCATTCTCTTTTCTTCACAGGTAATGATATCTGAAACTACTTCCCTCAGGAAACCTCAAATATCTATAAAGCAGCCTTAACCCTCTACACACCATTTATCATATGTCTGGAATACTGAAAATGAGACATCATTGCTTCCACCAAACTGGAATCACAGAATCACAGAATCACAGAATTATCAGAGTTGGAAGGGACCTCTAGAGATCATCTAGTCCAACTCCCCTGCTAGAGCAGGATTGCCTAGAGCACATTACTCAGGACTGCATCCAGGTGGGTCTTGAAAATCTCCAGAGAAGGGGACTCCACAACCTCCCTGGGCAGCCTGTGCCAGTGCTCTGTCACCCTCACCGTAAAGAAGTGTTTCCGTGTATTTGAACGGAACTTCCTGTGTTCTAACTTGTACCCATTGCCCCTCGTCCTGTCACTTGGAACCATTGAAAAGAGCCTGGCTCCATCCTCCTTCAACCCACCCTTTAGATACTTGTACGCCATAGTAAGGTCTCCCCTCAGCCTTCTCTTCTCCAGGCTAAAGAGTCCCAGCTCTCTCAGCCTTTCCTCATAAGACAGATGCTCCAAGCCTTTAATCATCTTAGTTGCTCTTCGCTGGACTTGCTCCAGCAGTCCCCTGTCCCTCTTGAACTGGGGAGCCCAAAACTGGACACAGTATTCCAGTTGTGGCCTCACCAGTGCCGAGTAGAGGGGGAGAATGACCTCCCTCGACCTACTGGCCACGCTCTTCCCTATGCAGCCCAGGATTCCATTGGCCTTTTTGGCAACAAGGGCACATTGCTGGGCCATGGATAATTTACTGTCTACCACGACCCCCACATCCTTTCCTCCAAGCTACTTCCCAGCAGGTCCGCCCCTAACCTGTACTGGTGCCCAGCATTCTTCCTCCCCAGGTGCAGGACCTTGCACTTGCTTTTGTTGAACCTCATTAGGTTCTTCTCTGCCCGGCTCTCCAGCCTGTCCAGGTCACGCTGGATGGCAGCGTGGCCCTCTGGGGTGTCAGCCACCCCACCCAGTTTGGTATCATCAGCAAACTTGCTGAGGATACACTCTGTCTCCTCATCCAGGTCATTAATGAATATATTAAACAAAATCGGACCGAGTATTGACCCCTGGGGGACACCACTGGTTACAGGCCTCCAACTAGACTCTGTGCCGCTGATCACAACCCTCTGAGTTCTGTCCCGCAGCCAACTCTCAATCCACCTCACTGTCACTTCAGTGACAGTGGAATGGTGGAGACAAGTCCATACTATCTTCAAGGCACATTTTATCTTCTCTATCTTTGTCTTAGGTACAGTATTCTCTAAAAACCTGCATGAGGAGCAGGGAAACCAGAAGAGCCCCTCTAGGAGAGAGAGAAGCAGCCAGAGTTGCAGAGGCATTTGTCCAAAATGGCCACAAGAGGGTAAGCTGTGATCTGGAGGCATTGTAGGTTACAGCGTCTGGAGAGTAGCGCTATGAAGTTCAGCAATGGAATTGCATGCGGTGCCCCAGAAAACGATTGGCAGCCCCAGTGCTCTTGTGACTCTTCTTGTGAGGGACTGTGTGATGGGACTGGTTTGCAGAGCATAAGCAGGGGTTCACAGCATTTCTCAATATCTGTAGTGACCCAAGTTTAGAGTTGTTGAGGTCCTACAGGAACTCTAATATGGTGATGCTGAGATGATGTGGGGAGGGAATGTACGTTTTGGGGGGTACCCTCCTTATACAGGACATTAGGAAGCAATAAAAAAATTCAGGAGCAGTCTGAGGAGTAACAATATCTTCTAGATAAGACACACAGATCCACAATTGCTGCTTCTTTTTGTTTTCCAGAGGATATAGTTGTCCCTTATGAGGGCTTACAAATTCCTGGATATATGTGGACATCTCCCAAAGGAGAGTGTCCCCTGATGATAACCATCCAATAGGCCTGCTTGCCTGTGATTGCAGGGCCATTACATTGAAAGAACAAGAGTATACAAAGATTAGGAAAGGTTGCATGCCTGTCCTTGAGCACGCTGACTTTCTGGGGCATCCCAGTGAGACACTGAGGAGCTAAATTACTCACGAGTCTCAACATCTACCTTGCTTCCCATTGTGTGAGTCAGAGAATAACGTCTCCTTGGGGCAAAAGAAATATAAAAGACTCCTTGTGGCCAAGTAAAAATTTCCAATTCTAGTTAGACAAACTGAACCTTCAAAGTTAATTTAAGTTGAAAAAAAAAATCAAAAAAACAGGTTGCATGTAAAGACTCAGAAAACATCATGTACCAGGAAAATTCGTTGAAAATACATTTTAAGTCAATTCAGGTAAACATATCAGCTAAGTTCCAGAAGTACCGTATATATCTATGTAGATATAGATATGATATACATGTGATGAGTCTGTTGTCCATATTGACTGACGTGTTGTTCAAACTGCTTATTTTCACATGATATATGCAGATGTGAATTTGTCAAAAGCATAAGCATGGCTGGAGACTTTTACAGCAATCTATTTGTCAAGAAAAGTGCCACATATTTATTGTGTCAATTTCTAAACATATATTGTACCAGCTGATTCACCTGCATGGTTTTTGTAAATTCTGCTATTCATGCAATTCTGTAAATTCTTCTGTTTACATGGGTTGATCAATCAAGACATCATCGTGCAAACAACATCTTCATGAGTTCTCATAATTCTGGCTTTGTCAAACAGTATATAAAATGTAAATGTAAGACTGTCTTGCTAGCTGAAAGGTTAAGTTGTCACACAAAGCACAACCTGCAAAATTTGTGCATGCCATTATCTTATAAATCCTTTGCTCTTTGTGGATAAAAGATTATTTGTTTTCTGCGTTCCTGTGCTTCTGGCAGGACTCTTCAGTTCCTTGCGTTTAGAGCGGGGTGCAACACCACACCTGTTCATAGCACTAGATAGCTTTGATCCTATTACAGTTACCCAGTATCTTTTCCATTGGATGCTCAAGAAGAGATAATTTTCCTAGGACAAGTGGCCAGTGAAGTAAGCCTGCCTATACTAAGTCCCCAAACCACTGATTCATAAGTTGCTATATCTGCAACTGTCTGACATGGTTGGGACAGATGGACGTTTTGGTCTGAACTAGTGCAGCTATTCTCCTGTTTCATACCCGACCCTCTTTTCCTAGGCCTTTAAACAGATATATATTTGTTCCTCATACCATCCACCTTTCAGACTTTTTCTCACTGCATCTGAACAGGTTGTTGTGTTGCTGTTATTGCAGTACATGGGGAAGAATGAAAGGGGAAGAGAGGCAACTAACTTCTTGTTGTCACACATCAATTTAAATGGCTTCTGAAAATACATTTTCTTGTGGCTTTAGCCTTCATGTAGGATTCTTCCATTACATCTCCAGTGACGCAAAGTTGCCTGGCCTTTAACATCATTAATCTGCACTAGTAATTCTGAGTTTGGACTATATCCTTAACTGTTCATGCAGGACTCTGAAAGCCACAAAGATACTCTATCATATACATTATTAGTGTTTATCATGGGATTAAGCCTGTGCTTTAAATTGTGTTTGCAAAGTTGGCACTGGTTCTGGGAAAAAGGAGAGAAAGAAATACCATCCACAAGACACAGGACTGGGACATGACTCACTGCAGTTAATGCCATGGTAAATTTAATGCCATTGATACCAGCACCCCCACTACCAATACAGGCTGGGGATGAAAGGATTGAGAGCAGCCCTGCTGGGAAGGACTTGGGCGTACTGGTGGATGAAAAGCTGCCCATGATCTGGCAATGTGCGCTGGCAGCCCAGAAAGCCCCCGGCAGCCCAGAAAGCACCCCCCCGGGCTGCATCCCCCGCAGCGTGGCCAGCAGGGCGAGGGGGGGATTGTGCCCTTCTGCTCCGCTCTGCTCTGGGGATACCCCCCTGCAGTGCTGTCTCCAGCTTGGAGGGTCCACACAGCAGAAGCATATAGACCTGTTGGAGTGGGGGCAGAGGAGGCCACGGAGATGATCAGAGGGATAGAACGCCTCTCCTGTGAGGACAGGCTGGGAGAGCTGGGCTTGTTCAGCTGGAGAGGAGAAGGCTGCAGGGGGGTGCAGAGGGGGCTTATAAGAAAGATGGGGATAAACTTTTTAGCAAGGCCTGTTCCAACAGGACAAGGGGTAATGGTTTTAAACTAAAAGAAGGAAGATTTAGACTAGATATAGGGAAGAAATTTTTTACAATGAGGGTGTTGAGACACTGGCCCAGGTTGCCCACAGAGGTAGGGGATGCCGCATCCCTGGAAACATTCAAGGTCAGGTTGGACGGGGCTCTGAGTCACCTGATCGAGTTGAAGATGTCCCTGCGCATGGCAGGGGGGGTGGATTAGATGACCTTTAAAGTTCCTTCCAACCCAGACTGTTCTATGATTCTAACCCCTCAGTTTCATTTGGTAATGTCCTGTTTGTTGAAAGATTTTTCGCATACAGTCTCCTATTCCATGGGCAGAAGAGTGAGAATTCCTCCATAGCTCTTAGATTAGACAGAATGATTTTTAGGCTCAAATGATCTGTGATGGCAGAATAAATGCATATTCGTGGAAAGATGTATCTTCAAGTACTTTTTTGAACTCAGCAAGGGTTCCTGCATTTAATAGAAACAAATGTATTGAGCTTTGAAAATATGTACTAAAAGATCATCTTCTCAGCCTAAGTTTACAAGACATTATTTGCTAATGAAAGTTGTGAGATAATTTATGTAAAGGGAAAAGAAAGTTAATCTAAACTTGTCAAAAGTGTATGATACTGCATGTTGATTTTCTGTATCACTGAGCATGATTTTGACACTGCACCAAGGCCAAATAGAATTAATGATAATCTTTGAGGAATTCCTTTCTAAAAATATACTTGCTAGGTTTTTTCACAGCTGTCAACAACCCCCAGTCTAGAAGAGCTTCTGTTGTAATACTGGAACATGGGCATTGAAGATGTCTTTCAGCAAACTACTGAACACTGCAAAATGGTCAATGATACACTTTGTGTATTTTGGGGGAAAGGTGATACATATCCTAAATTTACCTTTCCATCTTTTTTCCAGTGTAAAGCAGTGATATGATCATACCTTCAGGTTGTTTCAGTAGTTGTAAAGTTGCAACAATCTGTGCAAGTTACTGCCAAGAACCATTTATTACCCTGTGGACTGTGGGGCTTTTTCACCTTCAGCCCTTTCTGAGGCAACCAAACTAGAAAGCAATTAATTACCAGGCCATGATTTGTACCTTGGCATTGTGAAGGCAACAAAACACTTTTTTTTTTTTTTTTCCAGGCAATTCTGGCAGCAAAAGCATCAGAGGCAGGAGCAATTGAAACAATACAGATTGTTTGCTCCCACTTAGAGCTGGTCTCACACCTGTACCATCTCCTTGTACAAGAGCAACTTATATTGCTTATTTGGGTTGTTATCTAGTAGCAGCAGAGGAAAAAAAAAAAGGTGTTGGGAAAAAAATGGCTCAACTTCCATGCCAGAATTGTTCAACTAATAAAATGATGATGACTGTAAGTTCTGCCTGTTGCCAAATGGGCAAAATGAATAGACAAGTGGCCAAGACTAGATAGGATTTACACAAGATTTCCAAAAAGGTGTAGGGATAAAACAGCTGAACTATTGGCTGTGGTGTGTGAACTCTTACTAAAACTGCCTTGTTTTCGGAGATCTGGAAGTTGTCTAGTAGAATATTAATTTTTAAAAAGTGTGTCAGGGAACTGTGGCCCAGTAAATCTGGCCCCTCTACTGGGAAAAGAGTAGAAGCTGATATTGAGTAGAATTTGAGGACACACTGGTAAATATAACATACTGAGAAACATAGCATTTGTAAAGGGAAGTAATATTCCACAAACCTAGTGGAGAACCAAAAATAGGTGGATAGGTGGGAGAACCAGCTGGTGTTGCCTTAACGAATATCTAAAAGCCATGTGAGAAGATATATCACCTTTCTTAAAGAAGCTAAGTGTGTGTCTGTGTTGTTATATGAGATAGTTCTGAGAAGTAATCCTGGACAAGGACAGGCCGATAATCATTGCTGCAGACATATGAGTGTCCCTGGGGATGGTCTCTGAGTGTCCAAAGTGGCTTGATCTGAAGCAAATCCCATGAGCAGCCTGGGGGAAAGCTCACTCCAGCAGGTCTATTTATATAAATGTATTGCATTAGAGCCCAGCGCTGCCCTCCAGTACGGCCTCAACGGGCCTTGTGTCCTTACACTCCTCATGTAACCTCCCACTCCTCCTAAGTAATGTCCCATGTACCCCTTGCTGTCCTCTGTAGAGCCTGCTAGCAGATTATGAAACAGCTATCATTATTTTAAGTCATTAATGTACTGAGTAATGATTCCCAGGATGTCAGAAGGATCTTGCCTAATGCTAAGGACTTCCGATGCTTTTTGTAAACTAGCTTCTACATTTGGGACATTAACACTGGGCTTTGTTTGAGCTGTTTCCTATTCAAAGTAGACAGCAAAGATACAGTGGAGAAGTGACCTTCTGACAGAGCCAGGCTTGGTTTTCTCAGTTGCCCTGCCCACACCTGCCTCACCTTTCTCCTGTAGTCTTGGCAGCCATCAGCTGCAGAGCTGCACAGGTCACTGGGCAGACCCCAGGGCCCTGCTCTTCTGCCACTCATCCAGTCCAAAGCTGCTCTCCAAGACATCTTTGTAGGTCCAAGCTGAATACAGCTTCCTCAAGCACTGCTGCTCTCCTTGTTATGAAAATATCTGGGAGGATGGAAATAGGAAACAGTGGCATTTGTGAAATGTACTGTAAGTCTCTAGTTTTTAAAACAGACAAACAAAACTCTGTATTGTGCTTTACTTCCATATTTAACAGGGAAAACCCTTCACCATCTCTTTTTATCTCCCTCTTCTTCCCAGCTGAAGCCATTTGGAGGAACTTCTGGATACTCTTGTGACAGCAATTCAGCAAGCCCAAGATTTTAGTGGAAAACATAACATGTTGGATCCGGTAGCTTGAGATCGGCAAGACTGCTGCAGCTCCATGCCCTCAGGTTGAACCAGTGCCAAGGCTGTAGATGTATTCCCAGTGGGCAGATGCACACAGAGCACATGGATGCACCCCATGGGGGATCACAAATCTACACTCTGCACATTATTGACAGTGTTCACATATGCACTGTCCCCATACTTACAGTACTTAGAGCTACAAATTTCACTTTAAAAAAAGAACTAAAAAGGCAGAGTGTAGGGACAAAGGAGGTAGGGAAAGAGCAAAAAGCACAAAATCCTTAGTGGGAAGGTGAGGCTGAAATTTGCACCTTTTATCCCTCCCAAAGACCCATAGTGTTCCTGTGTGAACTGGAGCCCTATTACCAGACTTTATAAAATTAAAAACTGTTCTGTAAGTTGAGGACACACATTTGCAATTGTGAATACCTCTTTGTTACTCAACTTCCAACAAGTGGTTTGCAGAGAATGTGGCCTTAGCTTTTCAGTCTCTACCTGCTTCATGGTCAGTATAGTTAGGAGGCAGTTTACACTGGCTAACAGCTTTTCAGAAGAAACCAACTTTATTTTGCAAAGTGAATTTGCACACCAGTCTTCATATACACAATATTGTGTATGTATTTCTCAGCCCATCACCCTGGTTAGTCCAGGAGTTTCCCTCACAATATTCCAAAGGTTTGGTAAATAATTCTAACAGATAGAATACATTTGCAAAAGGATCAGTTCCCTCCCCATATTGGGAGCATTGAATCTGCTATTTTGGAATACTCACAGCCCAGCTGGCTCCTGCAGACTATTCCAGATGTTAAAGGAAAAAAAACCCAAACATGCTGGATCTGACAGCCTGGGAGAGGCAAGGCTGCTGTAGCTCTGTGCCTCCATGCCCCTGGTCTGTGCCCCCTGTAGCAAGGTTGAAGATGTATTCCCAAGAGGCAAAAACACACACAGAGCAAAAGTATATGCCCTCTATATGCATTTGCATACATGAATACATATATACATATATAAATTTAGGTTTACATACTGATATACATATATACACATCTATGAGACCTGTCCGAGAGATCCCAAACAGACACTCAGAGTGCTTACACAAACACAGACAGCACCAGCAGCCTCATCCTGCCCCCTCTCTGGCTGAGCAGGATGGGGTCTGCTAGAGAGGGTACAGATACTTGTGCCCAAGGTGGGTCCCTCCAGCAGCTGGGCTCAGGCGCTCGATCTCCCCAGTTGCTGGCAACTGGACACCCATGGCCCCAAGGCCACAGCCCCACTCCAGCTGCTGGTACAGACCGTCCCGTCCCTCCCATCCCCCCCCAGCCCCTGCAGCTGACCAGGACACCCCTGGCCCCATGGTGGATCCCCCATGCTCTTGCCCCTGGAGACACAAGCGCTGTCATGTCCAGGGCTGGCCCTTGGAGAGCCACTCAGCCCTCGCTGCCAGGCCACCTCACCTGCTCGACAGCTGCTCTGGCTTGATCTGCACAAGCAAATGCACACCCATACTCGGTCCAGTGGTTGTGCCGTGGGTGCACGGGCCCTCACACCCATGGTGTGGCTGCGGGGGCTGCACTCATTTCCCCCCCCCCCCCCCCCCCCCCCCCCCTTGGAGTAGGAAGCCCTCACCCAGGACCGAGCTAGAAAGTGGTTTAATAACAAAACAGGACAGACTGCAGTGATCAGGCTCAGGCCATGGCCAAACAAGGGTACTAACCAGCCACTATTTACACGCCATCAGCCTTTTTTATCTCCTTACCCCCCTATTTTCCTACGTTTGTTCCTGCCCAGATCACCTACCCCCTCCTCTTGCACACCTTGGGTTCCTCCCTTAAACATCCCATCACGAGCCCTGTGAGATCCCGACTGCTCTTCCTCTGCATCCCGCAACTTGCCCCACACCCCCCCTGCAGCAACCCTCCTCAGTTCAACAGCAGAGCTGCTCCCTGTGGCTCATGGCGGTGGGTTTCACAGCCAGGCCCTGGGCCTTGTGCTGCATCAGGACAGCCCTGGGAGGGGCCTGGCAAAGGTGCCTGTTCCTCCGAGGTCCCCACTGCACCCTGTGCTCCCCTGGGCTGGAGGACGAGTGCCTTTGACAGTCTGATGGTTCCTGTGATGGGCCTGGGAGTAGCTGGGTTGGTTGTTATTTGGGGTCCTCCTCCTGCCATCGTCTCTCTGTGCTCTATTGTGGGGGTGCAGACAAGTTTTTATCGCATAACCTAACACAAGCCACTCAGATGTTGCCTGCATGCCAGCTGGGCTTCCTCTGTGCGAACAACGTGGCTCCTGCGATAGGAAGTGGAAGAGGCACACAAGATGTTTTGGGATTCATTCCTGTGATTGTCCTTCTCCCAGAAGTTGCTGGTGTCAGCTATTCCAGGGGTGGGATCAGCTCCTCAGTCAATCCCAGTCTCTGCAGCTGATCATAACAGTGGGGAAGAATGAGGCTCTTCAGCCTCATGTCTAAAGAGGTTCAGCAGAAGTCATCCAGGCAGAGGCAATGTGATGGCTGAACCAGACTGAAGACTTGTTTTCTTCTTTCTGTAAAAGCATGTGTAGGACTAAGCCTTTTCCTCTTACTGCTTTTGCTTTCCTTCAGACTCAGCTGAGGCGTGATGGTTGTGAGTGAATGGTTTTAGCCATTTAATGTTTGTTGTTGGAAATGCTGGAAATGCCGGAAATGCCCACACCAGAGAGATTTTTCCTTATCGCTGTTGTGTTTTAAGACTTAGCTGCATCAAGGCACTGTTTTGTAATGGGCATGGTGTGATATTGCAATGGTCTCTTCAGGGGATATTATCCAGTATCCCCCTGTCAGACCAACCCTGATGCACAAAAGGCAGAACCAGGCTGATAGGGGTGTAGAGGCTTGGTAGCACTGCTCTGTGAACACAGAGAGTGAGCAAGCACAGACAAAGGGATGAGGGCAGAGCTGGTAACACACAGCTATGCTGTGATCACATGGATTTGGGTCAGACAGGGATGGCATAAATCACAGATGCATTTGGAGGGGAAGAGTCAACTTGGTGTATTTACTGGTGTTAGCATAGTGTCTGAGGCCTCACCAGCATGTGCCATTTGTGAGTGTTGTGATGCCAGATAGGGTAGGTGACAGCTTTAAAATTTTTTCTGGTGCCAGTGGTGTCACTTGAATGGCCCAATCCTGGACAGAACCTGAGGATACCAAGTCTGTTGCAACAGTTCTGGTTGGTATAGCTCACCAGTGTCTTTGCGCAGGGTCTGCAAGGTGTGGCAGGCTAACAAAGACAGGGAGAAGCTGTTGCCCAACTTCTTCAGGGTTTGGCTACACATAGTGACCCTGTTAGTCACAGCTGAAGTGTACATATGACCTGCGTTCCACAGCCAGTACAATGCTGTACTTGCCACAGCATTGAGCAGTCCCGTGACCACACCAGCTGATGTTCATGGGTGATGAGGTGTTGTCTGTCCCACAGGAATAATGTTATCTGCTGCTGCCAGTGGGCCTACAAACTCCCCCTCATGGCTGAGCTGCCCTGTTACGTTGATAAAATGGACCCGTCAGCCTTGGGGTCTGTAATGAACTGATGCACATCCCAGCGTTCGCAGAGATTTTGCATCCCACATCTTGTAATCCAGGGTTTCATCCTATGCATACACTGCAAAGTAGGCAGGAAAGAGCCTGTGTAAAAGCAAAATCCTGTCTTTACACTGGAATGCAAGCAAAGCTATTTTCACAGAAAGTAGCTGCCATCTATAAAGTTTGTATCTGTGGACAGTAACAGTTTGGGCTACAATCTGGTTAGAAGTCCACACACTTCCTCAAAGAAAAAGATGATCGATCGGCTTGAGTCAGAGGCATGAAAAAATAATGTAATAGAAAGTAGGAAGTGGGTCTTCCAAAAGCCTGATCAGTTCTTTGGCAGGTAAGGTTTTTTTTGAGCAAGGAGGCTTTCTACTGCTTTAGTTTCTGTGGCACACGTGAAAAGAGGGGCATCCATGTGGGGTAAGGGCTGCATGCCGATTGCTCATCTTTTTTCTTCCTCCGAAAGGAGCTTGGTAGCAATACTGTTCACAGGTGGAAATCAGTCCCACAGATTTCATTTCTCAGGTGTCTGACATGTGACTCTGGGAAAGGGTTTGGAGATCTGGTGACACTCAGCGAGGACTGCTGTCAGGGGAAGCTGTCCTGTAAAGCTGTAAAACGCTTAGCAAAGCCTTGAAATTGAATGCTAAAAATAGTGACTGCTTTTGACCTTGATTACATATCAGTGATGAAACAGTAACGTGCATCTTCATATTACTAGATTGCTGATGAAATAAAATAGCTTTGGAAACTTTATAGATGTGTGTGCGTGTACATGTATATATGTATGTGTATGTATTTATACACACATAGCTATATATGTATGTATAAATTGCATACAGTACATACAGGTAATGTAAATATGTAATGTTTCACGCATGTATCTTATAACCTTGGAAAACCCATGAGGAATTTAGTATTTCCACCTTCAAGCTTGATAAGAATAATACTCATCAATCAGAAACCAAAGGGGAAAAATTACTGAAAGCTCTCAGCCACTGAATGTTGTCTTTCATGTGTCTTAAATTAAGGATCAGACCTGTGGAAAACAACCAAAGGTCATATAACCTAATACATAATTAGAAGTGACTGTGGTAGACTGCACACCAGTCATAATTCTGTTTTTTCCTAATCACTCCATGGTTAGGAAGCTTAATATCTTTATTTTGTTTTAAAAGGAAACTGGAGGGTTGTGAATGGCTGGCAAACCAAGAGAATGATGATCAGTTCTGAGACCTGCAATACTGTTTATTCCCACCTGTTTTCACTGAGAAGTACAATGTCTGTAAGACTGGGCTGACAGAGTGATGTCTCAATGCCAAATGGCTGTTGTGGGCTAGATCACTCCTCTCAGAAGAAGCCAAATGAAGAAACTGGAAACAGAAATCTACTGTGAGAAAAGTGACTACATTGTGCTGTTTATCATAGCCTTCTGCTCTGGTCTTCTTCAAAACACAACAGATGATAGTACCACAGCCTCATTCTCCAGTTAACATCGGGGTATGAAAGGAAGAAGATGATATGAGACCCGAGGAGATGGGAGAGATGAGGAAGAAAGTTTTAGGGTATGGCCCAACTCAAAATGAAGATAATTGAATTTCCTTGGTGCTTGGGAACTCTGAGAAGTCATTAGGTTCATCACACCAACCGAAAAAGGAGTTCGACAGGCTCAGGTAACACTAGTGAGTTGCCAGCAATTCAGTAGTGCTGATGACTCTATCAAATGCAGTCATCCTTTTCCCAGATGAGTATTTTCTCTATTATCCTACAGAGGCTGTTTTAACATTTTTCATTGTGGATAATTATTTTTTATTGCTGAAGGCATAGCAGTGCATCTTCAGCAGGAATGGTTGATTTGGCTTCTCCAATTGTCTTATTTCCAGGTGGAATATGACACAATCCTGAGAATGTCTCAGTGGTTCAAATCCCTTCAGACTGTGGAATAACAGGTGCGCTGAGTATTATATTATGATGGAGAAAGCGACACCTATTTGTCCTTGTTTTGAAAGAGGTGACCATGAATTCTCTGATGTGTGCTGATATCTACAAAGCATGAAAACACACATTTTGAGTGGGGCCAACCTAGGCAAAGTTATATGGATTACTCTGGATTAGTACACAGGAGCTAACTGCCTGCCTGACCAGCTCAGAAGATTCAGGGGACTTTTGGGAACAGAATATAGACTGTGAATGACTATATGAGGTAGCTGGTTGTGCTGTCCTTGGAATGTTGGTTTGCACATCACCTTCATGAGTGAAAGTTAAAAGTAGATCTCATTTCAGGTTTAAATGTCCTCTATACTGTGTTTCAAAGTGGCTTTAAGGACTGAAGAGGTTTAACCTGAGCAAAGATCTTCTTGCAAATAAGATACGTGATTTAATAGAATAATCAATGATTAGACTGGATTACTGGAAGATGCAATAAACTCTTATTCTTTGGACAGAACCTTTGAGTTAGAATCTATTATATTCCTAAAACAGAAGTTACAAGGGATAATTACATTCTGATGCAAAGAAATAATGATTTTCTCCCTTAAAGAAGTCTTAAGACGAAATTCCATGGTAAGAATGAAGGAGGATGTCTAATTAGACCACCTTAACAGTGGCCAAAACACTTTGAAAATACCTGAAGCAAGATTTTTAATTGAATGAATTTAAATGAGTAAGGAAAAATGTAAAAAAGGATAAAGATTAAAATACAACAGTGAACTCACTATTTCCATGGGAAAATCTCTACAATTTTTATTGTCTAGGCATTCATTATCTACAGGTTGATGAAGGACTAAGCAGTGATTACAAAATCAAAGTGACAGAATTTCACATTTTGTGCAATTTTCTTTCACTTCGCACCACTGGAGGCATTTACTCTTCACTTTCTGCCTTCTTGCCAATTTCACGGCTCTTTGCTCGGAGCTTGTTGACCTGTGACTCTGCAATGTCAGCCCGCTCCTCGGCTTCCTCCAGCTCGTGCTGGATCTTGCGGAACTTTGTGAGATTGACATTAGACAGCTCCTCCTGGAGATAGGAAGAGAGATAAAATAGGTTTTAAAATGTTTAATAATGTTTCTGCTGTAGCACTGCACTGGACATGCTGTGGTATTCTGCCTTTACATAGTGAAAAAAAAAAAGAAAGAAAAGACTGTGAGTTAGTGTGTAATTCTTTTTAGTACTTCTAGGGGGAATCCAAAGAAATAGTTTTAATGCTGGATGGTTAATAAGATATACCAGGAATCCCTCTCTGGATTTGAAGTGCTAATGCACTTTGGATTTTTTGAATAATTATATATAATTAGACTTATTTTCATTAAATCCTTTCCCATTTATTTACTTCTTTAAAATTATGTATTACAATTTTTGAAGGTATTTTTTTTTGTGAAAGGAACCAGAAGCCTACTCCCACAATGTTGATCTGAGCCTTTGCTGCTTTTCCCAATGATGCAATAATGCTCACAGAAAATGCTGCTTTTCCCAATGATGCAATAATGCTCACAGAAAATGTATCCTACACCCTCCTAGACCCCTGAGTTATTCAGTCAGAACAGCTTTCATTCCTGAGTGCACAGTGAGAAAAAGGCAAAAAAGTTAAGGGTTTGAAAAGAGCTTTGTAGGGGAAAACACCAACACAGAATTCCGCCTTCACCTGGATGGAACCTGACTCTGCACACAGCAATACTCACAGCCTCCTCAGCTTGTCTCTTATAGGATTTCACTTTCATTTGAAGCTTGTCCACCAGATCCTGGAGCCTGAGAACGTTCTTCCTGTCTTCTTCAGACTAAATGACAAGAAAGAGAAGCACCTTTTTGCCCCTCTTCTTTAAATGTCCTCTACATGAAACAGAGAGTAATACTGCTTATATCCTATTCCTGTCCAGTAAGACAGATGTGATAAGCTGGATCTTCCTAACAAGACCAGAAAGATAATTTCTTCTGGTGTTGTCAGTCTACTCCTTTTTAACTACATGATTCAGGACAGAAAGAAATCCTTCAGGGCTACATTTTGGCTTCCTGCAAGAAAAGGTGTTTCAGGCCAAGGAGGCGTCCTGCCTTACCTGGTAGGTCAGCTCCTTCACCCTCCTCTCGTACTTGCGCACACCTTTCACGGCTTCAGCGCTGCGCTTCTGCTCAGCATCAACCTCCCCTTCCAGCTCCCGCACCTGCAACGAGAAGCCCATCTTTGGAGCTTCCCTGGTATCTCTCCAAGGGACATGCTCACTCACACACAAATACCAGCCCTACGCACTCTGGCCTCCAGCTTCTGGATTTGCTTCTTGCCTCCTTTCAGGGCCAGCTGCTCGGCCTCATCCAGACGGTGCTGCAGGTCCTTCACCGTCTGGTCCAGGTTCTTCTTCATCCTCTCCAGGTGGGCGCTGGTGTCCTGCTCCTTCTTCAGCTCTTCTGCCATCATGGCTGCCTGATGAGAGCAAAGACTCAAAGATATTTTGGCGCTGGAGATATTTTGAGGGAGAATACATCCATACTGAAAGCAGCCCCCGACTCACATCTGTGATGGCCTTCTTGGCCTTCTCTTCAGCATTGCGGGCTTCCTGGATCGTATCCTCCATTTCACTCTGAATTTGGGAAATGTCTGTTTCCAGCTTCTTCTTGGTGTTGATCAAGCTGGTGTTCTGTTGAGCAGCATCAGAGGTTTATTTTTGTTAGCCCATTATTTCAAATCCAGAACATTACAGGATTTTGAATTATTTCAGACATTATATGAAAAATCAATACCACAGATTTTTCTGTAAAATTTTTTATCACTGGGGAACAAGGCTTTTTTGTTTTTCTCTCTAAGAATTAATTTTATTAATTTGAAAAAGAGTATTTAGAATGAGAAAGAGAAAAATTTCAGCACTTGACTGACTGCTGGGTGACTGCTATGACATGTAGATCATGTCAAAGTCTGCTTGACATGGGCCAAATCAGAGCGAGGATTTCATCCCCACTTCCTTGCCAGCGTGGACAAGCACATTTCTGAAGGAATATGAGGATTCCCTAGTGCTACATTTCAACTAAGCAAGGAATGAATATTGCTGTAGTCTCAGAGTTTCAGTGTGCTCAGATGGCAGACCGTTTGGCATGTCTGACTAAAAACATCTGGTCCCTGTGACTAAGTGTCTTTCCTCTGGAGATTATGAGAGGATGAAAAGAAGGTAGAACCATGGGTTTCATCAAATGCAACCTGTGAACACAGTCAGTGTGAACACACAGCTATTTTTTCTGCAAAGATCTCCTTTAGCATTATGATGATTACTTCAGAAAAGATAAACCTTATCTTTGAAGTTGAGCCTCCAATGGTGACTGGAATAAAACATACCAGTGTTTTCCTACTTACCAAGGGTGACATTTCTCACCAAGTGACCTCACCTGGGTATGGAGCAGCTGCACACGCTCACTTGCATCCATCAGTTCCTGCTCAGCCACCTTTCTACCTCTCTCTGTTTGTTCAAGTGCTGCCCGTAGCTCCTCAATTTCAGCCTGCAAGAGGTTTGCTCTGCGCTCCACCATGGCCACCTGCTCCTTCAGGTCCTCCTGTGTCCTGAGAGCATCATCCAAATGTATCTGGGTATCCTGTAGAGCCAGTGAAAGAAATTATAAGCACATTCAGAGCTATTTGGCACTGAAAATACCAGCTAAGATATTTCTCTGTAGGGAACTTTTGTTCAATGCACCTTGAGCACTCCCTGTGTGTTTCTCAGGTTCTTTTGTGCCTCTGCAGCCTGGCGGTTGGCATGGCTCAGCTGGATCTCTATTTCATTCAGGTCTCCCTCCATCTTCTTCTTCAGCCGCAGGGCTTCATTCCTGCTCCTGATCTCAGCGTCCAGGGTGCTCTGCATGGACTCCACTACTCGCAGGTGATTTCTCTTTAGCTGGTCAATCTCCTCATCTTTCTCTGCTACCTTCCTGTCAATCTCAGACTTCACCTGGTTGAGCTCAAGCTGGAGGCGCAGGATCTTCCCCTCTTCATGTTCCAGGGAGGCCTGGAAAAGAATAAATCAGAATACTTTTTATGTGACAAATGTTGAACCTGAAGATCTAAGTAAAATAGAGTGCCATGTTTAGCTAATATTACTACACTTTTATACAAACATTATTTTCCTCTGTGTCTGGGAAGGACTTCATGGAACTTATGAGATAGAGATCCAAAATATGTGAGAGAGCAAGAAGTAATGCTAGGTACCTCAGCTTCCTCCAGGGAGGCTTGCAGTTCAGATTTCTCCTGCTCAATCTGCTTCTTGATTTTCTCCAACTCATGAATTGCCTTTCCTCCCTCGGCAATCTGCTCCGTGAGGTCGGAAATCTCCTCTGTGGGAACAAACACCAATGGCATGGTCAGGCACAGACCCATGTGGAGCAGTGGGTAGTGGTGGGTGGGGAGAAAGCCCTGCCAGGAGCAGAGGGCCAGGGACTTACGCTGCAAGTTCTTGTTCTCACGCTTGAGCGTTTCCAGGTGGTCCAAGGACTCCTCATAGGCATTCTTCATCTTAAACAGCTCCGTGCTGAGAGAGCGAGACTCCTTCTGGGAGGCTTCCAGCTCAGCCTGCGTTTCCTCATACTTCTGCTTCCACTCTGCCAGGATCTGAAGAGAAACGGGGCGTGAGTATGCATGTGGCAACCAGGAGGGGACGCTCTGCCCTGGAGCCCCTGGCCTGGAACCCAAAAGACCTTGTCAAAGTTCTTCTGCTTCTTATCCAGAGCTGCGCAGGCAGCATTTGATCGCTCCACGTCAATCATCAGGTCCTCCACTTCATTCTGCAGCCTCTGCTTTGTCTTTTCCAGGGAGGCACATTTGGCATTCACAGCTTCCACGTGTTCCTCTGCATCCTGCAGGCGCTGTGCCAGCTTCTTCCTGGGAGGTGGTAAGCACAGGTCCAGGTGAGGAAGCAAACGGGAGCCTGTGGTGTGCAGCCAGCATGTTTTTCACTAGAGCACGCTTAGCCATTTGGTCGTGTGTGATCCCCATTTACACAGAGGTGTAGGACCTCTCCCAGCCAGCCACTGTATTTCTGTGTCTGAATCGGGGGCTACAGCTATTCACTCTCTGCTGTTCACACTAACATTTCTCTCCTCTTCTGCATCTGTAGAGCTTTGCTTCTTCTGCTTTTCCCCAATGCATACATGCTCTGGCTTATATATTCTCTCTTCCTGGCACCCCACCGCAAAGCAGAACATTGGCTTCTTCCTGACAATACCACAGCGGTCTCCTCAAATTTCTGTTCTTAGTCCCTGCCAGCCTTCCCCACATTCCTCACGTACTTGGCCTCCTCCAGCTCCTCCGTGCGCTGAATAGCGTCCGTCTCGTATTTGGTTCTCCACTGGGCCACTTCGCTGTTGGCCTTGGACAGGGCACGCTGCAGCTCCCCCTTTGCTTCCTGCTCCTCCTCATACTGTTCCCGGAGCAAGTCACAGTCGTGGCGAGCAGACTGCAAGGCGTGGGCCAGGGCGTTCTTGGCCTGGGGGAAAAAGAGTAGTGTGAAAATGAATGGAAATATTGTGGGAAATCTCCTGACTGAAATTTTGGTGGATGCTGGATTGTTCTTCTTTGAGTGATGGCAAGCTACTGAAAGCAAAAGGAAGGAAGATCTGTGAACCTGCAAAAGCATTAATGCATAGGCGGTAGGGAAGGTGGAGCATAGCTAAGATGGGAAAACTTGCACTTCATTACCTAAGTGTTTTTTTTTTCTCCCTGTCATCTTGTTGATTCTGTGAATTCATATGTTTATGATAAAGTGTTCTCACCTTTATCTCTTCCTCTAAGTGCCTCTTGAGTTCCTCAATCTGTTGGGTGAATGCCTGCTTGCCTCTTGACAGCTGAGAAATTAGGGCATCTTTCTCCTCCACCTGCCGTGAATATTCACCTGGAAAAGTTCAGATTATTAAAAGTCCCTTTTTCTGACTTATTTAAAAGTGTTAACCTTGATAATTAAATGTAAATAACAGTATTTTGAGTTAAACAAAATTTCATTTCTTTCATGGAATCCTAACCACTGACACCTATCCATATCTCTGTGTATGCCAAAGTATTCATCTTAGAGGCAAGAAATGAGATACATTATGCCCTCTTGGCCAACATCTGACTAGTCTGACTGTATATTTGCACTAAGTCCAGTGATCACTTCAAGGTTTGAGCTTACAGAATGGTGTATGTGCTCAGGTATATCACTGTCCTCTCCTGGATGTCTCCTGGGAAAGAGTAGGATGAAGTCCAACCTGTGTGATTGATGAATTCTTCTTTGAAACTCCAGTCATAGAACCATAAAACAGTCCAGGCTGGAAAGGACCTTGTAAGGTCACCCAGTCCAACATTTCATGGGAAAGGGAGCCTAGATGCAATCATCTAGCACCCTGTCCAGTTGTGTCTTGGCACCTCCAGTGGTGAGGGCGATACCACAACCCTAGGGAGGTCGTTCCAGTGACCAGTTGTTCCAGTCCCTTAATCACGTTATTGGTCCTGCTCCAGTATCTCTGTATCTCTCTGGTATTACGGAGCCTAGCGCTGCACACAGCACTCCCAGTGTGGCCTCACCAATGGTGAGTAGGGGGAAGGATCAACCTCTGCTAACCTGCTGGCAACACTTCTCCAAATACAGCTCAGGATTCTGTTGGCTGCCTTTGTCATAAGAGCACATTTCTGGCTCATGTTCGACATAGTTTCCACCAACACCCCCAGGACTTTTTGACCCTTTTATTGAAGTTACATACAGTGTTGTCTAAAAAAACCACAAATGTCTTACCGGATTCTGTTTGTAGCCGAGCTCTCTGAGCACTTATGTCATTAATTGTGCGCTGTTGTTCCTCCTCCTTTGTCTTAATCTCACTGAGTTGATCTTCTAGGGAACGGCACATCTTCTCCAGATTTGCCTATTTGCATGAGGAATGAAAGATGGTCAGTGGTTCAACACATAATTACCGAGAATCTGAAGCCTTGCTAAGGCCGAGAAAAGAAGCCAATAATTTAGAAGTCAAAATGTCTCAGTTAACTGACATATCATTCTATGAAATTGGCATTCCTAATTCCAAATTTTGTATTATTTATTAATGTACACTCAATTTTTCAATAGATAGGACACTAACATGAGGAATTATTTTAAATTTGAGTTTGTCTCTTAGTGATTAGTCATTGAAGTATTTAAGGAAGGAAAAGAAAAATAGGAATATAAAGGAAAGAGTAGGGTAGGAGTAAATTCTACTTTAGAAGAAACTAAAAAACTGACAAGGTCAGTATCTTTAATTTCACTGTCGTAATATTCTGAGCCAAGCAATGAGATCCTGTAGTTCCTTAGGCTAGGTGCTTCAGGGGAAGTACTATAGATCTTACCCAAAGGACACGATATATTATTACACAGATACTGAAATATATAAACTCAAATTCAAGTTGTAAAGTGCAACTATTTATCTTAAAGTATGACTAACTTAAATTTCTATGTTAAAATATAGATACTTGATTATGTTTGAATTACTACAAAGAGATATTTCAGTACCTTGGCTTTGGAGACAGACTCCATGTTACTGGCCAAGTCGTCAATCTCCATCTTCAGCTCACTCTTCTCCTTCTCCAGCTTCTGCTTCACTCGTTGCAGGTTGTCGATCTGCTCCCCAAGCTCAGCTGTGCTGTCCGCGTGCTTCTTCCGCAGGGCGGCAGCCGTGGCTTCGTGCTGCAGCGTGGCCTCTTCGAGGTCACGACGCATCTTCTGAAATTCTGCCTCACGCTTCTTGTTCATATCGATCTGAGCTGCAGTTGCCCCTCCTGCTTCTTCCAGGCGCTCGCTGATCTCCTCCAGCTCCCTCGAGAGGTCAGCCCGATGCTTCTCGGCTTTGGCCCGAGAGGTTCGCTCTGCCTCAATTTCCTCCTCCAGTTCCTCAATACGCGCCTGGGGAATATCAGGGACCCTTCACACCTATGTCCTCCTCCTTCCTGACCTGGGACTGGGTGAGAGAGGGGAAGGGGCAGAAACTTGCCTGCAGCTCCTTGATCTTCTTCTGTAATTGCATGCCCAGGGCTTGCTCATCCTCGATTTTGCTCTGGATCTGGCTGATTTCAAAGTCTTTCCTTTGGGCAAAGCAAACCGTGGTAGAGCTCACAGAGAAAAGACAAGTGCACCAGCCCAGCACTCAGGTGCCCCACAGCCACACTTACTTCTTCAATTTCTCATCCAGCTGCTGCTTGTCATTTTCCAAATCCATTATGGATTCCTGGTTCATCTTCAGGTCTCCTTCGAGTTTCCTCTTAGCTCTCTCCAGGTCCATGCGCAGTTTCTTCTCCTGCTCCAGGGACCCTTCCAGCTAAACACAACAAGACCATCAGTGCTCCACCAGTCAGGTCTAACACCATACCTGTCCTCTTCTTGCTCTATGACCATGGGCTTACATCATCCACTTGCTGCTCCAGCTTGGTCTTAGCTTTGGTCAGCGTATTGACTTTGTCCTCTTCTGCCTGCAGGTCATCCAGTGTCTGCTGATGGGCCTCTTGGAGGGCTTTCTTCTCTTTAGTCAGCTTGGCGATGGTCTCGTCCAGGGTTGCCATCTCCTCTGTGAGGTTTTTCACCTTTGAGAAGAAGAACACAACACTGTTACAGTAATTGAAATGGATCTCTTTTCCTTGCATGTGTGTCACAAGATCTGTTGTATACCTTGTTTTCAGTGGCATGTTTTTCCTTCTCAACCTTGGCCAGTGTTAACTCAAGATCATCAATATCTTTCTTCAGCTCTGAACATTCATCTTCCAGTTTCCTCTTCTTGGCTGTCAGTTCAGCATTCATCTCTTCTTCATCTTCTGCTCTCTCTGTCAGCTCCTTAATTTTGGCTTCCAGCTGGATTTTGGTTTTGATGAGCTGGTCACATCTTTCCTCAGCATCAGCCAAACCATCAGCTTCCTACACATGATTCATGATGATAACATATTAAAATTATATGGTATATAAAGATGTATAAAGATGTGGCTGCTGTAGGTTTCCAGATAAGATTTAAAATACTATAAACTGTAGTATGTACTGACTGGAAATTGATTACCCCTCTCGATATAAAAGTGTAAGGAACAAGCTGCAATAATTCATTGTAAATTTATTAATAATTGGAGATTTCAGTGTATCTTTTCTATGTGGTTTTCCTTCCTATTTTATGAAATACATGTATGTTTTTACAATAAATACTATTTTGGGACAATGTGTCTGTTACGGAGATATTTAGGATCATTGTACACAGGGCATTTCAAGCCAAAAACATTAACAATACTCACAGCCTGCACTTGGAGCTGGAGATCATTTTTCTCCTGCAGCAAAGAAACCATTTTCTCCTCCAGCTCCTTCCTCTTGGCCTCAGACTTTGCAAGCTCTTCCTTGGTTTTCTCAAACTCTTCCTTCATGTTGGCCATCTCCTTCTCAGATTCTGCACTCTTCAGCAAGGGCTTGATCTTGAAGAACAGCTTCATCCAGGGCCAGTGCTTGACATTCATGAATGCACGAACATTGTACTGGATACAGAAGATGGACTCTCTGAAAGGTAATAAAATATAATATGTTGCTTATTTTAAAATTTATAATACATATTTAATTATATTTATTGATATGTATAACAAAATTCTACATATAATACTATATAGTTATTGTTCTATATATCTTTGCATGTATAAAATATTTATTATATATTTAATATTTTTTATTAATAATCTTTAGTATATTTAATATAAATAATATATATATGAAGAAAGCTCCCTAGTTTGATGTAGATTGTCAACCTGTATGGATAGTTTTGAAGTCCAGATATTTAGCTCACTTTCGTAGCCAAAGAAAAGGAACACCTCCAGAAGCTAGTACGGTCCATTTCATGAAAGTTATCCAAGGGAAGAGGATACTTCTCTTGTATTAGAAGTATACGTGTTTCTCACTTTATGATTATAATGGTAACCTAAAATAATTAGCTTAGAGTAGATATCTGTTTTCTGGACATACTTATAATGCAGCCATTTACTGAATTTATCAAAAATTAGAACAAATAGTGATTTAAGTTAAAAATATTTTTTTTTTTTTAAATCAGGTTTTTGTACTGCTTCATCTGCAGCCAGGGTATACTCCCAAATACATCCATATTGGTGAACTGAATTAATGAGAAATAAATGAGATTTGGAAAGAAGCACCTTTTTTTCAGTTTTGTTCACGTCATTGGTATCTGACAAGGATTGGCCCAGGAGGCCAAATAAATATAAGTATCTACCTCCTCTCCATCATTTTCTTGAACTCCACTCTCATCAGGAAGCCCCTGCACATGGCTTGTGTGCGGGTGATGAGCTGTGCCAACTTCTCATCCCTCATCTCCTCTAGGAGTCCCAGCAGCCCAGCTTTGAAAAAGACCTTGAGAAAGAGAATGTTGCAGTACGTAATTATCAGGTATTGCAAGCACGGTACCTCAGTGAACCAGCATTTTTACCTTGGTGTGGCCAAATTTGTACTGGGTGTGGTCCACATCGATTGAGCCAAGAAGCTTCTCAGAAGCCTTCTTGCTATCAATGAACTGTCCCTCTGGGATGGCACTGGCATTAAGCACCTTGTACCTACGGGAGGAAGTAGAATATGAAGAAGGTCAGATTCCTGAAGTCTCAATCAAACCTGTACCAACTGATACCATTACTAAGATTCTCTAAAGGGGGATCAAAAGTGGAAGAGAGGTGAATAAGTCTGCACTCTGTTCCATTGTTTAGAAATCACATGTTCATGCGTAAACATGTTTTTAGGAAAAACCTTGCACTTTCCTTAGCCCAGAAATTCTTTACACAGAATGGGTACTGACTTCCATGCGTAACTGCTGACATATTTCACATGCCCTGTTATGCCTTATCTCGAAATGAGAACTTTATGTACAAGAACAAAATATGTGGAGAGGAGAAGCAATTCTTCACCCAAAATAGTGGCACTATATGCTACCTGAGGTTTTTGCAGCTGATATAGAACATAAAACAAGATCTTTTTATTTTATTTGTTTTTCCAATAAGTTAGTTTAGAATATCTTGCAGTTTTTTTATTCACTTTTCTGTGCTGATGACTGCAAGTCTTCTTACTTTGCTACTCAAAAGTTAACTAAGTCTAAGCTAGTGAACTTCATTTCTGGATAGTTAATTAAAAACTGCTTTGTATAAATACCAAAATATGAATCGAGGACATGGATAAATGATTGCCCTTTGAAAATGCCTGTTATTCTAGTTAGCTATAGAAAGAAATTGGATGACTGACTTGGACAACTGACTCTTGTATGACTAAAGGTAGGTACAATGCACCGCTCCCATAACTCCCACAGTAGTTAAAACAATTAGGAAATGCAAATTTTTCAGCATTGGTGGATATGGTGTAGGGTGGATGACATGGAATCTGACCTCTGTTTAAAGTCTGCATAGAGTATTCTGCTGGGGAATCCTTTCCTGCAAATTCTAATCCCTTCCAGCACGCCATTACACCGCAGCTGATGCAGCACCAGCTCATGTTCCATGGCACCTAATAAATGACATAATGAATTGGTACTTCATTGTACTGCACAGGAAAGGACAGATTTATCGCGTCTTTGAACTTTAACAACTTACCAGGTGTTTTTGTTTCATTAGGAATAAGGCATCGCACAAAATGGGGATGTGTGCTTCGCAGATTGCTCATCAGTTTGTTTAAATTTTCCTTAAGAGCAAGAGCAAAGACTTGGGTTTAAAAATGTCACTTATACAATCTCAATACTAGATGGAGTAAAAAAACTCTGTTATAACCATGATCAATTGTTTGGGTTTTTTTTACAGATCTTTCAGGCAGTTCTGCAAGAATACTTCCAAGGATTCAATGAGAATCCTTCTTTATTAAGAAGCATATGCTTTTATCCTTTATGAACATAAAAATTTTGTATATTAGATCAATCTAAAACTTTTCTGAAGTGAATATTCTGTATTTTTTCACAATGTGGTAATATTTATAATGATTATTCTACAGTACCCGGAAGAGAGCCGATACAGTCTGGAAAGAAGATCCCTTCTTCTTGCCGCCCTTCTTGCCACCACCACCACTCTCTAAACAATAGTATTTTTTAAAAAAGAAATGAACATCAAAAGCACACAGTTAGAATCTGAAGAATGTGTGTTCCTCTTAAAAAAATAGAAAATATAATATGATCAAAATTTGTAAATGCATATAGTGTTTAAAGTTACAATGGGAGACTTGATTTTTTCAGATAACAGAATGAAATCAAATTACTTCAAGCTGAAGTTAAGAAAATGCAAACAGGAAATAAAATGTAACATTTTGCATGGTAAGATATTTAAGGCATTAAATAAATCACTAGTGAATACACCAAAAGCAGTCTTCATGTATCTTTACACCTAAGAGTATCTATAAATTTAGCAGCATGTTTATACCTTTGATTGTCTTCCCTGCCGTATCTGGGAATGCCCCACATAACAGAAATCTGGTTTGTCAGCTACCCTGTGTTAAAGTTGTATTACAACTGTCTGGTCTTAAAACCTACAGATGTATTAAGGTCTCTAGGGAAATATAATATCCTTTATTAGTCTGAGTGACTAAGTTCTAAAAAGTAGATAAGGTTTTGGCGTTTCAATTTTTGAAATGTAAATATTATTGGAAAATACTATTTCAAGATTCTTTTTCTGTAAATTATAGTAGAACTGATTTCAAAGAAATCACCTGCTTCCGCCCCACCAACAGAGGCAAAGAGTAAGGCCAGTGTCTTAAGGGATGATTTCTGGTACAGCCCCACAACAGTTTCATTCAGAGGGTCCTTGTTCTTCTCCAGCCAGCCAGTGATGTTGTAGTCCACCGTGCCAGCATAGTGCACCAGGGAGAAGTGGGCCTCAGCCTTGCCTTTGCCAGGTTTAGGCTTCTGGAAGTTGTTGGACTTTCCCAGATGCTGGTCGTAGAGCTTGTTCTTGAAAGAGGTGTCAGTTGCCTTGGGGAACATGCACTCCTCTTCCAGGATGGAGAAGATGCCCATGGGCTGGGAGAAATAGCAACATGTGAAGAAAGAAAGTGTGGAAGCAAGAAGCAGAGAGAGAGTAAATGAGAGGAATAGAAGATAAAAATTACACAGAAAACCCTCCTCAGAATGAGTAATCTTATGCTTCTTTCAGAAGGGGCATTTTGTTAGGGGATATGCCATCAGTTATATGAAAACAAGGTCACCCGTAAGTGTCAAAGTTGGGATATAATAAAGATCTTGCATGTAGAAATTCTCTGTGTGCATGTTAGTTGAAGATGGAAACCAAAATGAATGAAAGTAGCAGCATTCAGATGTAAGGAAGAGTTTACACTTCCTAAACACTTTTTCTTAGGTGCAAGGTAGAAAATTTCTTTAAACATATTAAAATAGAAGTTGCCCAGTGTATTTACTCACAGAACATGCATTAAAAAAACACACCCATTTGAGTATGAACTTCAGAACAGTGACCAGGACTGAAATTTTTGCCCCACGTGAATCATATGTATTATGTGACAGAATCCCACAGGCATGGAAGTAAAAGACAAATGAAAATGTATATCAAATGCTTGGCACCCAGAAAAAATCATGTTATTTGCTGCATTAAGTGTGAGTGCCGCACATTAGAGTGGTCTAATTTGAGCATTGAAGATTCCTTTTTACATCTGGAAAACTATTTAGTGTGTAGGGCCCAAGAACCTTCTCAATGAGCTCAATGCAGGCAGCCAGGTCCATCCCAAAGTCAATGAACTCCCATTCAATGCCTTCCTTCTTGTACTCCTCCTGCTCCAGCACGAACATGTGGTGGTTGAAGAACTGTTGCAGTTTCTCATTGGTGAAGTTGATGCACAGCTGCTCCAGGCTGTTGAACTACGGAATGCAAAGAGATTTGCTTACTTGTGAAGTTCAGTTCCAGGAACAGTTTCTGTCTTCCAGTAGGTTTTGTTTTCAACCCATTAAGGTCTCCATGATTGGGATCCTGAATTTCTAGTCACAGGACTGGACAAGCCCTTGCACTGTCTCAACACATTTCTGGCCTCTGAAAAGAGTTGCAGAGCTTAGCCCAAGTCCAAATTCATCTGCATGAATCTTTCTACACTGCCAGTCTATTCTCAAGCTTTCAGAGGGACTCTGGCTTCAGCATTAATAAAATCTTCATTCAAGATGGCATATTTTAACTTACAAAATCTGTCTATGCTATTACCTATCAGATGTTAAATCTTTCCTATCAATTTTCAATGCAATTTTCACTTCTGCATGTGGCGACAGACATCTACAAAAACCTTCAGCCCCTGTGGGATAATACATACTATGAGAACTAGAAGAGTGCTATTCCTGCAGGAATGTCAAGATTATCCAATAAATGAAAACAATCCATAATTTAAAAACAAAACAACAACAAAACCAACCAACCAAACAAACAAAAAACAAAACCCAAACCCCAAACTATGCCAGTTTCTTAATGCCCTTTCCAGGAAACTTGTATGAAGATCCTCCTCTTACATCAAAGATCTCAAAGCCAGCAATGTCCAGGACACCAATGAAGTACTGTCTGGGTTGCTTGGTATCCAGCTGTTGGTTGATGCGAACAACCATCCACAAAAACATCTTCTCAAAAACAGATTTTGCCAGGGCACCCACTGAATTGTATACCTAAAGAAAAGTAAAATAAAAGTTTCCATCAAAAGCAAAAGAGGAAGCTCAAAGTTTTTAATTCATGTCATTTGTTTTCTGTCATTACTTGTTTCTTACCTGCTGCACAGTTTGACCCTTAGTCACATATTCATTCCCAACCTTGACTCGGGGGTAGCAGAGGGCTTTTAGCAGGTCTGCTGAGTTCAGACCCATCAAGTAGGCAGCCTTATCAGCAACTAAGGAAACAATCATACAGCAGGATCAAGTATTAGCTCTCCAGTAGATGTATCTTGTAGTAATTAAAAATCCTTTCTGCAGAAGTCCCACATACTTTGTCCCATACCATAAATATTTAAATTTTTCTTATTAACTGTTTTTTTCCCCATTTAATTTAGATTATTTGTAAAGGTAAAGACTCTAACAAATGCCTTTACAAAGAAAATGCAAATTTTGAAACAAGTGATTAGACAGACAAAAGGGCAAAATGTTATGAAAATGGCAGGTCAAACAAGTCACAATTCCTGAATAAACAGCAAACGGAAACTCATTGGTACTGTACTGAAAACTTTAGTCAGTGAAACTCTGTTGTCATTAGAGAGAGAGATTAGTGAAGTATTATGCCAAAAATATAAATAGGGATCTCATATAACTTTCATAGTGGGAACACATTCTCCCTAAGGATAAATATCACACGCATAGGTCTTTTCCAGCTTTCATTTTCTCTGAATCTAGGCTGTTAAATACAAGAACTGGAGCACTGGATGTACTCTGTCATCACTTTCCATTGTGCGGACTGTCTCTTCTCACAGCAAAGATAATAGTGAGCACTAATATTATTTACAGTCCTTTGATGTGAGAAGGCCAAATGTCACTATAGAATACATATATACAGAGGCTAAATTTGAGCTGCTTCTACTGTGTGTTATTTACAACTAAATACTTACTGTACATTTAAAACTAGAAACATTAAGGTATGAAACAAGAACATTTCACTTTTGTAGAGTTAGTCTTTAATAATTAAATATTTGAGTAATTCTGTTATACTCTACTCTTTGCTTTGGTTACATTCATGCAATGATTACAGTTATTATTTGTAGCCTAGTCTACTGTTACTGTCCATCATTATCAGATTCATTGCCATTGTATTCCTTGTGCATATTTTCATTTATGTCTGAACTTTCCTAAAAAACTGCACACACAAAAAGCCCCCTTAAGAGTATATGTTTATGATATATGCAAATTCCTCTGATTTCATGGAAATACATCCATGAACTATTAAAGGAACACACCTTTGAACAACTCTAGGCAAAGCAAACGCAATAGACATATCTTAGATGTCTATTTTTCAAACAAAAGTCCAGGAGACATGCTGAAGCTCTACAGAAACCATATGAGCCACAGCTGCAGCATTAACTGATGTTCCTTTTTAACTCCCCCATGTAAAATGAAGTAGCACAATGCTCTCAGTTCAGGTGTTGTGAGTTGTCTCCAGAATACGGGCTTTGAAGCAGAGCAGCTTTGGGATTCTGGCTTCTTGTCACCTGGAAACAATACCGTTTGGAGGTGCCCACAGCTGGTGGTAAGCGATAGTAGCTACCTGGGTACATAAACTAAAGCCAGTGAGCAGAGCAGCTCCCAGTTCTGTGCCAGGTCTGGGGAGCTGCCGTTCAGTATAGCAGCAAAGCTTGCTCTTCTGGAAGCGTGCTCTAGGGTTCACAGGCCCTTATGCCTTGCACAATTCAAAATAATCAGCATCTTCCCCTGAGCTGTGCTCTTCCAGCAAAGTCCTCTGGTTAGGACACGCTTATATTCTACAGCACTAGCATCTGGGGAAATGCACAGGCCGAGTCAACGATTCTGACCCCAAATTACTGCCTGTATTAGTGAGTGTTCCGGTATATACTGTGCTCTGGTATATATGTATATATCGTGCTGGTACCTTCTGTGCCGTCTGGCTCTGCCTGCTCCTCACGCTGCTTCTGCTTAAACTTCAGGTTGCCATAGTGCATGACAGCCCCCGTCAGCTTGTAGATGGCTGTTTTCTCATCAGGAGTGAAGCCCAGGATGTCAATGGCACTCTAACAGAAGAATCACTGGAGTAAGTGCCGCGCGTGTTAAAGGCGAGAGTCCGCCTGAGAAAACTTCTGTGCATTACTTACATCCGTGGCCATCAGCTCTTCCTGGTCGTTAATGCTGGGAACCGTGATCTCACCTTGACTCACGTACTGATAGTCATAGGGGTTGGTGGTGATCAGTAACATCTCTGAAAAGAAGGACAAGACACGTACAGATCAAATGTAATTGGCCCGTTGAGGAATTAAATGCTATTCCGTGACCTTTGTCTGCAGAAGTCAGTGATATTTCCTACCAATTAGCTCTGGCTTCTTGTTGGACATGATCTGATAGAATATGTGGTAGCTTCTTTCTGCCTTCAGCTGGAAAGTGACTCTGGACTTCTCCAGCAGATCTGGCAAGGACAGTAGGACAGAGTTAGCGCAAGAGCTGAGGCAAGCTGGAAGGAGCGGGGTCTGGCCAGAAGGGTCACTTACATGTTTCGATGTCAGCAGAAGCCAGTTTTCCTGTGGCACCAAAATGGATTCTGATGAATTTACCCTGAAGGAAGCAGAAAAGTCAACTGAGATCTAAGTTACCCATCCTGACTGCAAGAATATTTGAGTCAGTGTGTTGATAAGGAAAAAGTAATTTTGCCCCAGGCAGCAACTTACAAAGCGTGAGGAGTTGTCGTTCCTCACCGTCTTGGCATTACCAAAAGCCTCCAGCAGTGGGTTGGCACTGATGATTTGATCCTCAAGTGTCCCCTAAAGCAGAAATCTTATTTGTCACGACACAGCTCATAAATAAATCTGACCGTTGCAGGTTCCTACCGCTAGGACCTCACCTGCATTTTGCCAGTCGGCTGCTGCTCTTCCTTCTTCTTATCCCCGCTGGCTGCAATTGTTGCAAAGTACTGGATGACACGCTTTGTGTTCACAGTCTTCCCTGCACCGGATTCTCCGCTGTCAAACCAGAGAGAGAAGCAGAGAGCGTGTGGTCAGGCAGGAGGTCCCTGGCACTGGGCAGCCCACAGGGACCCGAGCAGGGGGTGTACATACGTGATCAGGATCGACTGGTTCTCGCGATCTGTGAGAGAGGCAGAAACAAATAGACTTTGTAAATGAAGACACAAAAAACTTGAAAATCAATGCAGTAAATGTAAGTTATGACAAGAAAAAAATCCGCATGTTTTTTTTCCCCTTTCTTTACTCCTAATAATTTATTTTTCAGTTTCTTTTTTTTTTTGCAAAGAAACGTGCACAACTTTCTTACCTCTAATCGTACCCACAACAGTCTTGCTTCTAGAGAGATACAGATTTGATGGGTGGACAGTTCAATGGATAAGGAATTGGCTGGATGGCCACATCCAAAGAGTTACAGTCAAAGGCTTAATGTACAAATGGTTATTGAGTGGTGTCCCTCGAGGGTTTGTTCTGGACCAATACTATTTAACACCTCCATTAATGACATACACAGTGGGATTGAGTGCACCCTCACTAAGTTTGCATATGACACTAAACTGAGTAGTGCAGTTGATGCTCCAGTGGGAAGGCATGCCATCCAGAGAGACCTTGACAGGCTTGAGAAACAGGCCCATGCAAACATGATGAAGTTCAAGAAGGCCAAGTGCAGAGTCCTGCACCCGGGTTAGGGCAATCGTCAATATCAGTCCAGACTGGGGGATGACTGGATTGAGAACAACTCTGCAGAGAGGGACTTCAGGGTACTGATGGATGTAAAATTGGATATGAGCTGGCAATGTGAATTTGCAGAAGATCATCTGCAATAATAATACTATCTATTCCCTCAGTGGAAAAAGTAGCAAAGTCAAGTAGTATTTCTGCAGTGGGAGAGTGTAGAATTTCATACAATAAAGTGCAAATAATACACAGTGCTGAGCCCATGCATGCTTCTGGGTCAGTTTCACTTGAAATTAATTCCTGCATAACTCAATCAAGTTCCCAGTCACACAGCTCTGTGGTGTTTTTAGCTGGCTTATCACATGCTCCGGTGAGATCAGTGGGGCTTTTTGGTTTAGATTGCTTTGAAGGAGGTCAAGCACTCACCAGTCAGCATGAACTGATAGGCGTTGTCAGAGATGGAGAAGATGTGTGGAGGGGCCTCCTGGCGCTTCTTGCCTCGGTAGGCCAACACCACCTCCGGGTTGTACACCGGCAGCCACTTGTAGGGGTTGACAGTGACGCAGAAGAGACCCGAGTAGGTCTGTAAGGAAGGAGTACAGGATGCTGATTTTGGAGAGCTGAGGGGAGTTACAGATAAGACAGCGGTGAATGATGTTCTGAGGAGACCAGGATAGTGAAAGAAAATAAAGTGGAGGAATGACCCATCAGAGAATGGGTGAGATACAGCATACAACAAGGAAAGGAAAAAGTGGGAAGGAAGAAGAGGGACAGGATGTAGCCAGCAAGAGGAGAACGTATGCCAGAAAGAAAGAAGAAATAGAAAAATGAGGAAATAAGAATGCAAGAAGTCAGGAAGCTCTTCAAGGAGATTGAAAGTTGTCTTCAACTCTTCAAAATCAGGAATTATGTCCTTCTGCTGCTACTTACATAGATCATCCAGGCTGCATAACGCTCTTTGAGATTGTACAGCACAGCAGGTTCGTGGAGGTGAGTCATCATGGCCATGTCCTCAATTTTATCATACTTTGGAGGATTCATGGAGAAGATTTGATCATCCTTCACGGTAAGAGTCTGCCAAAGAAAAGAAATATACAGATTTGCTATCTAAAAGTCCATAGCAGGATTCAATTATATTCTCAAGCCTTGAACTTTTTTTTACTCACTTCTCCACCTTCGGTCTTGACGGTGACCTTTCCTGCTTCTTTGCTCTGGATTGTGCTTTTCACATAGGATTCCTTTGCATGTACCACAAAGACAGATGACTTGGCATCGAAAGGCTTGTTCTGGGCCTCAATTCTCTCTTTTTCTGACTTTCGGAGGTAAGGAGCCGCCTCCCCAAAAATGGCCATCTCAGAGTCTGATGACATGGCTGCTGTTTACTAGGGGTAATGCAGCAAGTATCTGTGCGGGTAGAAAATATATTACAATAGCGCATTGTGGAAGAAACACTCCTACAACATAGTGGATTACATGGTGCTCCACTGTATGTATCAACTGATTGAATCAACTCACTCATTTTTCTGCTAATTCCGAGCTCTGTTCTATAATTATCTTTCCTTTATTTCTGTTTTATGTAGTCAGATCTCTAGGGCTAGTGGATGGTGGCAGTTACACAGGAATGCTTTTTTTTTTTTTCTTTTTTTTCCATTTGTTGAATTAACAGGATAAACAGATTGTTTCCAAGGTTCCAAACACTGCACTCACTAGATATTTCCAGTTTTGGAATTATGAAAACCCTCTTGTGTCTCTTTTGTTTAGCACCTTTCAGACTATGAGATTTGTTAACAAGAAAAGACTGGAAGAGGCCAGTACACTGGATATGCAGATAGCTAAAATTATTAGCACTTCTCATTAAAGGCATTCCCTTGGGATAAAATAGCCCAAGTTGTCAAATATTTCAATTATTCCACAGATCCACCTGCTAATAAACAAAGCTGATATTCTCCACTTTGATCTTTTTCATAACAGAAACTGAGTTATCTTGCATTTATGCACTACTATTAAAAAAAATATTATATGTAACCCTGTTTATTATTGCCAAACAATTGTCTTGACTGAAAAGTGTCATGCAATTGTGAAGATGGAATTAAGGTAAATTGTTCCAACATTAATACTGTTTCAAATGTATCCTCTCTTTTAACCTAATTTTATCTAGCTTTATCACCTACAATTTGGATTTTTAGTAGTTTTTCTGAATGAACTAAGCAGCTCATTTCTCTATCAATATTTTCACCTATGGCAGACCTCAGGGGGAAAATAAATAATTGAATAACTTTTCCTTGAGAAACAATTTCACTTTGATTGCAGGAAAGATATTCTGAACTTAGAATATCTTTTTAACTCTTTTCTGGACCCTTTACCATTTAGCAACCTCATTATTGGAGTATGGCCAGTGCAACAGAACTAATATTTTAATAATTGTCACAGTATTTTTATACATTACAAAACTTGTTCCACTCGGTATTCCACAGCTTACACATGAAAAAAATTGTTTTGTGTTCTTAGCCAACAAAGACATCATTTGTGATTGTGTCATAAAATGTTATCAGTTCAAATGCATGGGTACAATCCCCTGACTGATGGTTTTGTTTCCAACTACATGATTTTTCACTTCATTAAGTGTTATTAATCAAATGAGACCATTTCACAAAAAAATTACAAAAGGTTGTAAAATGGACCCAACCTTTCACCAGCAGTTTTAGTATTGCGTATAACATCTCACACTTTCTTACAAGATCCTGACAGGAATAATACTAGCATATCACACATATTAACATATGCTATGTTAGTATATACTTATATATAATAGACTTATTCTAAGCATGGTGACATTTTATAATTTTGAGGGATATACTCCAGTGACAATATTTGACAAAATAATTATAAATTAATGCAAAAAGTAAATATGAAGAGTTAATTTTCCTGGGTGCAAATATTTAAAAAATTGAATTTAGTTTCTGTTCAATGTCTTTTTTTCTAGTTATCCAAGTAGGTATCTTTCTTTCTTCATTTCCCTGCAATTGTTAATATTTGATATATAATTATATCACAATTGTGCAATATTTTCATAGGCACAAGCAAGGAAGATCAGACTGAAAGGCTTTCTTTTAGCACTTTGATGTTTTGATACACAACATTCTAACCCCACTCCCCAAGCTTCCCTGTGAAAAAAGAAAATATTAACATTATTTAAAGACATGTCTTTTCCTGTTCCTTCCCAG
Organism: Vanellus vanellus; assembly: GCF_965231255.1. Taxonomy (NCBI): domain Eukaryota; kingdom Metazoa; phylum Chordata; class Aves; order Charadriiformes; family Charadriidae; genus Vanellus; species Vanellus vanellus. Next base: position 756,971 of record NC_138922.1, read on the forward strand.
CTAGAGCCAGTGACCCTTGACGGTTGAGGCAAATGAAAAAGAAAAAAAAAAGGAAAGATAATTGTTTGCTTCATAAATATATTTAATTTATGGACAAGTAATTGGAAACTACTTCCTGATGCGTTTTGTTTTGTTTTGTTTTGTTTTCCTTAGTACAGTTCATCCTGAGCCAAGGACCTAGTGCCTGTTAATGTAGGAAACAGATCTCTATAGAAGAATCCTGGGGAGAATGTAGGCAATGCAGCAGTGATCAGTACTTTTAATACCACTGTCTTTAAGAATCTTGTGGCAAAGATATCAGCGATCCAGCACAATTCTTGTACTGTATTTATACAGTGGACTTAAATATGAAGAATACAGGGATTTCCAGCACACCTGCATAGAAGTTCTACCTTAGAGCATCTCTAGCTGTCCCTTAAAGAGTGAATAAATCAAGATCTTACCTTTTGTGGGACAAGATGAATGGCTTTCAGACTGGAAGCTAGTCAGTACTGTAAAACAGAATTAGCAACTTCCTTCTTACTGCTGCACAGAATTCCAGAGAAAATTTATAGACAGAACACATATGGAAGCCTTGAAAGCAGACTGAAAATCCCAGCTGACACTGGCAGTCCCCCAGTGAATGAATGTGAGTGTCTGTAGGAATGTACTGGTGCTTGTGGAATGCAGGGCCAGTTTCCCTTCATCCCCCACCTCCCCAGTCCAAAGCCTCTGACACGCTTACCTTAGAGATTTCCGAGGAAGGACAAGACACACTGATCCCAGGGTACTTTTATACAGTTCGATCTGCATACGTAGCCACCACCTCCTCTTTCTTGGGTCAAAATAATTTTGGCAATCTTAACTCCTAGCAGAATTGCCATTCATACTAGAAATGAACAGATATAATTAGACATAACAGGTCTGTGAATCAATCTCCTATAAATAATTTTGACAAGAGAGCCAGAGAAGGGGGTAAGCAGGAGGGTGTGCTAAAGGAGATGAAAGGGGCTACGTTGGTACTGTAATCCATCAGATGCTGACTCAAGCAGAGAAAGTGAAGAGTAAGAGCCAGTGTATCATAATATCATACAGGGACGGAGAAGCGAAGGCACAGGCTCCTTCATGCTGCAAAAGTTCTGAGCCTGCAACATGGAAAAGGATGAGGGGTCCTACTGACATGTGGGGTTATTGTTAGAGGAAGGAAATCCCAATGCAGGAGGAAACACCTGAGTAGGAACAGAAGTTGCAGGAGTGAGAATCAAGGGATGATATGAATGACCAAGTAGTAAAATACATCAAAGCCAAAACAAGAGAGGGGGGAAGCGTGAGTCTGAAGGTAATGATAAGGAAGGATATGTGATTAAGGAAGAGGAAGTAAATAGGGGTGTGATTCCAAGAGGATATCAGCAAGTCACCATGGACAGAAGGGCAAAACAAGTTCAGTCTGGAGTTGAAGACAGAAGCCTCTAAGACTGAAGTCACCAAGTTAGATCCCAGAGAAAAGACATAGAAATCCAACTGTTGTTTCTGGGGCTGAAGCGTTTCAAAGGCCATATGAACAGGACTATGGAACCATTGTACTAAACTTAAGGCCTATATCCCACTGGAAGCAGGAAAAATAGGTGCTGTCTCAACATAGGGGATTCAGCACTACTTTTGCAGGATAAGTGTGCTAGATGGTGGGAAGGATTAATAAATTTCCATTCTCTAGGAGAGGAACAGTCATGTCCTGTGCTAGTCTGGAAGAGAGGCTGGTTAGAAGGAGCTGAATCCTATGCCAGTATGTGAAAAAAGCCAATCTACTGTGCTCATCCCTGGGGTGTTCCCCACCCAGATTAAGGAGGGGGTTACACATGTTACAAGAAGGGGAGTGGTGAAGAGGGTAGTGGAATCGCTTTATTGAGAAACAATTTCACCCCCATGAAACAGATCCTGATTATTTTTTTTCATGTGTTGGTCTTAACGTTCCAAATTTCCTATGACAAACAAAGCAATCTGAACTGAATCACATCTCAGCAGCTTCACCTGATCCCATAGCATACTGCCTCCCCACTTACAGCACCTGTTGTGCTCCACTCCCTCTTAGCATCACCTACTCAGAGGTCTGGATAAGAAAGTGAGGAAATTCCTTCCTCCTCTTCTCTCAGCTGACTGTGTCTCTGTGATGGCACTGTAATCCTGGACGTGGGGAGCAAATTGGCAGACATGAGCTTCACATTTGGAGTAAATTCATACTGAAGAATAAGACTGAGGCCTATGGTTTAACTCTAACAGATATACTCTCACCTGAGTATAAAACAGCACTTTTGTCTTTAATGCAATTACATTGTCTGAGAACTGGAATTCACTGTGAATATGAGGTATTTCAATGACTCTATAAGTTGTCTCATTTTGCTGGTGCATGCAGTTTTCACCTGGATTAAAATTGGCTACAAAAAAAAAAGAAAAACTCATGGTTTTCCCACAGTCATATGTAATACTGGCATAAAGCTGACAGCTGACTAAAAGACCATATTTGAAAGATATTTTTCAGATAGAAAAAGAATCATCCATAAGTTTTTGAAGACTTGAAAGGACTTAGGAGAAGTAATTTTTCAAAGTATTTTTCAAAATTATCCTGGAATTGAAAATTTCTACAACCCATAACATTTTGCTTGTTTTGTTTCACTTACTATTTTCCCTTGCTCTTGTTTGCATTTATGCTGCTAGTCAATATAACAGAATACAACATGGCTGTTTGATTTCTATCTGTATGTATTCTTGCTTTTGCTTTTTCTTTTTTGTAATTTTAGGAGCAAAGTTTTCTTACTTTGGAAAAACTCTGTAGCTGTCAAATAAAACTGAAACTGTGACTTTCTGAATTGGAAAAACTTGGAAAAAATATGGACAAGATGGAGGTCAAGAAAAAAATGTGTGTGTGCATGTGTGTGTATGTCTGTCTGGGGAATTAAGCCTTGTATATAATTTGTTTTGCTACCTTTGGTAGTGAAAGAAAAAAAGGTCAAAATTAAAAAAAATATTAATTGTGGCAGTGTATAAAAAACACATTTTTTTCTTCCTCCAAAATGTCAGGAAATCTTTTGCTTTAATACAGAGGTTTTGTTTCAGTCAGGCAGAATGAAATCAGCCACAAGTTTTCATAGACTTTCACATAAGACATTTTAGCATTTTTTTGCTAGCTATAATATTCTTTCAGGGCTTCCCCTTCTCTACCAAATCCACTGAAACCCCCTCAAACCTACCTGCACAAGTACAGCCCTCGTACTGCGTACATGAACTCCCCATTTACTCAAGTCTTCCATCAGCAACAACCCTTCACAAAAACTTTATGCAAACATACTCTCATATGTAGGAAAATGTTTGAGGCATTTATAAAGGACAAGATTTGCTTATTGAGTATAATGGCAAAAAGTATGCCAATAAAAATTTCTCCTTTGTATTACAACTAGTTCATGCTTTACCTTTATACCATGTTCAGTTGAAGCTAACAATGCAGCTTTCCAAGAAGCCAGCAATGATAAATTGTAATCCCTGATAAATGTCAGCCAGAGAGCAAGTGCAACCGATCATGTTCACCAAGAAAACTACTACAAACTGAAAGGGCATAAAGACTACCTTATATGTGATACATTCCAGAAAAAAAGAATAGATGCATATAGAGGACAAAAGAAATAATTTTCCATTTTAGGCATACTCCTGAAGTTTTCTGGGTGTCTACTATGTCACTGATACTTTCCTATCTACCGTCACTAGTACTACATAGTCAATGTCATTTCTGACTGGCAGAAGAGAGGACTAAATAAGCATCATGCCACATTATATTTCTTCATCCCCTACCTCTGACAGGCTCACCCCATGCTCCCCTCCCTCATCCTCCTGCCCCGATGCAGGTTGCAGCCAACAGGGATGGGCATCGTGTCTAAGCAGAAGACCCCAGACACAGCGGCTGCAGCGTGGACGGTCTGTGGGGCTCCAGCAGTGTGACCAGCATCCATGCTGCCATGCAGCACTGCCACAAGGACAGGCCTGACACTGGCGGGCCCTGCGGTGAGGCCCTCGGCCTACCTGAGCTCATGGCGCCCTCGGCCTACCTGAGCTCATGGCGTGCTCTGCCATGGGTGAGGAGACCAGGCCAGAGCTCGGGCAGGCGCTGGGTGTCAGGCATCCGGGGCTCTGCCCCTGGTGACCAGGGGCATCCCCACTCTGCACAGGGTGACCGAGCCTGAAAAAGTAGTGAAAAGAGAAAGGGAACTATTGAAATGTCTGGAGAGCTGAATAGACCAGTGACAGGGGTTTTAAAACCAGCTTGTAGCTGGCATTCATTGGCCTACCTCCCTGCACACTTCTCCTGGCAGGGCCCCTGTCCTCAAGAACCAACCAGGGCGGTCGCTGTTGCCCCACAGGAGGAGGCGATGTGAGGCACTGATGGAAGCTTCCCATGTCTCCTGTTGCACTCCACCACCAGCTGCCAGCCTCCCACTGCTCTCCTCACACACCCTGCTTTTGTGGTAGAAGAGTTGAATGTAGGTGAGCAGCTACAGAGGGAAGTAAAGACGATCTCTCTCCTGATGCACAGCAATATGAAGAAGTGCATTACCAGAACAGCTTGTTCACCGCCTGCCACCCTTTCTGAAATGTAGCTGGTACCAAAAACTCTGATGTACTAGTGGAGGTCTCTGATGAACCCTTAGAATAGCAGGGCATACTACAAATCCTGCAATGGGTGATGCTTCTCACTGCAGTAGGGTTGTGTGGCATTGCCAATGTCACACTGAAAACAAGTGTTGCTCATACAAAGGGTACCAAAATAGCCCGAAGGGTTCAAGGGGGCACTAAAAGCACCAGAGGTACGCAGCGATGGTGGATACTGAACTAGCATTTCTAAAATGGACAGAGTAGTGTCCTTTCCTAACTTCAGCTGTCTTCTGCTGCCCAAATGTTATTTACATGTTTTATTAAGAACCTTTAACATTTGAAAGCAGTGTTTTTTTACAGCACTTGAAGGCTGGCTGGAAGATTAGAAAAGATATCCAAAAAGGACACATGAAGGTCAGCTAGGGATTGAGAATTCTGGCGGGATGGCCAAAGATGTTTAGCACTTGCTTTAAATAAAGAACAAGTTTGATGTAGCTGCTAAAGCTTGTCACATATGCCAAAAATACCAACCAAGTCAATCTCACACTCTTTCTCTGTGGCTTGGCAATACCAAATTTATTCAGCAGTAACAGGAGTTCCTATACAGCTTCACTTCTAATTTACTGGAGCCCTTAGACACATTGAATGTATTCCCAAACCATCTAATCTACTTACCTGTCTGTAAAGTGTGATCAGCACTTAGATGCCTTACAGAATCAATGCTGTACTTTACCTTATGTTGCATTTGCAATCAACATGTAAATGTTGGATGTCTAGTTCATCTTAATGCAAAATACTATGTTTTGGGCTAATAATCTGTTCTTAGTAAAACGAACAGGCGCAGTATGTTGAGAATGACAATAAACAGGCAAGACAGCCTGTGCGCAGAGGAAGGCAAGTGGAAGGGGAGAGGAGAGGAGAGGAGAGGAGAGGAGAGGAGAGGAGAGGAGAGGAGAGGAGAGGAGAGGAGAGGAGAGGAGAGGAGAGGAGAGGAGAGGAGAGGAGAGGAGAGGAGAGGAGAGGAGAGGAGAGGAGAGGAGAGGAGAGGAGAGGAGAGGAGAGGAGAGGAGAGGAGAGGAGAGGAGAGGAGAGGAGAGGAGAGCTGGTGGACCTGAGTAGGACAGGCAGAAGCAGTAGTCCCAAGGCTTGAAGCAGGTCTGTGGGCTGAGTAAAGGTCATTTTGCTCATAGGGGATCTTGGCATAGTGCAACAGCCTCCTCTATGTGCTGTGTCTCATGGATGTCTGGAAACCTAACATTTCTTACAGCATGACACGTCTGGCCACAGTCCTGGCCTTAGCTGTCAAGTTGTTGTAATGAGCGTAGACTCCTTCCATCTGGTGTCACGGCTTCGCCTTAATCATTCAGGGAGAACAACTAATCTCTTTAAGCAACTGCCCAGACTGGAGGCTTCCCTGCCCTGGAACTTGTTGTGTAGGCAGGAAGGCAGTGGTGGACCTGTGTGATAGTGATAAGTCAATGGCACTGCAGCTGACAGAGAGGACCAGCTTGCTTGGTAGGTGTATTCATCTAGAAATGAATGATCAACAGCAACAGTCACTGCCATGTTACTCCTCTTCTGTGAGGAGGCAGCTATACCTTTGCTACGGATCTGGACACTGGTACACCTACTGTTTCCTAGGCCCGTTCTTGGATGGCTCTGCAATAGACTTTCCCTGGACACAGAGAGAGAGTAAAGACTCTTAGAAAGGTAGGGAGGGCTTGATTCAAATTATAAATATATTATACTGTGATGGTTAAATCAAATGCCCACCAATTCTAGGACACCTTTCTGTCCTCTGAGGATCTTGTGAAATTAATGGGAATGCAGTGTGGAAAACAAACGAGCAGCGTGAGGAAAATCACTCCATGGTTTTTGCCCCTTATTTATCCAGTGAGTCTTCCCTGTACTGAAAGGGCTCTGAACTCAGAGTCTGTGGCAAGTATCACTCCTTTATGCAGCCTTGCTCTGCTGTGATCCCACACATTGCATGGTAGAAAGAGCCTCCAGCCATCGTCACAGTGTCCCTCATATTCTTCAGAGAATCCAGTCTCAGCTGCTCCCTTACATTCTGGAGAACACAGGATATTTCAAAGCAAAAGACATTGGTTTGTGAGAGCAGGAGACTTTTAGGAGACTGGCCTGAGCAGAGGTCTCCTTAAAGTGACTATTCTGCTTGTAGAGACAATTCAGAGAACAGATGTTCCCAGGAATCCCCTTAGTACTTTCCTCTTCTGACACATTCTTCTAAGACATCTTTGCTCACTGACAAAACATATCACCACAATGATTGCCTGATTCTCTTTACAATTTTTGGATGACGAGCCATGGTGATTGCCTTTCACAATTGAACAGCACAAGACAGTTCTCCACTGAGCACCTTTTCCCTGCTTTGGTGATACAGGTACACTTCTACATGTGAGGTATGTACTGTGTATATTAAATAGTCCTCACTCAGTTCTCCCTGTAAGCTGACCACCCAGCTGTAATTCTGTCCAATTTTACTGTCCAACATTACAGGACATTACTGTGATGTAATAGCTTGAAGAAAGGATTGTTTTTCTTAGGCCTTTCATGAGATTTCTTGAACTTTGGCTGGAATTTCTTAGGAGTATGTATGAAGTTGGCTGGGACTTGACCTGTGTTGAGAACTGGTGATGGAGCAGGAGGGAATGCACATAAGGAAAAAGGGTAAGGGTGTGGGGCATGTTCTTAGCTAGGAGGAGAGATTTTTTTTTTTTTTTTTTTTTTGCCACCTTAGAAATTTTCTGTTGTAATGCAGAAATCTGCCAGTGTTGGCTCTGGTCATCTTCCAGCATACTTCTCCCTTATCATATCCTTCAGTACCCCAACTGGGCTGTCTTTGCCCTGTCTTCACCATCAGGTTTTGGGGCAGTGAGGTTCCTGAAGATGACCAGTGGAATTCCTCAACTACAAGGTGCACAACATTGTCAATCATAGGATCATAGAGTATCTCAAGTTGGAAGGGACCCATTAGGATCACTGAGTCCAAATCCCTGCTCCTCACAAGACTACCTAAAATTAACCATATGACTAAGAGTGTCATCCAGACACTTTTTGAACTCTGACAGGCTTGCTGCCATGACCACTTCCCTGGGGAGCCTGTTACAGCAACTGACCACCCTCTCAGTGAAAACCCTTTTTCCTATATCCAATCTGAACTTCCCCTGATGCAGCTTCATTCCATTTCTTCATGTCATTGTATTTGGGGATTGTCAATGTATTTGGGGACCTTGTTGAGGGGTATGTCTTGTAGTGTTCTTGACCACAGGGCCCTTCTCAAGGTTCAGACCTGTAAAGATTAGTGTGGGTGTATGACTGATCTCTCTCTTTTACTGTCCAGATGACGAAAGCGTTATTCTGTACCTAACAGTCCATCTTCTCCCAGGGCTGCTGCATGCAACGCTGCCTGGCTGGGCTTGACCTGTCAGGGAAGACCTGTTCTGTCTTCCTCTCATTTCCATAGGACATCTTTCTTCAGGGACTCCTTCTTCTAATACAGAACTTCCTTCTCTTGGTCCTGCTCCTCCAGGAGAGGCAGAGACTCTTTCATGCCTCTTGATGTCCAAGTGCAGACAAATTGTCTGTGCATATCAGAATGTGGAGAATATAAAAAACCCTGAAGAGTATGCTTGCTTTTCACACAGACTCTTTTGCAGGTCTTCCTACAGCAAGCATGCATGGAGGGATGAGTGAAATGAAGCAGTGAGGTGAGGTAAACTCTTTGATAGGTGTCTACTCTGCATCAGAATATGACAGGTGCATCTCACCCAGAACACATATATCATTATGAAACAATGTTGGATTTCTATAGAAGGCAGTTTTAAAATATAAGTACATCAACAGAAGTAAACAATGTCTATCCACTGTTGATAGTTGCTGCACCTCGTACATTCTAAACATTTATGTCCTTCAATTTTTATGTTAAAAATTTTCCTTACTGTCTAAAAATGTGAATTAAGAAGACTCTGCCTTTCTTTTAAGCTGAATCAACCCATTATTACTTAATATGAGATGATTATCTTGCAATTCAATATTTGCTTCTAATACTGCTACTTAGTAAAATCAATGCTGGATTGTGAGCTCCTCTTGTTTCACAAACAGCCTGCTGGAGAAATACAAAACCCCACAATCATGTTTGATCTTCAGTCTGTATGAGGGAAGTCAACATGAGAAAACAATTTCCAGAATTATTTCTCTTTTTTATGATATAGAAATACCTATCTATATTCAAATCCATTGTCTGGTAAGTGGAGCAGACTTTTCTGATACCATACTAATACTTCTGCAGAAACTGTTAACATTCTTGAAAATGATTTTCACTTAAGCTGTTCTTTCTACCTATGACATTACTTCTTTTCATTATATTCTATCTACAATGAAAAAGAGAAAACACTCGATCACCTTTATCTGTCTTAATAATATATGTTCAATTATCTTTCATAAAATACTCAGTTTTACCTATGCCCAGGAGTCTGCAGCCTTAGCTATTCTTTATTCTGTAGTTTTTTAACTGTGGATTCTTGTCACTCGCCCCATCTTTGAACTGGCTATCATTTTGGGCTATGTATGAAACACAATAGCTTCAGTGAAAGGGAGTGAGGATATCTTTTCATGTCACTATCTCACCACATTGGTTTGAATGGCTATCAGTCCTTTGAGTGAACTTCATTCTCCTGAATCAAAGCAGAAATTTGAGTTCCTCACACCTTTAAGCCTAACAAAATAAGCAACATTTTTCAATTAATAAAACTAATAAATAATTTTTAAGAAATGCTGGAGGAATCCTTTTCCTGTACTTTTTTTTTTTTTTGGCTAAGAATTCATCAAAATGATTAAAAGAATGTAGTCTTAGTCTATCAAAGAAATGCGTACTTCTCATTGCAAGATGAATAGTGAATCCATATAATTGTTATTATTCCTCATGGATTTAAAAAAATGTAAATGTAAAAATATACTGCTGTGTAATATACTTTTGAATGTGATCATAAACCATGTACACATACTCCAAAAGTAATGAATGCTAGAATAAAAAAAAAGAAAACATGTTAATCACTGTTCATATGCAAATGCCTCTACTGTCTTTATTAATCCTAGATATAAGTTATAATTACAGAAGAAAGCAACACAGAGATATACATTTTATGCATGCCTCAGGTCACTTTTTATCCTTGGGATCCTTATTCCTCCTCTTCTATCTTCTTATGAAACTCTCGGCTTTTCACTCGGAGCTTGTTGACCTGTGACTCCGCAATGTCAGCCCGCTCCTCAGCTTCCTCCAACTCATGCTGGATCTTGCGGAATTTGGAGAGGTTGACATTGGACAGCTCCTCCTGTGCACGGAGAGGAAGTTGTGAAAACAACAGGCAGTGTGTGAACATTTAATAGATGAAAACTGGGCAAATAAAATTTTAAATGCCGCTTCTGGGCAAGCAGGGCAGGTTCAAAAACCAAGGTAAGAAGTTGCTGAAGGAGTTAAGTGTGCCAGAAAATAAAAGAACATATGATAACAGAATCATAGAATGGTTAGAGTTGGAAAGGACTTTAAAGATCATCTAGATCCAACCCCCCTGCCATGGGCAGGGACACCTCCCACCAAACCAGGTTGCTCAAAGCCCCGTTCAACGTGGCCTTGAACACCTCCAGGGATGGGCAGCCACAGCTTCTCTGGGATTGTCAAAATGGCCACGGCCACATTACACACAGAAAGGTCTAAGCAGAGTTCATGGCAGAGTCCTGAATAGACAGAGTAGCAGCTGCTTCTTACACCCAGGGTAGGGTAGGAAAGAAGAAACAAAGGCGGGAAGTGAGGCTTAGAGCAAAACAAGTAAAGCTTGGGAATCCTCCCCAAACCAGCAATTCCTACTCTTACATTCCCCATTGCCTTGCAGCAGCAAACACATCAAAACACTCAAGGTTTCAAAAAGCTGGACAGAAGAAAACACCAACACAGAATTCCATCTCCACCAGAAGGAAGTCTAGTCTTGGTCAGAGTGGTACTTACAGCCTCCTCAGCTTGCCTCTTGTAGGACTTCACTTTCATTTGCAGCTTGTCCACTAGATCTTGGAGCCTGAGAACATTCTTCCGATCTTCTTCAGACTACAGAGAGTGGCAAGTAATAAGAACATTTGTTTGCCTCTTTCTCTAAATTACATAAATGTGAAATACAGGGAGTAACTTTCCTTACGGGGCAGTGCTGTCCAGAGGACATAGGTCAAAATCCTGTTAGCTGTGTTGACTAAGGTATAGAAACAAATCCAAACATTTTGACCTTCCTGGAAGAAGAGTGTGTCAAAACAAAGGAGTCTCCTGCCTTACCTGGTAGGTCAGCTCCTTCACCCTCCTCTCGTACTTGCGCACACCCTTCACGGCTTCAGCGCTGCGCTTCTGCTCAGCATCAACCTCCCCTTCCAGCTCCCGCACCTGCAACGAGAAGCCCATCTTTGGAGCTTCCCTGGTATCTCTCCAAGGGACATGCTCACTCACACACAAATACCAGCCCTACGCACTCTGGCCTCCAGCTTCTGGATTTGCTTCTTGCCTCCCTTCAGGGCCAGCTGCTCAGCCTCATCCAGACGGTGCTGCAGGTCCTTCACCGTCTGGTCCAGGTTCTTCTTCATCCTCTCCAGGTGGGCGCTGGTGTCCTGCTCCTTCTTCAGCTCTTCTGCCATCATGGCTGCCTGATGAGAGCAAAGACTCAAAGATATTTTGGCGCTGGAGATATTTTGAGGGAGAATACACCCACCACTAGCATGAAAGCAGCCCCCGACTCACATCTGTGATGGCCTTCTTGGCCTTCTCTTCAGCATTGCGGGCTTCCTGGATCGTATCCTCCATTTCACTCTGAATTTGGGAAATGTCTGTTTCCAGCTTCTTCTTGGTGTTGATCAAGCTGGTGTTCTGTTGAGCAGCATCAACATCACAATTTTGTTTTTGTTAGGTTGCAATATCATATCAAGAATATCGCATAAATGTTGCTTTTTAACATAAACTGTGCCATAGGTCACATGGGATTCTGCTCAAAAGGTGCTGGTGTAGTATCTGTTAGATTCTCAGCTGTAATGTGCCTCAGTATTTCAAGAACATCCTCCAGAAAGTCTTTCATTACAGTTTTTCAGTCAAAAGAGAAGGAATTCAGAATTATAAAGAAAAAACGCATAATCTTTTCACACCATTTTCAAGCTAGTGGCTGTGAAAGTCTTAAATAGTGCTATAGAATACTTATAATGACATTGTCAAATGTCATTAATGATACTATTCGTGTATTAATGTTTTGTCAATGAACAACCTAAGTTTGACTTTACAGTCTCAAATATAAATGTGAAAGCTGTTGAACTCACTGAAGTTGTAGAGTAAGAACCTCAAATATGTCTCTGAACTTATTACTTTTAAGATATCCGAACTGTAGTCTAGTGGAATTCATATTATATCAGCAGCTGAAACGTCACAGTATTTGTTATCCATACTGTGAAAATTACAATGCACTTTACAAAATACTGTTACAGATCAACCAGTCTTCAATTATGTTATATGTATGGAGCAAAAGTATAAATACTAAATATATGTAAACACTGACCTGGGTATGGAGCAGCTGCACACGCTCACTTGCATCTAGAAGCTCCTGCTCAGCCACTTTCCTCGAGCGCTCCGTCTGCTCCAGGGCTGCCCTTAGTTCCTCAACTTCAGCCTGCAGCAGGTTTGCTCTGCGTTCCACCATGGCCACCTGCTCCTTCAGGTCCTCTTGTGCCCTGAGAGCATCGTCCAAGTGTATCTGGGTATCCTGGTGAGACAGAAGACACAGATTTTGAGGTGTATTTTTCCTATTTTCTAATTTCCTATTTTTACATCAATATAAAACTGAATTGTAGAACAGGAAAATTTTTAGCTGTGTCAGAAACAAGTCAACACATGTTTAGTTGTGCCATACCTTGAGCACTCCTTGTGCATTTCTCAGGTTCTTTTGTGCCTCTGCAGCCACGCGGTTGGCATGGCTCAGCTGGATCTCCATTTCATTCAGGTCTCCCTCCATCTTCTTCTTCAGCCGCAGGGCTTCATTCCTGCTCCTGATCTCAGCGTCCAGGGTGCTCTGCATGGACTCCACAATTCTGAGGTGGTTTCTCTTCAGCTGGTCAATCTCCTCATCTTTCTCTGCTATCTTCCTGTCAATCTCAGACTTCACCTGGTTGAGCTCAAGCTGGAGGCGCAGGATCTTCCCCTCTTCATGTTCTAGGGAAGCCTGCAAAAATATAAAAATCAGTTAATTATATAAATAACAATGTCAGTAACTTTACATGACCTGTTATCTTGAAGAATAATGTACGGCATGAGGTCTGAGACTGCAGGAAAGGAAAAAAGAATTCCTATGTAGACAAATGCTTGGGTGTTGAAAGTGGTGTCCAAAATCTTCTGCTCCCTGTGCCTGGAGTTTATTCTTAATGCATATAATTTCATAAACGGTATCTGAGGTTGCGAAACACTGCTGCATATAAACAATTAAGAACAGAAGTTTGTACCTCAGCTTCCTCCAGGGAGGCTTGCAGTTCAGATTTCTCCTGCTCAATCTGCTTCTTGACTTTCTCCAGCTCATGAATCGCCTTTCCTCCCTCGGCAATCTGCTCTGTGAGATCGGAAATCTCCTCTGCAAGGAAGGGTGAAAAGTGCAATGGTCAGGCAGAGAGCTGAATGAGGAAAGGCCCTGGTGCACCAAGGCGACAGGTATCTTTGCCAACCTGCAGGAATAGATCCACAGATTTCGATGGTAGTGGTGGGTGGGGAGACAGCCCTGCCAGGAGCAGAGGGCCAGGGACTTACGCTGCAAGTTCTTGTTCTCACGCTTGAGCGTTTCCAGGTGGTCCAAGGACTCCTCATAGGCATTCTTCATCTTAAACAGCTCCGTGCTGAGAGAGCGAGACTCCTTCTGGGAGGCCTCCAGCTCAGCCTGCGTTTCCTCATACTTCTGCTTCCACTCTGCCAGGATCTGAAGAGAAACGGGGCGTGAGTATGCATGTGGCAACCAGGAGGGGACGCTCTGCCCTGGAGCCCCTGGCCTGGAACCCAAAAGACCTTGTCAAAGTTCTTCTGCTTCTTATCCAGAGCTGCGCAGGCAGCATTTGATCGCTCCACGTCAATCATCAGGTCCTCCACTTCATTCTGCAGCCTCTGCTTGGTCTTTTCCAGGGAGGCACATTTGGCATTCACAGCTTCCACGTGTTCCTCTGCATCCTGCAGGCGCTGTGCCAGCTTCTTCCTGGGAGGTGGTAAGCACAGGTCCAGGTGAGGAAGCAAACGGGAGCCTGTGGTGTGCAGCCAGCATGTTTTTCACTAGAGCACGCTTAGCCATTTGGTCGTGTGTGATCCCCATTTACACAGAGGTGTAGGACCTCTCCCAGCCAGCCACTGTATTTCTGTGTCTGAATCGGGGGCTACAGCTATTCACTCTCTGCTGTTCACACTAACATTTCTCTCCTCTTCTGCATCTGTAGAGCTTTGCTTCTTCTGCTTTTCCCCAATGCATACATGCTCTGGCTTATATATTCTCTCTTCCTGGCACCCCACCGCAAAGCAGAACATTGGCTTCTTCCTGACAATACCACAGCGGTCTCCTCAAATTTCTGTTCTTAGTCCCTGCCAGCCTTCCCCACATTCCTCACGTACTTGGCCTCCTCCAGCTCCTCCGTGCGCTGAATAGCGTCCGTCTCGTACTTGGTTCTCCACTGGGCCACTTCGCTGTTGGCCTTGGACAGGGCACGCTGCAGCTCCCCCTTGGCTTCCTGCTCCTCCTCATACTGTTCCCGGAGCAAGTCACAGTCGTGGCGAGCAGACTGCAAGGCGTGGGCCAGGGCGTTCTTGGCCTGGGGGAAAAAGAGTAGTGTGAAAATGAATGGAAATATTGTGGGAAATCTCCTGACTGAAATTTTGGTGGATGCTGGATTATTCTTCTTTGAGTGATGGCAAGCTACTGAAAGCAAAAGGAAGGAAGATCTGTGAACCTGCAAAAGCATTAATGCATAGGCGGTAGGGAAGGTGGAGCATAGCTAAGATGGGAAAACTTGCACTTCATTACTAAGTGTTTTTTTTTTCTCCCTGTCATCTTGTTGATTCTGTGATTTCATATGTTTATGATAAAGTGTTCTCACCTTTATCTCTTCCTCTAAGTGCCTCTTGAGTTCCTCAATCTGTTGGGTGAATGCCTGCTTGCCTCTTGACAGCTGAGAAACAAGAGCATCTTTCTCCTCCACCTGCCGTGAATATTCACCTGGAAAAGTTTGCAGATACACAAGATTTTTATTGCCATTGATGACAGCATTGTGGACATTTGGGGCTCTAAAAGCAGTTAGCAGACCTTGCAGAACCATATGATCCCATTTCATGCATTTCTCATTACAGGGGAGACTAAGCATGTTGGAGAGACTGTGTGTCCAGAGGGGTAATTTCTGCAGTAACTCTCTGACATTATTTATTTACAAATCAGAGATGTGAATACATTACCTGATTCTGTCTGCAGACGCGCTCTTTGAGCATTGAGGTCATTGATCACGCGCTGGTGTTCTTCTTCCTTTGTCTTAACCTCACTTAGCTGATCTTCCAGTGTGCGACACATCTTCTCCAGACTTGCCTGTGTGTCAGCCCATGGAAAGGGAGGGATTAACCATTCACACTTTTAATAATACCTAACAATACCTATAGGGTATTTGTGTACCTTGGCTTTGGAGACAGACTCCATGTTACTGGCCAAGTCGTCAATCTCCATCTTCAGCTCACTCTTCTCCTTCTCCAGCTTCTGCTTCACTCGTTGCAGGTTGTCGATCTGCTCCCCAAGCTCAGCTGTGCTGTCCGCGTGCTTCTTCCGCAGGGCGGCAGCCGTGGCTTCGTGCTGCAGCGTGGCCTCTTCGAGGTCACGACGCATCTTCTGAAATTCTGCCTCACGCTTCTTGTTCATATCGATCTGAGCTGCAGTAGCCCCTCCTGCTTCTTCCAGGCGCTCGCTGATCTCCTCGAGCTCCCTCGAGAGGTCAGCCCGATGCTTCTCGGCTTTGGCCCGAGAGGTTCGCTCTGCCTCAATTTCCTCCTCCAGTTCCTCAATACGCGCCTGGGGAACATCAGGGACCCTTCACACCCATGTCCTCCTCCTTCCTGACCTGGGACGGGGTGAGAGAGGGGAAGGGGCAAAGACTTGCCTGCAGCTCCTTGATCTTCTTCTGTAATTGCATGCCCAGGGCTTGCTCATCCTCGATTTTGCTCTGGATCTGGCTGATTTCAAAGTCTTTCCTTTGGGCAAAGCAAACCGTGGTAGAGCTCACAGAGAAAAGACAAGTGCACCAGCCCAGCACTCAGGTGCCCCACAGCCACACTTACTTCTTCAGTTTCTCATCCAGCTGCTGCTTGTCATTTTCCAAATCCATTATGCTGTCATGGGCCAGCTTCAGGTCTCCTTCGAGTTTCCTCTTAGCTCTCTCCAGGTCCATGCGCAGTTTCTTCTCCTGCTCCAGGGACCCTTCCAGCTAAACACAACAAGACCATCAGTGCTCCACCAGTCAGGTCTAACTCCATACCTGTCCTCTTCTTGCTCTATGACCATGGGCTTACATCATCCACTTGCTGCTCCAGCTTGGTCTTAGATTTGGTCAGCGTATTGACTTTGTCCTCTTCTGCCTGCAGGTCATCCAGTGTCTGCTGATGGGCCTCTTGGAGGGCTTTCTTCTCTTTAGTCAGCTTGGCGATGGTCTCGTCCAGGGTTGCCATCTCCTCTGTGAGGTTTTTCACCTTTGAGAAGAAGGCAGGAAATGTAAATACAGGAACTAGATACAGATGTCCTGTAACAGCACAGTCCCTTTTTCTGGAGCATGAGTGAGACGTTCTGCCTCATACCTTGTTTTCAGTGGCGTGCTTTTCCTTCTCCACTTTGGCCAGTGTTAACTCAAGGTCATCAATATCTTTCTTCAGCTCTGAACATTCATCCTCCAGTTTCCTCTTCTTGGCTGTCAGCTCAGCATTAATTTCCTCCTCATCCTCAGCCCTTTCAGTCACCTCCTTAATTTTGGCTTCCAGCTGGATTTTGGTTTTGATGAGCTGGTCACACCTTTCCTCAGCATCAGCCAAAGCATCAGCTTCCTGTTAGAAAAACATTTGTTTTGTTAGTCTCAAATTTTAACAGAAGCTGAATAGAAAATATTTATTTCCTGACGAAAAAAAGACAAATGGAATTATTATTTTTTATTATCTTGTGGGAAATGATTTTTGCACAGCCTCTTTTAAATCAGAGTATTTTTTTTTATATTTTATTTTGTAACTCTCATCAAGTATTCTCTCTTGCTGTATTTATAGATAAGATGTGTAACAATATTTTTTTTTACTAAGAATTTGGATTACTTTCTCTGAAAGTAAATTGAATATAATTTTGCACAGATCTTTTTTATTTTATCTCTGTTAAAGCTTTTTTTGGCAAACTGACTTCTTCTTTGTTCCAGATAAATTGGCACATAATCTAGATGGAATTGGTGGTTTCCTTTCAACGTGGCTTTATTTTGAAGCTATGAACTAGACACTTAAAGACAGAAGAGTGTAAATGTTGCCAAATCTTTTGATCTTCCAAAGGACATTGGAGAGACACACAGGGCTGACAGGTTGAATGTAGAGGGTATTTGTGTCTTCCTGGAATTGTCGCTGCAGGAGGACAGGTGAGATACCACGGATCATAAGAAACAACATAAGGCTTTTTTATTTAGGCAACTGATTGAAACAAGAGAAAGTAGTCAACTGAATTTCTCTCAAGACTCTGTTAAATGTATATACCAAATCTCAAGTGACTATAGTTGGACCTTATATTTTGAACCTGCATGGAGAAACATACTTGTAAGTGCAAAGAAGTAAAAAGTTATTTCGAACTTAGAAGCACGTATTATAATGTTGACACTGAGTGGTCTGAATTTTAAATTTAGTGATTCAGATTAAAATATGTTCTAAGGTGATTTAGTGTGCAGTATGAGAGTTCCATAGTATGAGAGAGGATTTAGGCCTTAATTATTTTCCCCTGGAAGAAATATACTAATAATACTCACAGCCTGCACTTGGAGCTGAAGATCATTTTTCTCCTGCAGCAAAGAAACCATTTTCTCCTCCAGCTCCTTCCTCTTGGCCTCAGACTTTGCAAGCTCTTCCTTGGTTTTCTCAAACTCTTCCTTCATGTTGGCCATCTCCTTCTCAGATTCCGCACTCTTCAGCAAGGGCTTGATCTTGAAGAACAGCTTCATCCAGGACCAGTGCTTCACATTCATGAAGGACCGAACATTGTACTGGATACAGAAGATGGACTCCCTGAAGCATAATTAAAATGTACATTGAGTATTTTCAGTACAAAGAGTGCAAAGAGTTTCCCCCAAGTACAGTGACTTTAACTGAAGATGAGGAATGTCTACCTCCTCTCCACCATTCTCTGGTACTCCACTCTCATCAGGAAGCCCCTGCACCTGGCCTGTGTGCGGGTGATGAGCTGTGCCAGCTTCTCATCCCTCATCTCTTCCAGGAGTCCCAGCAGCCCAGCTTTGAAGAAGACCTTGAGGAAGGGAATGTTGCAGCACATCACTGTCAGGTAGAGCAAAGCACAGGCACAGCGTGAGTGCAGCAGTGAGGGTTTGTACCTTGGTGTGGCCAAATTTGTACTGGGTGTGGTCCACATCGATTGAGCCAAGAAGCTTCTCAGAAGCCTTCTTGCTATCAATGAACTGTCCCTCTGGGATGGCACTGGCATTAAGCACCTTGTATCTGTGAAATGAGAGGGAATGTGAATGAAGTCAATCTCAAGTCATAAGGTTATACTATTTACTGAAATTAACAGCAGTCGTTGCAGCAGAATCAGGCTGAGGCAGTTGGAATTCCATCCGTTGTTTAGAGAGAGAGTTATAATGAACCCCTAATCTGATAACAAAGTTAAGGAAACTGTTACTGTCTTGAGGTGATCAGTCATCGATGAAAAGAGGCCACTGATCTCCAGCCATTTCAGTCTGATACTTTCTTCACTTAAACTATGCTGTAGAAAATTGCTAGAGATGAACATTGCTACCATGTGTATACAAAGAAAGCATCTTGCCGTGAAACTTGCAGCTGATGCAATGGCCAAAGCACTCTGGGAATGTGTTGTAGCCACATCCCAATCTGCACTTTTATATCTTGTAATCATTGGCTTGTGTAGCTCCATTGTGCTTCCATATTCAGAGACACTGACAAAGTTCAGCTGTTTGATGAATTGCAATCAGTGAGGACACCTGACTTATCTCTTCAGTTCTCAACTATTTCTCTTTTGCTAGCCAGACATGTTGCCTTTGGTTATACATTCCAGCATTTTCCCCTTCTTTCAGTTATAACCAGATTGAGCTGGCATTAAAAAATAGCCACGAATGTAAAAATAGTTAAGATGTACAACTTAGGCAGCAAAGACAGAATGGAGAGCAAAAAGAAGACTGACCTCTGTTTGAAGTCTGCATAGAGGATTCTGCTGGGGAATCCCTTCCTGCAAATCCTGATCCCTTCCAGCACGCCATTGCAGCGCAGCTGGTGTAACACCAGTTCATGCTCCATGGCACCTAAACAGATAAGATAATTATTGGACACTTCATGATAAAGCATAGAGAAAAATGGCTGCACCACACTATGATTTCTCTCTACTGAAGGTTCTTACCAGGTGTTTTTGTTTCATTGGGGATGATACACCGCACAAAATGGGGGTGAGTGCTCCGTAGATTGGTCATCAGCTTGTTTAGGTTCTCCTGTGGGTTGATGAGTGAAGATTTTTCATTAACAAATGGTACCTCGGCAGTTCTACTGTCAGATGTGAGAAAACTGTTAGAAAGCAGTAATGGATTTGTTATTCCCACCTACAGCCATTCTAATTTAAGTTTTGTTTTGCCTTTCAGTTTTGAGCATGACAGAAAGTCACAAAACTGTGTAATGTGTTTTCATGAGACTGAGGGATAGATCCACTCAGACAGGACACCTATGGAGAATGGTGACCAGAAGTTCATGGCAAATGCATAATTTTCAGTGAAAGATTATTTTTTTTAATCATCAGTTTCTCACCCTATGGAAGACACTGACTATTGATGGGAATAGAAACAGAAGTAAAAATAGGACAAAAGGGAAGAGAGGAAGGACCAAGTTTGCAAAGAAGGCTGGGAAAGAGAAAGTTAATGGCATTAGATGCTGTTTGTGAAGATATATTTGACAAAGGTTGAGCAGGGGAAGACAAGTCAGACAAGTTCAGCAAGAATGGGCATGACAAGACATAGAGAAAAGGCATGAGTGGTATGTTCTACAGCACCCTTTCTAGAAGTGTTTTTAACTGCAAACCCATCAACTATCTCTGATTTTTGCAATCACCTTTACTAACTAGTTCCTAACAGTTCTCAGTTTAGCCGTAGTTTGGAACAGACAAATTTGCTCAGACAAATACCTCTTTCACAGTGTGAAAAACTGTTCAGGATGCCAGATAGTAGCTAGATGCCACAGCTGCTGAAACAAGAGTCTTTCCATTTGCCTTGAGCTGTATTATCATATGCAAATGCACGTACATTTGTATGTGCCGATTAAGACTTGAGATTACCTGAGGCGGGTAACCAGATCGACCATTGTCTTCCCAAGGCAGAGGGAGAGGGGGAAGAGCTTGATCCTACCAACCGGTGTACTCGTGACTAAATGAAACTGTAGCCTGACCTAAGTACTTTTTCCAGCATTCAAAGAAAGGCTAGGTAAAGATGCATCTTCCTCAGCTGGCCTCAGCTGACTTGGAGCCAGCTCTTTTACGAATAGCTAAAGAGACGTTCTTGATGAAGAAAAATAGTTGTAGTAAAATGGTCTTCTTGGATTTAGTGTGAGGTTTCACAATCTTCAATTAAAAAAAAAAAAAAAAAGAAGGAAAAAAGTAGAGAGAATGACATCTGTACTTACCCTGAAAAGAGCTGATACTGTCTGGAAAGAAGAACCCTTCTTCTTGCCTCCCTTCTTGCCGCCACCACCACTCTCTGAAGAACACCAAAAAAAGACAGTTTTATGACTTCGATTTGTAAATTTTTTTCTCTATGACACCAAAAGAAGCTTTTTCACATGTACCAGTCATGCTAAGAAAGGAGCCTAGGATGCAGTGGGAAACAGTCAACACTCAATCTAAAGGAACATAGGACCAAAGATGTGCGATAATCAAAGAGATTGTCATGGCTGAGTGGAATGCTTGAAATACGTTTGATCTTCTCCTTTATTAATAAATTCAAGCCATAGGAGACTGCACAACATGCAGTTACTTTAGAACACTCTAGCTGATATTCATGAGTCTGGTAGAGTCATTAAATAAAAATGAAAATATGTATCTCATAGAACTGACCTGCCTCTCCTCCAGCAGAGACAAACAGTAAGGCCAATGTCTTCAGGGATGATTTCTGGTACAGCCCCACAACAGTTTCATTCAGGGGGTCCTTGTTCTTGTCAAGCCAGCCAGTGATGTTGTAGTCCACCGTGCCAGCATAGTGCACCAGGGAGAAGTGGGCCTCAGCCTTGCCTTTGGCAGGCTTGGGCTTCTGGAAGTTGTTGGACTTGCCCAGATGCTGGTCGTAGAGCTTGTTCTTGAAAGAGGTGTCAGTTGCCTTGGGGAACATGCACTCCTCTTCCAGGATGGAGAAGATGCCCATGGGCTGGGAGAAGCAGAAAGAAGGAGGAAGAGGTGAAAAGGCAGAAAGAATCACAGATAAAGAAATAGCTTCCTGAGTGGAACAATATTAAAGCTCTCAGGGATTGTTCTTCCACTCAGCAGAGCAAATTGAAAAATACTCTAAATTTAGGTATTTTACAATATCACATTTACCCTTTCAAGCTACATTTATAAATATAGAAAGAATCAATGCATTTCTGAAAATACTGGACATTGTGAATTACACAAATACCTTCTCAATGAGCTCAATGCAGGCAGCCAGGTCCATCCCAAAGTCAATGAACTCCCATTCAATGCCTTCCTTCTTGTACTCCTCCTGCTCCAGCACGAACATGTGGTGGTTGAAGAACTGTTGCAGTTTCTCATTGGTGAAGTTGATGCACAGCTGCTCCAGGCTGTTGAACTGCACAATTACAAACAGGGATTAGTATTAATATAAATTTAGAAAGCTAGGGATAAATAACAGTGCTGGCTTTTGTACCAAATTACAGGAGGATCTGTGAGCGTTCCTTCTTTGCTCAGCCAGGAGTTTGGAACTTCTGTCAGTGTGTCTCTTCTGTCAAGCTAAACATTATCCATATGTTTATGACCCCTAGAAGTTTAGGCCACTTTAATATTTCATAATTGTCAGTTTTGACATCTGTTAGACTGGGCTAATTCAGTTATGGGAGAGTCCACAGCACAGCAGTTTATCCAACATTTCCAAATGCTGATTTCAAAGCATGTCCCAAGCCTTCTAAGCGCAAATTGTGTCTATGGAACTGGTGTCTCTACATTAGGTACCAAACGCCATGTTGGTCTACTGTTTGTAATCAGTCAAAAAATGGCATTTATGGATTTCTATTGGCATATGTGCAACACAAAAATCTATTCCCAATTAAAACCTATGGGATTCATGATATTTTAGATGCAATCTGAAAGGATCAAAGAAATTCTGCAAAAAATGAAAAAACGTCATTCCTTTTTAAGTACTTTGGCACACAATAGATTTACTTCTAAAATCATGGTAATAAAACACTGTTCCTTACATCAAAGATCTCAAAGCCAGCAATGTCCAAGACACCAATGAAGTACTGTCTGGGTTGCTTGGTATCCAGCTGTTGGTTGATGCGAACAACCATCCACAGGAACATCTTCTCAAACACAGCCTTTGCTAAGGCACCTACTGAATTGTATACCTAAAATAAAAACAAGAAGGCTTGTACTTATCATGCAAGGAGAAAGAGGAAGTTCAGAGGATTTGTCAACAAAATTTTTGTTACCTGCTGCACAGTTTGACCCTTGGTCACATATTCATTCCCAACCTTGACTCGGGGGTAGCAGAGGGCCTTGAGCAGGTCTGCTGAGTTCAGACCCATTAGGTAGGCAGCCTTGTCAGCCACTAAAGACCAAAAAAATCAGTTGTTAAGGTACCAGAAGACATTAATATTCCTTTAAAACAAGTATTAGAAGACAATTCTAGTAAAGGTAAAAAGATTAGTTAAGATAAAAAAGTAATGTATTTGTAGCTCATCATAAGCAACATTCCCTAGTAACTATGAAGCATTTATGTTGGCTAATTTTTCTTCACCTATTCTTAGTTTATTTTGAATTTTGAATGAAAAATCAGTTTAGAGACTTTTAGGTAGGCAGAGTTTTTAATAATAAATCTTGAAAAACAAAAAGGAAAGATAACCCTGGGATGATGATCAGGTTGCAGACAATAACAGACCATCTCAGAAGCAAATACAGCACAATTTCTTTCAGTGACTTGTGGAAGGGTAACTTTAAAGACATAATACTCAAGAGAGCATGATGCATAAGTGTCAATTTATGCCTTTACAAATCCGCAGCTAAACATATGAAATGAAGGGCTATTTTTAGAAGTACATCCTCAAAGAACAAATTTGGTATTTCACTTTCTGCTATTGCTTTTACTATTGAATTCAGACTGTCACCACGCACAGTATGTAAAAAGATTTGTTCAAGAATGCTTATACAATTCATATGAAATCAAGATAAAAAAGTATAGCAGATTGCTGCATTAATATCGACATGATCTAACAGCCTGAAAATGTGTTGAGAGATATTTAGACTAGAAATTGAGGAAAAATTTCTAATGACTAAGGATAGTGAAGTACTCAAATAGATTGCATGTTTTCCTCAATGTTTTCAAAAGCAGACCAAGAAATATTTCCAAGATTTGGTCAGCAAAAGACCATGACTTAAGAAAAGTTACAGTTCTTATTTGTAGCCTAGTCTACTGTTACTGTTCATCATTATCAGATTCATTGCCATTGTATTCCTTGTGGACATTTATGTCTGAACTTTCCTAAAAACACCCCAAACTGCACACACAAAACCCCCCATTAAGAGTACATGTTTATGATATATGCAAATTCCTCTGATTTCATGGAAATACATCCATGAACTATTAAAGGAACACACCTTTGAACAACTCTAGGCAAAGCAAACGCAATAGACATATCTTAGATGTCTATTTTTCAAACAAAAGTCCAGGAGACATGCTGAAGCTCTACAGAAACCATATGAGCCACAGCTGCAGCATTAACTGATGTTCCTTTTTAACTCCCCCATGTAAAATGAAGTAGCACAATGCTCTCAGTTCAGGTGTTGTGAGTTGTCTCCAGAATACGGGCTTTGAAGCAGAGCAGCTTTGGGATTCTGGCTTCTTGTCACCTGGAAACAATACCGTTTGGAGGTGCCCACAGCTGGTGGTAAGCGATAGTAGCTACCTGGGTACATAAACTAAAGCCAGTGAGCAGAGCGGCTCCCAGTTTTGTGCCAGGTCTGGGGAGCTGCTGTTCAGTATAGCAGCAAAGCTTGCTCTTCTGGAAGCGTGCTCTAGGGTTCACAGGCCCTTATGCCTTGCACAATTCAAAATAATCAGCATCTTCCCCTGAGCTGTGCTCTTCCAGCAAAGTCCTCTGGTTAGGACACGCTTATATTCTACAGCACTAGTGTCTGGGGAAATGCACAGGCCGAGTCAACGATTCTGACCCCAAATTACTGCCTGTATTAGTGAGTGTTCCGGTATATACTGTGCTCTGGTATATATCGTGCTGGTACCTTCTGTGCCATCTGGCTCTGCCTGCTCCTCACGCTGCTTCTGCTTAAACTTCAGGTTGCCATAGTGCATGACAGCCCCCGTCAGCTTGTAGATGGCTGTTTTCTCATCAGGAGTGAAGCCCAGGATGTCAATGGCACTCTAACAGAAGAATCACTGGAGTAAGTGCCGCGCGTGTTAAAGGCGAGAGTCCGCCTGAGAAAACTTCTGTGCATTACTTACATCCGTGGCCATCAGCTCTTCCTGGTCGTTAATGCTGGGAACCGTGATCTCACCTTGACTCACGTACTGATAGTCATAGGGGTTGGTGGTGATCAGTAACATCTCTGAAAAGAAGGACAAGACACGTACAGATCAAATGTAATTGGCACGTTGAGGAATTAAATGCTATTCCGTGACCTTTGTCTGCAGAAGTCAGTGATCTTTCCTACCAATTAGCTCTGGCTTCTTGTTGGACATGATCTGATAGAATATGTGGTAGCTTCTTTCTGCCTTCAGCTGGAAAGTGACTCTGGACTTCTCCAGCAGATCTGGCAAGGACAGTAGGACAGAGTTAGCGCAAGAGCTGAGGCAGGCTGGAAGGAGCGGGGTCAGGCCAGAAGGGTCACTTACATGTTTCGATGTCAGCAGAAGCCAGTTTTCCTGTGGCACCAAAATGGATTCTGATGAATTTACCCTGAAGGAAGCAGAAAAGTCAACTGAGATCTAAGTTACCCATCCTGACTGCAAGAATATTTGAGTCAGTGTGTTGATAAGGAAAAAGTAATTTTGCCCCAGGCAGCAACTTACAAAGCGTGAGGAGTTGTCATTCCTCACCGTCTTGGCATTACCAAAAGCCTCCAGCAGTGGGTTGGCACTGATGATTTGATCCTCAAGTGTCCCCTAAAGCAGAAATCTTATTTGTCACGACACAGCTCATAAATAAATCTGACCGTTGCAGGTTCCTACCGCTAGGACCTCACCTGCATTTTGCCAGTTGGCTGCTGCTCCTCCTTCTTCTTATCCCCGCTGGCTGCAATTGTTGCAAAGTACTGGATGACACGCTTTGTGTTCACAGTCTTCCCTGCACCGGATTCTCCGCTGTCAAACCAGAGAGAGAAGCAGAGAGCGTGTGGTCAGGCAGGAGGTCCCCTGGCACTGGGCAGCCCACAGGGACCCGAGCAGGGGGTGTACATACGTGATCAGGATCGACTGGTTCTCGCGATCTGTGAGAGAGGCAGAAACAAATAGACTTTGTAAATGAAGACACAAAAAACTTGAAAATCAATGCAGTAAATGTAAGTTATGACAAGAAAAAATTCCGCATGTTTTTTTTCCCCTTTCTTTACTCCTAATAATTTATTTTTCAGTTTCTTTTTTTTTTTGCAAAGAAACGTGCACAACTTTCTTACCTCTAATCGTACCCACAACAGTCTTGCTTCTAGAGAGATACAGATTTGATGGGTGGACAGTTCAATGGATAAGGAATTGGCTGGATGGCCACATCCAAAGAGTTACAGTCAAAGGCTTAATGTACAAATGGTTATTGAGTGGTGTCCCTCGAGGGTTTGTTCTGGACCAATACTATTTAACACCTCCATTAATGACATACACAGTGGGATTGAGTGCACCCTCACTAAGTTTGCATATGACACTAAACTGAGTAGTGCAGTTGATGCTCCAGTGGGAAGGCATGCCATCCAGAGAGACCTTGACAGGCTTGAGAAACAGGCCCATGCAAACATGATGAAGTTCAAGAAGGCCAAGTGCAGAGTCCTGCACCCGGGTTAGGGCAATCGTCAATATCAGTCCAGACTGGGGGATGACTGGATTGAGAACAACTCTGCAGAGAGGGGCTTCAGGGTACTGATGGATGTAAAATTGGATATGAGCTGGCAATGTGAATATGCAGCCCAGAAAGTCAATCAGATCCTGGGCTGCATGAGAAAACATGTTGCCAGCAGGGCATGGTAGGTGTTTCTCTCCGTCTACTCCACTCTTGTGAGACCCCAAGTGGAATACTCCCTCCAGCTCTGGGGTCTCCAGTACAAGAAAGAAATGGACCTTTTAGAGTGGGTCCAGAGGAGACCTTGAAAATTATCAGAGGGCTGGAGCACCTCTCCTATGGAGAAAAGCTGAGACAGTTGAGGTTGTTCAGCCTGAAGTAGAGAAGGTTCCAGGGACACCTTATTGCAGCTATTCAGTGCTTAAAGGAGGCTTATAAGAAAGACAGAGAAAGATTTTTTAACAAAGCCTGTAGTGATAGGGCAAGGGGCAACAGTTTTTAACCGAAAGATGGTAGATTTAGATTGGATGTAAGGGAGAAATTTTTTACAGTGAGTATGGTGAGACACTGGAACAAGTTGCCCGGAGAACTTGTGGATGCCCCGTCATTAGAAGTGCTCCAGGTTAGACTGGACAGAGGTTTGAGCAACCTAACCTAGTGGAAGGCATCCCTCCCAATGTCACAGGAAGACTAGATGATTTTTAAAGGTCATTTCCAGTCCAAACTCTTTTATGATTCTATGATTCTACAATGCTTTTCCAACATTGAAAACCCTTGAAGGGCCACATGCTTCTTCCCTACTGCATTCTATGGTCTTTTTTCTCCTGCATATAGTAAATTCTTTCTGGGTTATTTGTTTGTTTGTTTTTGTTTTTAATTTTCTACTATGCAGATTATTTAGAGCAGTAGAGAAAGAGAGAGAAAGGACCCACAACAAAGGAGTCTTGAGCATGGGTAATAGTTCTGAAATGCAGAGAAAGCACAGAGAAAGAAAGGAATGAAATGGTGGAAGCGAAACTAACAACAATATATAATTCTCTTTCATTTCTCAATGTCATGGTTTTATCAAAACAAATTGAAACATTTGTGATATTGATGTTTCCCATAGCCCTTTGGTGAATTAACTTCACATTATTAGACAGAATTTCCATATCACATATGGATCTCATACCTTGTTCACTTTTACTATTTCATGACAGACGTAATTATATTCCTTGCTCCACCTAGTCCACTTGGCTTATTGTTTTTCCTGACACACTAACTATCTGTGGCACTATGCTTCCTTTTTAGAAATACTGATGTGAAAAATTCCTGTTTAAATTAGCAGTGATTGATGCTATGACTGAAATAGAACTCTAATGATGTGTTAAGAAAATATCAGCATATTTATCAGGGAAAAGCTGTGACTACTTTTATAATGTCTTTTAGATAGAATCACTCTGAGAGCCACTCACCAGTTAGCATGAACTGATAGGCGTTGTCAGAGATGGAGAAGATGTGTGGAGGGGCCTCCTGGCGCTTCTTGCCTCGGTAGGCCAACACCACCTCCGGGTTGTACACCGGCAGCCACTTGTAGGGGTTGACAGTGACGCAGAAGAGACCCGAGTAGGTCTGCGAGGAAGGGAGACAGCACGTTGGCTTCCACTTAGCCTGGCACAGCAGTTCCTCCTCGCTACCCAACGGAAGACTGGTGCCGGTACTTACGTAGATCATCCAGGCTGCATAACGCTCTTTGAGGTTGTACAGCACAGCGGGTTCGTGGAGGTGGGTCATCATGGCCATGTCCTCGATTTTATCATACTTGGGAGGGTTCATGGAGAAGATTTGATCTTCCTTCACGGTCAGGGTCTGCCAGAGGAAAGAGCGATACATGTGTGTCAGCTAAGATCTCAGAGCAGGAATTTAATGCTATTTGTAAATCTTGCATTTTACCTACCTCTCCTGCTTCAGTCTTGACAGTGACCTTCCCAGATTCTTTGCTCTGGATTGTGCTTTTCACATAGGATTCCTTTGCATGTACCACAAATACGGATGTCTTGGCATCAAATGGCTTGTTCTGGGCCTCAATTCTCTCCTTCTCTGATTTTCGGAGGTAAGGAGCTGCCTCCCCAAAGATGGCCATCTCAGCGTCTGACGACATGGCTGCAGTTTACTGAGTGCAGCACGGCACGGAGCTGAAGTGGAGAGACATACAACAGTGTTGAGTGAAGGAAGAAATGCTTTTGTACTACTCACCTGACTCTCTGTAGTGTTCTGCTCTGCCTATTCTTACGGTTTCCCTCTCTGCCTTATCTGCTTTTCAACCAAGATATCCTTTAATTTATTTACATCCTAAAGAATATAGGTGTCTTTGATTTAGATTATTTTAACTTTCTCTTCCTTATTCCAGTTTACATGTTCAGTTCTTTAGTTCCAGTAGTGTTTCAGTAGGCTATACAGAAAAATTGGATTGATTGGCACAACATAAAAATTTTCTATACAAAGCAACGGAGACACCAAGCGAAGTCATCTAACTGAAATTATGAAAGACCATTTCTATCTTTTGTCTCTTGCACGTTTTAGACCATGTAATTTGTAATAACTATAGAGATGGGACAACATAAGAAAAAAGTTGTTGAGTAAGAAGAAGCACAGGTCTGAATTGTCTATGCAAAGTTTTTTCCTCAGTTAGAAATCAGAGTTTTAGCTTCTCCAGTTCTTCTTTTTTCTTCTGCCTTTTCTGGTTCAGGCTGATCCCTTAACTTTTTACCAAAGGAGGAAAACTTCTTAATAAAAAACATGTGTAGGGATTTGGCAAAATCTTAACTCTATATGTCCTGTTCATTTACCTTGTCTCTCATGGATTTCTATTTACAGGAAATCTCTTGTGTGGTAAGAGGTCAACTATTTCCCAGCAGGTACCAAACAAACGTGTCCAACCCAGTTATGAAAGGAAATATAATGGTTTAGACAGCACATCTCAGGTAGAATTGCACTGCATTAGTACGCACAGATGTAATGGGATATGGGAAGTGTCCACACAACTGCATAAAAAAACCATCATGGACAGTCTATTCCTGTAGCAGGTAAATCAGAGTCTTACCTCCTGTGATACCAGCTGGCTCTCAGGTTGTAAGCTGGTCAATACTGAAAAACAGAAATGACAACTTCCTTCTTATTTTTGCACAAAAGCCCAAGCATAAGCCACAGGGCAAAAATATACCAGTGACTTGAAAGCAGAAAGAAAATCTCTGCTGATAGTCCTTTGAGGAAAGCAGTTCCACAGGCAGCAGGAATGCAGTGGGATTCTGCCAGCACCCAGCCCTCCATACTCTTACCTTGAAGCTTTCCGTGGAGACAGAACAGGCTTGTCCTACCAGCACTTTTATAGGTTCGGGTCTGCACGTACAACTCCCTTCTCCTCTTTCTTAGGTCAAAAAATTTTTGGCAAAGCATTATTTGGCAAACTTGACTGAGTGCATGATTCCCATTCGTGCTAGTGGATATATTTAGAAATATTTGAAGTCTTACTAGCTATGTGAATAAATCTCCTATAAATATTTTGACTAGGAATCTGAAAGGAGGAAGTGCTGTCCAGCAAATAGAGCAGGACACTGGGACTTGGAATTGTTGGCTTCTCTTCTCCTGACTCCTGAATTGCTGTTTGACATATAAGATTTGTGTGTCTCAGGACTCAGCAGTAGTGAGAAGACGTGCTATTACAAAGAGCTTTGGGGAGATTCTATTCTGAAATATTCTGGAAGTAAAGAATAGGAACAATCTACTGTAGTCTAATTCCAAAAGTGTGGACAACCATATCATGTTGTGTTACTGCACCTATTTGCAATTCCTTAGCTTTTTGCTGGCTGCTTTCAGAGGAGACTCTTTATCAGAGGAGACTGTCCCCCTTGATTCATACATTCAGTTACATCTTCTACCTTCTTCTAAAGTATTACCTATTGGCTACAATTTGAAATTGGATTTTAAACGTATTGTTTTGCTGTTCTTCATACCTGGCTGTGCTGTTTTGCTCAGATATACATCTGGCAAAAGTTTTAGTAAAGTCAGATTAGCAGTGATTACTGGCATTTTGCGTCTTTTGTCTTTTAGCTTTATTGGCAGTTTTAACTCACCAATTTGCTGCTAGTGTAGAGACCTTGGATGGTGGCTATTGTTACGAAATGCAAGAATGGGGTTTAGATCATAAAGACACCTCCTCCATTCTCCCCAAGCACAAACACAAACTCCACAGAAATTTAGAGAACTCCTGGGAGGTTCAAGGTCTTGACATGTCTAACCTGTGGATGTAGACATAATTTTTTTTCCCCATAGCAATCCAGTGCAAAACCTAGGTATTCTAGGTAGATTTATTCTGCCAGAAGCCTTGTTAAACAGAAAGTATTAACAAAAGTAACCTAAACCTCACCCTAAGGATACAAATCTAGATAAAGAAGGAAGACTTTTCTTAGTCTTAAAATGCCTTGTCATTTCTAAAACAAACAAACAAACAAAAAAGAATCATTAGTTTAAGCAAAATTCACAAAGGTTTTGGATGCTGTTTACATAGAGGAGGAAGAGAACTTGATTTGTTCCGATACGTCAATGCCAACGCATTATGTCTTAAGACAGGCACGTTATTTATCTATGTACAAATAAGTTTAGTTGTGCAGATAGCTTTTAAACTAAGCATGATAATTCTCAGTGAAGACAAAAGTTAGGTAAACCTGTAAAGACATGCATTACTGTGTTCAGTTTTGGGCCACTCACTACAAGAAAGGCATTGAGGTGCTGGAGTGTGTCCAGAGAAAGGCTACAAAGCTGGTGAGGGGACTGGAGCACAAGTGTTATGAGGAGTGGCTGAGGGAACTGTGGTTGTTTAGCCTGGAGAAAAGGAGGTTCAGGGGAGACCTTATAGCCCTCTACAGCTCCCTGAAAGAAGGATGTTACGAGGGGGGAAATCGTTCTCTTTTCCCAAGGAACAGGCGATGGGACAACAGGAAACAGCTTCAAGTTGCACCAGGGGAGGTTTAGGATGGATATTAGGAAAAATTTCTTCACCAAAAGGGTTGTCAAGCATTGGAACAGGCTGCCCAGGGAAGTCGTGGAATCACCATCCCTGGAGGTATTTAAAAGACGGGTAGATGTGGTGCTGAGGGACGTGGTTTAGTGGTGGTTTTGACAGTGTTAGGTTGATTCTTGGACTTGATGATCTTAAAGGTCCCTTCCAACCTAGACAATTCTATGATTCTATGATTAAGTAATTGGGAAAAAAAAAAAAAAAAGCCACTTGCATGGCTTTTAGCAATTCATAGGGAATTCTAAGGATATGGCCACTTTAGGTAACGTGGTGTGGCCATATCTCTGGTACTACAGATCTGCATCAGACAGCAGAAAATTTCTATCATATCTTGTGGGAAGGGTGTGGGGGAAAAGACACAAGTAGAACACTCTAGATGCTCTATATAATAAAAGTTTGAGTTTCATAAGGTGTCTAGGAATACCTTCTGGGTCCTGCAGAGCTGTGGTTTCCTTTGCAAAGAGTTAGGAATGATCTGCTATTTGAAGTTCTTCCATGGAGCTAGGATGAGGTGCTGTGATTCTGCACCATATTCTGAAGGCTCATGCTCTCCCTCAGATGTGTGGGAGGTGAATCACTGTAAGAAGGGTTAGAAAGGATGACCAGTCTTCTCAACTCACTGTTTTAAAGACCTTTTGTATATTTCCAACACTAAATGTACAACTGAAACATATGAGATCAAGTATTCTCTTATGACGCTGATAATGTCTTTCTGAACATTAAATGCAGAGATTTTATAGTTTCTGTTTGAAAAATAATATTGAGTACTTGTAGAAATGTCATTGAAAAAAATGGAAAGGTCTTATTCATCCTCTAGCATGCAAAACAGGATAAAAGGAGAGAAAGAATAGATTTTCCCCTCTTCCTCTAATGCAACATATAACTGTTCGTCAAAGAACAGGCTTGACTGTTCTTTATATGACACATGACATTAACTCCAAGTTGGATCTGTAGTTTTTAGATAAACTTGTCTCTTACTGTTGGCATAGTGGCTTCCAAGTTGTGCAGGAACTGAAAGCCTAGCAGCTGAAATCCATATAGCTGTAAAAAATCTCTCATACTTCTAATTCTGATTAAAGCTCTCTGTGACCCTGGCAATATCTACTTTTACAGTCATTACTGTGTTTATATGTCTAGTAGTAGCTGCAAAATTCTTCTTTATATTTCAGCTTCCTTCTTGGGTCCTCTGCATATGTTAATTAAAGAGGATGACTTGGATTACAGTACACTGGTTCAAAGATCACACTTGCAGTAAATCATCCTCTCTGTCAGTTTGATATCTTGTATTTTGTTTCACCTCCTGGGGTAATGGAAATCATCTGGGAAGGCAATAGATTTGAGAGGGAATGACAGATGATTTGTTTTTCTGTTCCCTGTGTCTTTAACTTCCCTTGCTAGAAACCTGGTAATAAAGGACCACCTTCTACAATGCACAGCTTTCATCTGCCTAGTTCAGGAAATATTCACATATCTTCTCCCTGCAGTGAGTATGCCATCAGGTCCCAAAGCCATCCTGGCCCTGTGGCTCCAGAATTCTTGTGGATTGCCTTGCCTCTTCACCTAGCTTGGAAAAGTAGGAATGAGGAGACTAACCAGTCTGGAAAAAGATTCTATCCATTATCTGTCTGGAAAGAGGACTTGTCAATGCAGAAGCATTTCTCCACACTTTGCTGTATGAGAGACGAGGTGCTCCTCTTACCCCTATCCTGATCCTCAGCCTGCTGAAGGGGTAAAGGGTGATAGTATCATAGAATGGTTTAGGTTGGAAGGGGCATTAAAAATCATCCAGTTACAATCCCTCTGCCATGGGCAGGGACACCTCCCACTAGACCATGTTGCTCCAAGCCCCGTCCAACCTGGCCTTGAACACCTCCAGGGATAGGGCAGCCACAGCTTCTCTGGGCAATCTCTTCCAGTGCCTCACCACTCTCATAGTGAAAACTTTCTTCCTAATATCTATTCTAAATCTCCCCTCTTCCAGTTTGAAGCCATTCCCCCTCAGCCTATCACTACCTGCCCTTGTGAAAAGCCCCTCTCCAGCTTTCTTGTAGGCCCCCTGCAGATACTGGAAAGCTGCTATAAGGTTTCCCTAGTGTCTTCTCCAGGCTGAACAGCCCCAACTCTCTCAGCCTCTCCTCATAGGAGAGGTGCTCCAGCCCTCCAAGCATCTTCGTGGCCTCCTCTGGACCTGCTTCAACATGTCCCTGTCCTCCTTATGTTGAGGGCTCCAGAGCTGGACACAGTATTCTGTGTGGGGTCTCATGAGAGAGGAGTAGAGGGGCAGAATCACCTCTCTTGCCCTGCTGGCACGCTTCTTTTGATGCAGCCCAGGATACGGCTGGCCGCCTGGGCTGTGAGCCCACCTTGCTGCCTCATGTTGAGCTTCTCATCCATCAACATTCCCAAGTCCTTCTCCTCAATCCATTCTCTGCCCAGCCTGTATTTGTATATTATCCACCTTTACATGTTGTTTTTTACGTTTCTTTCTAGAGTGCAATAGTTTTGCCCTTGCTAGTACCCAAATGCCCACCCAGACACTCACTCCCCACACCCCACGTCCCCCCTCAGTGGGACATGGGGAGAAAATAGAAGCCATGGATCACCTCCTCCTCTATGTACCCTGACCTTGGTGTTTCCTCTGTTGTTTCTCACTCCCTTTGTTCTATCCTCCTCTCTCTTTCTGACATCTTCTATGCTTTCTAAAATGTATTTCCACAGAGGCATGACCAACTTCACTGATGGGCTCAACTATGTCCTGTGGTATGTCCATTGCGGAGCTGCCTGGAGCTGTGTGCAGAAGGGAGGCATCTCCTGGTCTTTTCACAGAGGCCACCCCTGCAACCCCTGCTACCAAAACCTTGACACAAACACCCAATACATAGAGTTAAGTCACCGCTTTTTTTTTTTTTTCTTGCAGTAGAAAATGTCTGTGCTGTATATTTAAATAAAATCAAAACAATAAACTAGAGAAGACAGCTGGCATCAAGTTGGTGGGGGATTTTAACCACCCTGATATCTACTGGAAGGGCAATACAACAGTGCACAAGCAGTTCAGAAGATGTGAAGGTATTTATGAAAACTTCCTGATGCGGGTGATAGAGGCACTAACAATAGATAGAGGCTCTGCTATATCTGATACTTAGAAACTGGGAAGAATGGGATTTGAAGGTAAGGGGCAGCTCTGCCTGCAGTGGAGTGGTGGGTTGACCTCGGCTGGATGCCAGGTGCCCACCTGTTGCGTTAAAGGGCAAAGTAATTTGGCAGAAAATACCCCCCCTTGAATTCCAACCTGTCAGAAGGGCTGGGGCCGCTAGGCTTAGATTCTGAGTGATGCCAAATTTGGCGTTAAAAGTCTGGTCACGTTCAATATGTATATTGAACTATCACGATTACGGGTGCACTAATAACACGATACACAATTCGATCTAGTGGTGTTCCATGTATGCGTGGCCACACTTAAGGATTTTGGTTGCGTTCACTATGAACTCTCACGGCTAGATTAGTGAAATCCTTAACTAGTTTATTGAAGCAACAGATGCACAAGTTCTTTTGGATTGCCGGTGATAGTTACTGTCTGCAAAGCATGTGCAAATATTAAGGTGTTAGTAATACACCCTGGCTGCAAATGCACTAAGTTATAAAACAACTCTATGGAGATTTCTAAGTTTCCTGGGGAAGCACTTGGTATAGCCAAGTGGTCGAGTCTTACCCACAAGCGTCCTTATAGGAGGGAAGAGAGGCTCAGCCCGTCGACAGATCCCAGAAGTCAGGGGTGGTCAGCGATGGTATTTCCCTGACTGTGTTGGTATCTTCCCTGACATCCCTCCTCTCTTAAGCTATGTTGATACTATTTTTTACCTTTCAGGTGGAGCTTGAGGGACTCTAGTCATACATACTTTTATGATTGGTGTAAAATTCTCTCACTTCGCTTTTAAAGGTGTAGACTATGAAAAATTCAGAGCACAGACTCCATGAGGAGCGGTCACACCTTGGAGGCAGGTAGCTTTTGGGATGGAGGTGTGTTTTGGAATTATAATAACATTACAATGAGCAAAGTTTACCCAAAGGATAGCATTTTGTCAAAAAATGACAGATCGTTGGCTCGGGGTAACAATTAGGCACCTTATCAGCTCCACAAGACCTTCAAGGGTTCCATTTGACCCTCAAGTTCCCATTTTATCACAGAGTTTGGCCACAGTGTCTCCATTCCATCCTCTGCATTGTTTTTCTTCTTAGACTTAATGCACCGGACTCCCCCAATGTCATATAACATCTAAGGTTGCCTAGGGAACCTTTGTGAAATGTCTCCTTTGCACACCAGCTGCACTTTGTCCCTGTAAGTTTCATCAATGCTGTGCTTTTCTTCAAAATGTGAATATAACTTAATTTCTAAGTCATCTCCAGTAATTATTCCACACCACCAAAGCCACTGTATCACCCCCTTCCCCAACTGGTCAGGGGAGAAAATATAACAAAGGGTGTGTGGGTTGAGAAAAGGAGAGGGAGATCACTCACCAATTACTATCACAGGCAAAACAGACTCAATCTGGGGAAATTAGTTTAATTTATTATGAATCAAATCAGAGTAGGATAATGAGAAATAACACTAAAACTTAAAAACACCTTTCTACACCCTTCCCTTCTTCCTGGGCTCAACTTCACTCCTGATTTTCTCTACCTTCACACCCTGAGCAGCACAGAGGGACAGGGAATGGGAGTTGTGGTCAGTTCATCATGTTGTCTCTGCCACTCCTTCCTCCTCAGGGAGAGGACTCCTCACACTCTTCCCCTCCTTCAGTGTGGGCTCCTCTCTTCACAGGTCCACAAGTCCTGCCAGGAGCCTGCTCCAGCATGGGCTTCCCATGGGCTCACAGCCTCCTTTGGGCATTTATCTGTTCCAGCATGGGGTCCTCCACAGACTGCAGGGGGACATCTGTTCTAGTGTGGGCCTCAATGGCCTGCAGGGAGACAGCCTGCTTCACCATAGTCTTCACTACGAGCTGCAGGGGAATCCTACGAGCTCCGGTGCCTGGATCACCTCCTCCCCGTCCTTCTTCACTGACCTTGGTGTCTGCAGAGTTGTTTCTCTTGCATATTATCACTCACATCTTCTGACTGCTGCTGGTGTTGCACAGGGTTTTTTTGCCCTTCTGAAATACGTTATCACAGAGGTGCTACCACCATCGCTGATGGGCTCGGCCTTGGCCAGCAACAGGTCTGTCTTGGAGCCAGCTGTCATTGGCTCTACTGGACATGGGGGAAGCTTCGAGCAGCGTCTCACATAAGCCACTCCCTGTAGCCACCTCTTCTCCCCACGACCCCCCGGCTACCAAAACCGTGCCATGCAAACCCAGTACAAGTGACCATGAGATGTGGGAGTTCAGGATCCTGGGAGGAGGGAAAAAAGCAAATTGCAGGATCACAACCCTGGCCTTCAGAAGAGCAGACTTGCACCTGTTTGGGAATCTACTTGGAAAAATTCCATGGGAGATTGTCCTGAAGAGAAGAAAGGTCCAGAAGAGCTGGATGATTTTCAAGGATCACCTCCTCCAAAATCAAGACTAGTTCATCCTGACATGCAGGAAGTCAGGGAAAAGTGGTAGTGGCATGGATGACCAAGGAATTCCTGATTAAAATCAAACAGAAAAGAGGAGGCATTCAAGAGGTGGAAGCAAGGTCTTGTGTCCCAGAGGGAATATAAAGACAATATATGAGTGCAGGCATGGGATTAGAAAAGCCAAAACCCATCTCAAGTGGAATCTGGCAAAGGGATGTAAAAAGCAAGAAGGGCATCTACAGGTATATCAGCAGCAAAAATATGACTAGGGAAAATTTGGGTCTGCTGATGAATTGGACAGAGTACATGGTGGCAGGAAACATAGACAAGGCCAAGGTATTGAAAGCCTTCTTTCACTTTCATTTTCACTGATAAGATATGTCTTCATAAATCTCAGAATCCTAAACCCAGTGTGAAAGTATGGAGCAATGAAGATCTACCCTCAGTAGAGTAGAATCAAATAAGACAACAATTAAAGAATTCGTATACAGTAAAATCCATGTGACCTGATGGGACACATACACAAGTGCTGAGGGAGTTGGCTGATGTCATCGCAAAGTCATTATTGATTTGAAAGGTCATGGTGACTGAGGAGGTTCCTAAGGACGGAAAGACAGTAAATATCATTCCTGTCTTCAAGAACAGCAGGAAGGTGCTAACTACATGCCAGTCAGCCTCTCCTTGATTCCTGGGAAACTGATGCAAACCATCATAGAAATTATTTTCATATACATTGAAGGAAAAGAAGATCATTTGGAGGAGAAATAATACCTGATCAAACTAACAGCCTTCTGTGATGAAGTTACTATGGAGTTAATATGGAAAAAGCAGTGTCTGTTGTTCAGTTTGACCTTAGCAAAGCTTTTGACCCTTTTGATCTTGTGTTCCATAATGTCAGAGAAGAAGGAGGGGGAGGACCTGCTCCAGGCACTGGGGCAGACTCCTCTGCAGCAAATGGAGAGGACCATGGTGGAGCAGATCTCCACACTGAAGCTCATGAAGGACTCCTCACTGGAACAGTTGGAAATTTTCTGAAGGAACTGCAGCCTGTGGAGAGCCCATGCTGGAGTAAGGGAGAAGTATGAAGAGGAAGGAGCAGCAGAGAGGAACTGTTAT
Organism: Vanellus vanellus; assembly: GCF_965231255.1. Lineage (NCBI taxonomy): Eukaryota > Metazoa > Chordata > Aves > Charadriiformes > Charadriidae > Vanellus > Vanellus vanellus. The sequence goes on from NC_138922.1 coordinate 794,864, forward strand.
GGATTGACTGCTACCCCCCATTCCTCATCTACCCGCACTGTTCAGAAGTGGGGGCAGAGGAGTCAGGAATGAAGAAGTGAAGTTGAATCTGGGAAGTGTTAGGGAGAACATGTTGTTTTAATTTTTGTCCTTGTTTCACACTAACTAAATCTATTTTAATTGGCAAAAATTAAATAAATTTTCCTAAGTTGAGTCTGTTTTGCCCGTGACCGTAACTGGTAAGCAGTCTCCCTGCCTTTATCTTGACCCATGAGCTTTTCCATCCTATTGTCTCCCCTTGTCCTGTCGAGGCAGGGAGTCAAGGTCAACACCATATCACACCAAATCACAATGACTTTTCTCTGTGGTGTGCTGCGACAAAGGGCAATAGGCACAAATTGAAACATTGGAAATCCCATTTAAACGTAAGAAAAAAATTAACAGTGAGGGAATTCAAGTGCTGGAACAGGTTGTCAAGATAGGCAGAACCTGTAAAAAAGTCCAAACTCCTACTTATTCCATGCAACACTATAAACTGTAGTTGCAATGCCAAGAAAATTTAAGTTACAGACTTTTTTATTAATTTACAACTTATTTGTTTAATAATTTTATTTCTGCAAAATAAAAAATCACTTCAATGACATCTTAAGAAAACAGAACATGATAAAATGAAAATTAAACAGAACGTGTTGAACCATGTAGTTGTTCCAATCTGTGTGAATTTCACTCCTCTAGATCCAAGGGGACCTCAACAACATGAGAAACAATACAAAGTGCTGACAAAATTAGAAGTAGTTTCATTTCATTAGAGGAGCTATGCTGGACCTTGTTCTTACCAACAAGGAGGGGTTGGTAGACAGTGTCAAACTCAAGGGTAACCTGGGCTGTAGTGACCATGAAATGGTTGATTTCGAGATCCTCGAGGCAGCGAGGAAGGTGTGCAGCAGGCTGGCCACCTTGGACTTTGGGAGAGCTGACTTTGGCCTCTCGAAGAACCTGCTTGGTATGGTGCCATGGGATGACGCGCTGGAGGGAAGAGGGGCCCATTGGTTAATATTCAAGAGGAGCCCATCGGTTAATATGCAAGGACCACCTCCTCCAAGCTCAGGAGTGGTGCATCCCTACAAAGAGGAAGGCATGCAGAAAAGCCAGGAGGCCTGCCTGGATGAATAAGGAGCTCCTGGACATGACCAAAAGGAAAAAGGAGGCCTATAAGGAGTGGACACAGGGACACTGGGAGGAACACAGAAGAATCGTTCGAGCAGCCAGGGACCGGGTTAGACAAGCTAAAGCCCAGATAGAACTAAATCTGGCCAGGGGCATTAAGACAAACAAAAAATCCTTCTTTAAGTATGCCAGCGAGAAAAGAAAGACTAGGGAAGATGTGGGCCCTCTCCGGAAGGAAACACAAGAACTGGTTACCCAGAAAAGAGACAAAGCTGAGGTACTCAATGACTTTTTTGCCTCAATCTTCACTGGCAAGGACTGCAGCCACACTGCCCATGACGCAGAATGCAAAGGCGAGGATCGGGAAAATGAAGAACCACCCACTGTAGGTGAAGATCAAGTGCGAGACCACCTGAGGAACCTGAAGGTGCACAAGTCCATGGGACCTGGTGAGATACATCCACGGGTCCTGAGGGAACTGGCAGATGAAGTCGCTAAGCCACTAGCCATCATATTTGAGAAGTCGTGGCGGTCTGGTGAGGTTCCTGCTGATTGGAAAAGGGGAAACATAACTCCTGTTTTCAAAAAGGGAAATAAGGAAGACCCAGGGAACTATAGGCCAGTCAGACTTACCTCTGTGCCTGGCAAGATCACGGAGCAGATCCTCCTGGAAACTCTGCTGAGGCACATAGAAAACAAGGACGTGATTGGTGACAGTCAGCAATGGCTTCACCAAGGGACGAATTTGGTGGTTTTCTACGAAGGGGTTACAGCGGCAGTGGACAGAGGAATACCAACTGATGTCATTTACCTGTACTTGTGCAAAGCATTTTACACTATTCCGTGTGATATCCTGGTCTCTAAATTGAAGAGACGTGGATTCGACAAATGGACCACTCGGTGGATAAAGAACCAGCTGGATGGTTGCACTCGAAGAGTTGCGGTCAACAGCTCGATGTCCAAGTGCAGAGCAGTGGCAAGTGGCGTTCCTCAAGGATCGGTACTGGGGGCCTGTACTGTTCAACAACTTTGTCAGCAACATGGACAGTGGGGTTGAGTGCAACCTCAGCAAGTTTGCTGATGACACTAAGCTATTTGGTGAGGTAGACACACTGGAGGGGAGGGATGCCATCCAGAGGGACCTGGACAGGCTGGAGAGGTGGGCCCAAGCCAACCTCATGCAGTTCAACAAGGCCAAGTGCAAGGTCCTACATCTGGGTCGGGGCTATCCCAAGCACAAATACAGGCTGGGCGGGGAATGACTGGAGAGCAGCCCTGAGGAGAAGGACCTGGGTGTGCTGATTGCCGAGAAGCTCAACATGAGCCAGCAACGTGCAATTGCAGCCCAGAAGGCCAACCGTATCCTTGGCTGCATTGCATCAAAAGAAGTGTGGCCAGCAGGTCAAAGGAGGTGATTCTGCCCCTCTACTCCACTCTTGTGAGACCCCACCTGGAGTACTGCATCCAGCTCTGGAGCCCCAACATAAGAAGGACATGGACCTGCTGGAACGGGTCCAGAGGAGAGCCACAAGGATGATCCAAAGGGCTAGAGCACCTCTCCTATGAGGAGAGGCTGAGAGAGTTGGGGCTGTTCAGCCTGGAGAAGAGAAGGCTCCGGGGAGATCTTATTGCGGCCTTCCAGTACCTAAAGGGGGCCTACAGGAGAGCTTGGGAAGGACTTCTTACAAGGACGTGTAGTGATAGGATGAGGAGGAATGGCTTTAAACTGGAAGAGGGCAGGTTTAGATAAAACATTGGGAAGGAATTTTTCACTTTGAGGGTGGTAAGGAGCTGGAACAGGTTGTCCAGAGAGGTTGTTGAGGCCCCATCCCTGGAGGTGTTCAAGGCCAGGCTGGACGTAGTCTTGGGCAACCTGGTCTAGTGGGAGGTATCCCTGCCTATGGCAGGGGGCTTGGAACTCAATTATCTTCAAGGTTTTTTCCAACCTAAACCATTCTATGACTCTATGACTAATAATTTATAATTTACTTCTACTTTGAAATTGAATGAATTTTCAATTGTGGGTTCTACTTTTCCTCCTCTTTTTTTCTTCTCTGATCATTGCAACTCAGGGAGAATAAATACAGAAGCAGTTCTTTTATTGTTTTCTAAGTACTTTTTACTTCACTTCTCTTTTTCCTCTCTGTAACTTCTAAAACCTTAAGAACCTCTCAAAAGTTACAGGGCACCTAGTGAAGTGAAGAAAAAAAGGAAGTAAAAATAATTGTGCTGGATTAAATTAATAATTGCTTTTATGTTTAAATAAATAAGTAAGGGGATAAGGGAAAAAATAAGTGAACTTTAGTAAGAATTTTGACATTGTATTCTACAGCAATATCATTCAGAAGAATGCATTGGATAGATGGTTTATAAGGTTTGTTGAAAATTGGCTGGACTCCTGAGTTCAAGGGATGGTGATGAATGGCTTGATATTCAGTGAGCTGTCAATAACAAGCACAGTGGTTCAACACCGTGACCCATATTGTTCAACATTTTCATCAGCACCTAGGACAATGATGATATGGAGTGTATCTTTGGCATAAGTTCAGATGACAAATGTGAATACGAGCCAGCAGAGCACTCTTATTGTGAAGGAAACAAACCATGTATTAGACTACATTAGAAAGGGTGTCACCATCAGATTGAAGGAGGATATTATTTTCCCTCTGTCAAGAAAGATGTGGAGAAACTGGCTAGTGCAGTGGTAGGCTACCCAGTTGGTCAGCACACACAACCTACAAGGAGTTTAGTCTGGCGAAGAGGCTGGGGAGAGGTATAGCAGCCTATAACTACTTGACATGCCATTAAAAAAGTGATGAAGACAAACTCTTCTTGGTAGTGTCAGATGATAAAACACAAGTACTGCCTTGGAAGGTTCAGCTTGGACATTGTTTTTCAGTAAGAGGATAGTGCACTGCAGCAACAGATTTTTGACAGAGGTGGGATGTTTTCACAACTTGAAAACATGATGAGGGACCTCCAGAGGTCCTTTATCAGCAACACTTCTGTGGTTCTGTGAAGTCATTATTCTTTTTCTACTACAGACAGATGAATTTAGGGAGTAAAAAGCCAGAAAGCATCAAGGAGAAACTGGCAAAAGAGACAGGTGAGTGGAAGACTAAGTTCAATGACTTGGCCAGTATCATGGAGTGCACCTCTACAATCAATCACAGGAGAAGCAGAACCATCACTCTTTCATACTTATGAATCTTTTTTCCATCCACAAGTGAAATTTTTTTATGCAATCTTTTCCAAAACTTGAAAACAGCAGGAAGTAGCTGAAGCACAAGTTGACGCTATACCATCCCAGTTTAACAAACTCTGTAAAACGCCTTGAGTTTAATGGGAGCGTGAGAATGTCACAAACATGAAAAAATATTCAGAAAATTCACAGAACATAAAATTCTCACTTTTTTGAAATAATAACTTGCTTTTTTCTTCTTTTCTAGACATTGAAGATTACAGAGATTACTGCAAGCAATAAAAACCCAAATTTGAGGTATACTATGGATCTAGCTAGCTTTGACTTAGAGTCTATGGATACTTGCATCACGATGTTGTCTACTATTGCCATAACATTTGTTCATTCTCTATTGCACCCTTTTTTTATTGGCTGGGGGAAAAAACATCAATGCACCACCAAAATAAGAAAGATGCTTGAGCTTGAAAAACTCCCAAACTGACTTTTGATATTTGTGCCTTCCCATTCCACCAACTGTATTGGACCCAGACAGTGCTGAGTGTAGGGTAGTGACTTTGTTTAGGAAAGCCTTTATCTCACCATAGCCTTGCTTCTCTAAGAGTCTCCTCAGAAACAGGAAATTTGATATTGAAGGCCAGGGCAGTGTTTCTGGACTGGGACTGAAGATGTCTTCTGCAACTGTCTTCCTTTGCTGTGCTCTGACCTGGTGTTAACACCCCAGGCAGTGTCAGTCTCACTCATCAAATGGAACGGCGACCTTTAGGCCAAATCATCCTATATAAAGGATATAAGCTCACAATGGCACCACGTCCAAATGGCGAGCAGTTGCAAGTGGTGTTCCTCGGGGGTCAGTACTGGGACTAGTACTGTTTAGCATCTTTGTTGGCGACATGGACAGTGGGATTGAGTGCACTCTCATCAGGTTTGCCGATGACACCAAGCTGTGTGGTGTGGTTGACATGCTGGAGGGGAGGGATGCCATCCAGAGGGATCTGGACAGGCTTGAGAGGTGGGCCTGCGCAAACCTCATGAAATTCAACCAGGCCAAATGCAAGGTTCTGCGGGTGGGTGGGGGCAATCCCAAGCACAAATACTGGCAGAGCAGAGAATGGATTGAGGATAGCCCTGAGGAGAAGGACTTGGGAATGTTGGTGAATGAGAAGCTCAACATGAGGCAGCAAGGTGGGCTCACAGCCCAGGCGGCCAGCCGTATCCTGGGCTGCATCAAAAGAAGCGTGCCAGCAGGGCAAGAGAGGTGATTCTGCCCCTCTACTCCTCTCTCATGAGACCCCACACAGAATACTGTGTCCAGCTCTGGAGCCCTCAACATAAGGAGGACAGGGACATGTTGAAGCAGGTCCAGAGGAGGCCACGAAGATGCTTGGAGGGCTGGAGCACCTCTCCTATGAGGAGAGGCTGAGAGAGTTGGGGCTGTTCAGCCTGGAGAAGACACTAGGGAAACCTTATAGCAGCTTTCCAGTATCTGCAGGGGGCCTACAAGAAAGCTGGAGAGGGGCTTTTCACAAGGGCAGGTAGTGATAGGCTGAGGGGGAATGGCTTCAAACTGGAAGAGGGGAGATTTAGAATAGATATTAGGAAGAAAGTTTTCACTCTGGGAGTGGTGAGGCACTGGAAGAGATTGCCCAGAGAAGCTGTGGCTGCCCTATCCCTGGAGGTGTTTAAGGCCAGGTTGGACGGGGCTTGGAGCAACATGGTCTAGTGGGAGGTGTCCCTGCCCATGGCAGAGGGATTGTAACTGGATGATTTTTAATGCCCCTTCCAACCTAAACCGTTTTATGATTCTGTGATAATGCCGTAAGTTAAAAACACTGCTACCATTAATTTCTGAGTATTTCCTTGTATACTAATTATTTGTGAAAATAGACAAGGACAAAGCAATGCAGAATTCAGGAATTTTCAAACTAAAGCTGGAAAATCCTAAGGAAACGCTGCATGTTCATTGGTGTTTGGAATTTAGACAGACAGGCTACTTAAATGTCAGATTTTGATTTAATTTGATAAACCAAACCAGTTTGCAGACTGGAAACCAGTCAGGCCCAGTAAACAGAAATGTCAGACCACTTCTTACAGCTGCACAGAGTTCTATAGAGAAATCAGAGATCTGTGCCATGCTGCTTTTTGGTGTGAAGTGGGGAAAGAGCACAAAGCTGTATGGTCCTATTCTCCAGGAGTCTGCAGAAAAGCCTCCTGAGGCTCTTTTTTTCTGTCATGTTGGAGAATTGCTTTCACAAATGTAGGAGTAGTGGGAAAGCATCAACTGCAGTATTAGAATATGGTGATCCTCATTCATTTTATGTAGCAGTTTGCTCTTGCTATTTGGTGCTGTGTTAAGTAGTGTGGACCTCCCTTCTGCAGTGGTGGCTCTGAGACAGGAAGGACTGGAGAGAAGTGCTTAGATAGCCTTACTCTGTCATACATGAGGACAGGAATCTGTGAGTTTCTTTCTATTAAGGTCACATATTTCTTATTACTCCACTATGTGATCCTATTTTTTCACTATCATAGGCTTGCCAGACTTGACACTGTCTCAAGACAGCCATGTCTGAATGTCCACAGGGCTGATGTTATATATTAGAACATCCACAGAATAACAGGCTGCCAAGGAAATTCAGAAAACCAGGTGATATACAACAAAACCCGATAATGAGGGTACAGAGAAAGGTGAGAAATGTTGATAAGCATTTTACATATCTGGGGAGCTCTAAGGAGAGAGGAATGAGGAACTGGGACAATGGAAGTTGCAGTCTGGATGGGGCCCTCTGTAGCGTGTGGAGGCATGACTATCCACCTTGTGTACTGACGTATTTTGCTAGGGACAGTTGGACCATGTCTTTCCCAGTGCCATGCCTTTATTGACGAGGAGATTGAGAGTGCCCTTGGTAAGTTTGCAGATCACCAAGTTAGGTGGGAGTGTTGATCTGCTTGAGGGTAGGAAGGCTCTTCAGAGGGACCTGGTTAAGCTGGATTGATGGGCTGAGGCCAGTGGTGTGAGGTTCAACAAGGCCAAGTGCCGGGTCCTGCACTTGGGCCACAACAACCCCATGCAGTGCTACAGGCTCGGGGAGCAGTGGCTGGAAAGCTGCCTAGCAGAAAAGGACCTTGGGGTGTTGGTGGACAGCCAGATGAACATGAGCCAGCATTATGCCCAGGTGGCCAAGGTGGCCAACAGCATCCTGGCCTGTATCAGGAATAGTGTAGCCAGCAGGACTTGGGAAGTAATTGTCCATTGTACTCGGCACTGATGAGGCCGCACTTTGAGTACTGTGTTCAATTTTGGGCGCTGCATTATACAAAGGACATTGAGGTGCTGGAGTGTGTCCAGAGAAAGGCAATGAAGCTGGTGAAGGGTCTTGAGAATAAGTCTTATGAGGAGTGGCTGAGGGACCTGGGGTTGTTTAGTCTGAAGAAAAGAGGAGACTTTATTGCTCTCTACAACTACCTGAAAGGAGGGTGTAGAGAGGTAGGCATTGGTCTCTTCTCACAAGTTACAACCAACAGGATAAGAGGAAATGGCATCAAGTTGCAGCAGGGGAGGTTTAGGTGAGACATTAGGAAAAACTTCTACACTGAAAGGGTTATCAAAGACTGGAAGAGGCTGCCCAGGGAAGTTGTTGAATCACCAGCCTTGGATGTATTTAAAAGCTGTATAGATGCAGTGCTCAGGGACATGGTTTAGAAATGGACCCAGTAGAGTTAGATAACAGTTGGACTTGATGATCTTAAAGGTCTTTTCCAGCCATAACATTTCTATGTTCTATGATTTCCTGGGTCCTTGGCTGCTCCCCAGAGCTGGAACTGCTGTGTAGGGGGGATGGGACGGCAGTCTCTATCACAGGACTTTCCTCTAGCTGTGTGAAGAAGGCAGGACACAGATGTCTGCTCCTGGTGGTTTTCTTTGGCTCATTTGTGACCTCCTTTTTAGTTCCTTGAACCCGTACTTATATTCCCAGCATCATTAATTGCTTGAATCAGTCACTGACATTTACTGAGGCCCAACTATGATGGGAATTCAGGAAACTCAGGTGTGTGTTCTTACCCTTATGTCTCTCACATCCACCCCCTTCACTCACACATCTCCACCTCTGCCTTGCAGCCATATTTGCAAATATTCTATCAAAAGAAGACCCTGTCCAATATTTCTTAGTTTTCAGCACTCTGCAGCTGTCTGTGTTTCTCTATGTACTCTCTCAGGTGAGTTCAATGTCTGGCAAACCTTAGGTGCTCCGTTACTGTATATACTACTTTGCTTTGGAACTGTTCTTTTAGCTTTTCTTGTTATTCTTGGTGCCTCTATCTAATGAAGTACCTACTCTGGTCTAAAAACACATACTTGTGAAGCCAGCTGGGAGACCCCCTGATATTTTATAAAAGAGGACAGCATGTCTTGATGCCATATCAGATGCTCTTCTACATTCTTTCAATCTTTAATTTAAGAACTCCTCTATGAATTGTTATTTTTGCAAGGTAATTCCTGAGTCCCTGCTAGTTGGAGGTAGGCAGGGAAACCAGTAAACCTTCGCCATAAGAATTACTGGAAAATGCTTTTAATTAAACTTTCTTTCTCAGCTGCAACTCCAGGGATAGATAAGAGCCACAATAACTATCGCTATGACTTAGAGCTTTGAGTTCTGAGAGCTTTTATTAAAACATCAGTTTAAAGCCCCACCCAGAAGCCTAGCAAAGTTGGTCAGCTGATCTGAGCACCCTCCCTTTTCTGTCGCTAGCGTAACAACAAACAAGCTTAATTAAAGAGTGCAATATTGGAAAGATGATAGGAAAACAGTAATATGTGAAAAGGCACAATTAGTCACTGGTGTCCTCTTTCTCTTGAGAGTCTCTTATTATTATCCAACTCTGTGTTTCCTGGAGTTAGAGTTTAGGACATGAATTCCCACAAGTGTGAGCCATTTGCAGGTCAGTGTTCGTTGCTCACTGTCCCTTGCAGCAGCTCCACACTGCTGGCCATCCTTTTAACTGCAACTGGCCACGAATAGTCCTCACAGCTCCTTCAAAGTTACTCTTTAGTACCTCTACAGCTTCCTCTGATATCCTCTTTTCAGCATGACTACAGGTAGTCCTTGCTGAAGAAAATTTCCAAATATTCCTATGTCTCTTCTTTGTCCAGGCTTCCTTCACCCAGGATTGTAACTTCTTGCAGTATATGAAATAGGTCAGAGCTTGGCAACACTCAAAACATTAATAGAATATAAAACCAGGAAGCATTACTGTACTATATTATTATATTGATTGGGCACCCACATCTTGCTTAGTGAGTCCATGTGATTACTCCACTTAAAAATATATGTATGTAGTAGAAATAAAAAAAAAAATAAAGGCAGAGTGATCAGGGATTAGGAGTTGCCTGCACATGAAGGACAATACATAGGACAGGACCCTTCTTTTCTGGAATGGGAGTGGCTAAGCACACCTAGGTCTCAAAAATCCAGAAAATAATTACAGCCATGCAAAGGTGAACATGGAAAAATAGCTAAGGGACAGCTGCTACCAACAAAATACTTTTTCTTACAGTGCACAACTGAACTGTAGAAATAATTTCCACAGAACACTCTGGAAAGGGTAAATGAGTTAAAAAGAATTAACAAGAGTTGTTGTGCTTGTGCTGTGGAGAATAGGCCCATCAGAAGCAATTATTCATGCTAGTCCAGATAGACCATCCTGTTCAAATCTCTAATCCACTATCTTTATTGTTCTCTCTGGACCCTATCCAGTTCTGCTCTCTCCTTTTTTGAGATGAGGCATAAGAACAGCCACTGTATTCAGGTGTTATTGCAATGCAGCAAAAATCTGGGGACTTGTTTTGTTTTTTTCTGTATTCCCTTTTCTGATAATTTCTACAGGTTATTTTACCCTTTTACCAGTGCTGAGCAGAGGGGAAGGATCATAGAATCCTAGAATAGTTTGGGTTGGAAGGGGCCTTTAAAGGCCATCTAGTCCAACCCCTGCGATGAATAGGGACATCTTCAAATAGATCAGGTTGCTCAGAGCCCTGTCCAACCTGACATTGAATGTTCCCAAGGATGGGGCATCCCCCACCTCTCTGGGCAACCTGGGACAGTGTCTCACCACCGTCGTCATACAATATTTCTTCCTTATATCTAGAATCATAGAATCATAGAATCAGTGAGGTTGGAAGGGACCTTTAAGATCATCAAGTCCAACCATTAACCTACCCTGATAAAAACACCACCACTCCTAAACCATGTCCCTAAGCACCTCATCTACCCTTTTCTTAAACACCTCCAGGGATGGTGAATCCACCACCTCTCTGGGCAGCTTATTCCAATGTTTAATAACCCTTTCAGTGAAAAAATGCTTCCTAACATCTAATCTAAACCTGCCCTGACATAATTTGAACCCATTTCCTCTTGTCCTATCACTTGTCGCCAGGGAGAAGAGGTCAGCTCCCAGTCTAAATTTTCCCTCTTTTGGTTTAAAATCATTAGTCCTTGTCCTATCGCAACAGGCCCTGCTAAAAACTCATCCCCATCTTTCTTGTAAGCCCCCTTTAAGTATTGGAAGACCTCAATAAGGTCTCCCCGGAGCCTCCTCTTCTCCAGGCTGAACAACCCCAACTGTCTCAGCCTGTCCTCATAGCACAGGTGCTCCAGCCCTCGGATCATCTTCATGGCCCTCCTCTGGTCCTGCTCCAACAGGTCCAAGCCTTTCCTGTGCTGTGAGCCCCAGAGATGGACAAAATACTCCAGATGGGGTGTCACCAGAGTGGAGTAGAGGGGCAGAATCACCTCCCTCAACCTGCTGGTCACTCTGCTGGGGATGCAGCCCAGGATATGGTTTGGCTTTCTGGGCTGCGAGCACACATTCTCAGCTCATGTCCAACTTTTCATCCACCAGTACCCCAAGCTCTTCTTGGCAGGGCTGCTTTCAGTCCCTTCATCCCCAGCCTGTACCGATACTGAGGGTTGCCCCGTCCCAGGTGCAGGAGCCTGCGCTTGGGCTTGTTCACACAGGCCCACTTCTCAAGCTTGTCCACGTCCCTCTGGATGGCATCCTGTCCCTCAGGTGTGTCAGCTGCACCACTCAGCTTAGTGTCATCTGCAAATTTGCTGAGGGTGCCCTCAATCCCACTGTCCAGGTCATTGATGAAGTATATGAACTGGAAAACTGCAAAACAGTTACCATATTTCAGCAGCAGGGGAACATCACACCAAACCCTATGCTATGTACCTATTTGATCCTGTTAGCTCTGCTATCACAGACGGTATTCAGAAATGTTTTTTTTAAACAAACCTAAAAAGAAGGTTAATTTGATAAAGCATTTTGGACTAATTTTAGCCCTTTTTTTTAACTTTAGCGCTTTAATAATTATCATTTCCCTTTTGTTAAATAGTGTTTTAAAGGGAAATTTCCAGACCGTGAAGTCCCAATATTCTCTGACTGGTCTCTTTTGGATATTCCACACAAAGAAGGTTTAAAGTTTTAATACAAAATTTCTTTATTTGTAGATATTTGACATTATACAGTATTTTGATTTAGAGTGAAACCACAAAATATGGACATCACAACACAAATATAATATAGCAATTACATCACAATACAAACATGATTCCCCATTACTGGTCTCTGGATGCTCACCACCATGATTCTGGGCATCCACAGTCTCTGGGAAGGAACATGTGAGCTGAAGCCAGCCCAAGCCCATTGCTTTCTTCAAAGTTCATTTTGCTTATTGTTTGATGTTTATACTCCGTATTGGCCTGAGCCACGTATATACTTCCCCCCCTACCCTTTCTTCCCTCCTGCCTAGCTGGGTCAGGAGGATTATACTTTCTACTGGTTATTTTAGGGAAAATCATTGACATAAACAGTTGTGCCACTCAACCGATATAGCTGTTTATCTAAAACAAAGGTCTCCTTAGTGTTGAGGCAAGTTCAGCTCCCTTTAGGATAGCTGTGGTCACTTCCTGCATTCTTTTCTGAGCTTTGTGAGCAAATCATCCTTGCCTACCATCTCTGAGCCTTCTGTTGTGAGGGTTTGTTGATTGGTCACACAGATTGTTGCTTGAATTGATGTTATTGAATGCTCTTATTGTATTGTATGCTTCTATTCAAAAGGACCTTCACAGGCTGGAGAAATGGGAAGATAGGAATCTCATGATAATCAACAAAGGGAAATGCAAATAATGTGCACAGGTTAGTGTCAGGTACAATCCGAGGGAAGTTGGGCAATACTGGGAGAGAGGAGGGGTGTACATGTTTGTGTGTTTTAACCAAAAAAACCCAACCCGAAACCAAAATACAAAGTGTTCCCGCAAAAGAGAAGGTGATTGTGAACAGAAATACGGAATGGAGTCTGAAATTTACAATAGTATTGCATTCAATCCACATGCCATATGTAATTAAGATTCAGATAGACGATGCAGAGGGACAGTCCTGAAAGAAGCAATAATGTTTGAATGCAAAAAGAAAAAACAATAGGGTCCTGCCAATAATTGACTTTCTGCCATTTCTGTTTCCATCTATGCAGGGTTGGACTCCACTGACACTAGAAACAAAACACAGAACAGCCAAAAAGAAGTGGTTGATTGAAAGCCATCTCTGGATATAGAATATCCTGCACAGCAATGCGGTATGAGCAGGGCACCGGAGTGTTGACATTCCCTACAGAGGAGGGGGGATTCGGGTATGCTGAAAATAGATCCTTCTTGAGATGGAGATCAGACAGCTGCCTCACTTTCTGCCACCTCGAAGATATGACTTCCCCTCCCCCATACTGAGAGTGGCCAGAATGGAGAGACAGGTAATTTACAACCTAAACCATTCTATGATTCTATTTTGCTTGACAGTTACTCATTGTTGTATCCAGTTTTCAAAGTACTGGGCATCAGTTATTTCTTTCTCTCTTATTCCACTCTTCCCCAATCCATCATGCTCTCTCTGAACAGTGGAGTTTGGCTGATATTTTCTTTGTGAGAGAATGTTTCGTATTTGGGGACTGTAAAAAAAGACTGTCGTCTCTAGTGCTAGCTTGGTCTGAGAAATGCACTGGTGATGTCCTTTCATAAACTGGATGAGAGAAATACTTTAGTGGTTTTATTCAAAATTTTCCACTGCTTTTGGCTGCAGTCAGAGACATAAAAGGACGTGAAGAACTTCAGTGAAGAGACTGGCAATCATGTTAAAGAAACTTATATCCTCAGAAAGAGAGGCTTTTTCATGCTATATGAATTTGTCAAGACACATCAGGGTAAAGGAGCAGCGACATGAGTGAGGAAAAGGCAATAAGGACCGGGCCTGCCAACAGGTAGTAATACCTAGTGGTCTGTACAGATAGAGGCTCTGGATCTGGAAGGCAGGAGAAAGGCTCCTGTTATGTGATAAAGCAGCTGCATCATTGATTGGTGACCCTTCCTCTTCATCTCTTCTTCCTAGGCAGAGCATTCAAACTCTACATTCCATCTCTCCAGACCATTTTCCATATCTTCTCCTCATGTCCTCTTTTCCCCTCCCCACTCCCAATAGATACAGATCGTGGAGAACCTCACTTCTGAGAGTGTGACAGGGGTCAGATATCACTTAGAAGCTCTGTAACTACAGATCTTCTAATGTGGCTTCCTGGCAGAAATCTGAGCTGCTACTGCCTGCATAATTGTTATTTGAATAACAAACCCACACAGAACTTCAAAGGCATAATAGGCAGACATTGTGCACAAAATGATTTACTAAAATATCCTTTGAGATGCAGCCTTCTAGACATTGTAGGGCATAATGAAAATGCAATAATAGACTCTGGTGGCTGTGATCCTTCTTATCTTCACATTTTTAGCCTTCATCTCTTGTTTTCTCCTTCTTCCACTAAGTGCTGTACAACACACACTGGCCAATATGTCCCTGTTCAGGAAACAGCAGTCAGGTTTCAGACAGCCAAATACATGAACTATCTTGAAGATGTTTGGGCAAAAAAATGAAGAGCTGTTGGTATTCCTCTTTAAGGACATATTTTCTTTAAGTTCCAGTGCTCAATTACATAGATAGCATAATGCAGTACCTTGAAAACAAGCACCACAACAGAACATGTTTCATAATCAGATGACATAATCACAACAGGTTCCCTCTGGTATCAGAAACATCTAACCAGATCTCTGTAAGAGTCCTTCAGTCTTCTTAGCAGTGCCATACCAATGGCACTTATTCTTCCCAAAAACAAAACATCATGCACCTGCAGACCTTTCGCTCACTTTTGTTGTCAGCCACTAGACCTGCTATTTTAGTATGATGTCTTTCATGTCTTGAACCCACTTTTTGATACAGGTTTTTTGGCACATGAAAGATCTACATGAATCTCCACCTCCATCTTTCCATTGAGCGCATAATATGCAGTGTGTGGACAAGATTGGATACAAGCTATTAAGCATCAAAGCATTTCAATGGTGTTTTGGCATTGACCAAGTGTACATAGTGTTTTCTGACTATTGTGATATTTTCTCTGAATTTTTTACTAAGGTTCATCTGAGGACCAGAAGATTTACCTGAAAAGGGAGACAGTTCTAGATATCCTCAAAGGACAGCTGGGCCCTCACTGAATGAGGCTTGATGGAGACAAGAGGAGGTTTGGTTGCACTGCAGTGTGAAGTATCAGGCTGCCTATCTTTGGCATCAGAAGACAGAATCACCATAGGGCATGTAATTGAAAATGCAGCAGAAATGGATGTTCTGGAAGTCATCATGTCCACATGTATATGCTGGTCCAATGCTGTCCGACGTGTGCACAAGTCTAAGATGTACTTTTATGCCTTTGCTTCACACGCTATATAGTTTCAATGACAGTTCCTATCTGGAACTGTCCTATCCTATTCCTCAGTAATTAATGAGAATATTAACTCTCACCAGTGAGGACCTCATATTAGAAGTATACAAAGAGATTTTCCCAGAAAAAAAAACCCTGACATTTCCCAGGCTACAGTTCTTCAACATCTAAATGAGGAATTGTGAATTCTAAGATGTGCAAATTGGCATCACTACGTAATTCTTTATAAATCATTTCTCCTTGCCATTGCTTCCATTACTACCTCCAGATTTCCCATCAAGCTACAGAAGGCCATAATTTTTTACTCCCATTAAACAATGGTCAGAAGTAGACCAGTTAAGTGGTGTCTGGTGGGAAGAGCTTGTGGAGAGGACAGACGTTTAAGAACCTAAACTTTGATAGCCGGTTGCTGGTATAACGTGCAGGTTTTCTGCTATACCATTCTCATCTTTGGGACGCAGAGTCCTGCATGCTTTGGGTCTGTTCCCATAAGCCTCAGTTTCATAATTAGGCAGAAGCTGAGTGGGAATCTGGGCCTCTAAATGTTGTGTATTGGCTCTGTCAGTACTCACTCCTACCTACTGGCCTTTCCAAGATCCAGTAGTGTTCACTTAGGCCATTACTCAGCCAATCTCTCTATTTCTGTAGGAGGATCAGGAGATGTGATTTTTTTTGTTTTGTTTTGTAATTCTGTGGAAAGACCTTAATGACATTTTTCTAATGTTAAAATGGTTAATTTGGAGTTTTCAAAACCTTACTGTTCCAGGATGCAGCAGAGGACACCACACCTGTATGATAGCAACAGTACCTTCATTTTAGTGGAGAACTTTCCACTGCCATTAACTGAAAGTCAACCTTCCTGGGGAGGTAGACCAAAGGAAAATATGTTTTACTGAAGAGAGAAAAGGTTTGTGTAAGTAAGTGGGAGAAGACTATGTTCTTGCAGTTAAATAAAAAATGAAATCTCAAATGTGTTGAGGTAATAGCTTTCAACCTTGTTCCACTTACACCACTGGAAGGCTGCCTCTTTGTGTCCCCCATTCTTCTTATCCTTCCTTTGCCAGTCCCCTTCAGGCTCTGCAACACTCAAGTACAATTGTGAATGTACTCCTGAATTAGGAGGAGATAAATAATATCCACTAAAAACACACTAGAGATGAATGCAGTTGCAAATTCATGGCCACTAGTAGAGTGGTTATATGACACCGATTTATTTACGTGACTATTGTGCACTCATGCAGCAGTTGCATTTCATAGAGTGTCTTGTCACTGAAAAGTGTGAAAATGATGATGTATGTACCAGGGTTTGGAGTCTACATATTTTGATGGTAACTATGAGTAAGACTGAATCTATCTCTAAATCAAAATGGACTTTAATTGACCTCATAGAGATAAAAACCAGGCTCTTATTCATCCTTTAAATCACAGTCACCAATGCATGAATTTGTTTATTTTCATACTACTCAGTTACATTTCATTTCCAGAGAAAATTCACTTTACAGCTGTGCCAGAGTGATTTGGGGTGATGGGTTGAAATATGAATCTTGTATTGGCCATTTATAGTGGGAACCTTGTGTAAGACACTATCCTCAAGGCCTTGCTTGTATCTGAAAGTGCAAAAAGACATTCCCATGTGGACGTTCTTTATGAATAGAATTGGGTTTTTGTAAAAAAATTGTAGCAACACTGATGACCTGAAAACAAGAAACCTCCACACAGATAGCATCTGTGCAGTATACCATGGAGAAATCCATCCTGGGTCCATCCAACACTGCACGAACATGGGGTACCCAGCATCTGAAGGGATATAAGATTTACTCAGAATCTATCTTCCTCTTTTTATTCTATATTATCCAACTAGCTCTTTCATTAAGCCATTTGTTGTTGCATCTTTCTTGCTGAAATCCAGAAAAAAAACTGCATTCTCTATCCTCTCCTGCCCCACCACTTGCAGTACACTGCTAGATATTGAGATTTTGCAGCTTGTTCACAGATTCTCACCTCAGGCCATGCTTGCATCTTGAGTTACTGTGAAGGTCCTTCTTTTGGGAGCTAATTAGGAAGTGCATGTTCTTTTCTCGGGGCAAAAATAACTATCTCAAAAACTTTTTTCTTTCTAGGAATGTTTCAACTACTTTTAAAAACAAAGGTGTGCTAGGACAATTTACTTAACTGCCTTTCCTACATCTGGTGGAAGCACGTTATTATATCAGGAAGCATGAGCAGGATGAAAAGATCTAGATTTACCAATCTGAGGACAGAAGAAAAAAGGGCTGTGACCTCCTACTTTATGGTTTGTGGAAAATAAACTCAGATAAAATAAACAGCGTGACCAGCATTTAAATCATGGAGACTTCAGAATACAGCAGTTTGGAATTCTAAAAGCAAGTGAATTTCCAACTTGGCTTTCATCAAATTCTTATTAATTCTTTCATGTTCTTTCCTGTTGACCTAGGATCCCAGAGGGACTTGCCTCACATACAGATTCATCTCTTCAGTAAAAATATGTCATGTCAGACCCTACTTCCTTCCTATCTGTTGTGACAAGCAGCATACTCTCACCATGCCTACCCACAACAGATCCATCGGTGAGCACCTCCTATTAGATTATGTCAGAGACCAATACTCTTTGGTCCTTTTAGATATTCCACATGAGGAAGTTTTAATGTTTAATACCAAATTTACCTATTTGAAGATATTTAACGTTACATGGGTTTTTGATTTAGAAGAGTGGTGCAGTAGTGTGATGAAATCACAATACAAACACAGTAGAGCAATTGCAACATGGAGTTGAATCACAAACCAAATGCGATTCCTGTTACCCGTCTGTACATACTCACCATCGCTGAGTGTCCCCAGTCACCGGGAAGGAGTATCCTCCCTGTGCTGCTGAGAGAGTTCTTTCCCCACTCTATAGTGGCGATCAGGGTATGATACAAGTGGATAAAAGCCTGGTTGGGCAGCTGCATTGATGGGTGGGTGGAGGTGGCCCAGGCAGGTATGCTGTGATCGTCTGGAGGTTTTCTCTGCCCTTTGCTGAAACGGTGTTCTACCTCAAGCACTTTTCAGCATCACCCACTTGCACAGCTTTTCTGTGAGACTTCAGCAGATTTTAGGCTTACACATATGCATATTTTCCTGAAGCATACTGGGTCTTTAATGAGGAAACAAGTTTGGCATAAGAACCCAACTTGTAGTGGGTTTGAACAAGTTTCTGACAGTGGTAAATAGTGAGCAGTCTACTCAACTCTGATCTTCCCTCACAAGCTTTCTGAAAGAGTGGTTAGCTAGATTCTGTATTATGAACTATAACTCAGATTTTTCATTAATCTCTCCTCCCATCAGCACATTTCCTGCAGTCTCAGGCACATGAGGATCTTATGAGAGTGCAGTGCTTAGGAGCCTTCACAAGGAGCAGAGATTCTTGAAGCCCTCAACACAAGAAGGACATGGACCTGTTGGAGTGGGTCCAGAGGAGGCCATGAAGATGATCAGAGGGGCTGGAGCACCTTGGTAGTGAGGACAGGCTGAGAGAGTTGAGGCTGTTTAGCCTGGAGAAGAGAAGCCTCTGGGGAGAACTTATAGTGGCCTTCCAGTATCTGAAGGGTACCTTCAGCTGGAGGTAGCTTCAAGAAAGCTGGAAAGGGACTCTTTACAAGGACGTGTAGTGATAGGCCAAGGGGGAATGGCTTCAAAGTGGAAGAGGGGAGATTTAGAATAGATATTAGGAAGAAAGTTTTTGCTCTGAGAGTGGTGAGGCACTGGAAGACATTGCCCAGGGAAGCTGTGGCTGCCCTATCCCTGGAGGTGTTCAAGGCCAGGTTGGACGGGGCTTGGAGCAACCTGGGCTGTTGGGAAGTGTCCCTGCCCATGGCAGGGGTGTTGGAGTAAATCCACCCTCGGGGGATTCATTCCCAGAACACCCCTCGATGCCTTTGGGGTGTTTCAGTGGGGTATTTCACCGAGGAGGGCCACGAAGATGCTCCGAGGGCTGGAGCACCTCTCCTATGAGGAGAGGCTGAGAGAGTTGGGGTTGTTCAGCCTGGAGAAGAGAAAGCTCCGGGGAGACCTTCTTGCGGCCTTCCAGTACCTCAAGGGCCTACAGGAGAGCTGGGGAGGGACTTTTTACAAGGGGATGTAGTGACAGGATGAGGGGGAATGGCTTCAAACTGGAAGAGGGGAGATTTAGATTAAATATTAGGAAGAAATTGTTCACTTTAAGGGTGTTGAGGCCCAGGCCCAGGTTGCCCAGGGAAGCTGTGTCTGCCCCGTCCCTGGAGGGGTTGAAGGCCAGGTTGGACGGGGCCTTGAGTAACCTGGTCTGGTGGGCGGTGTCCCTGCCCATGGCAGGGGGGTTTGATCTCTGTGATCTTGAAGGTCCCTTCCAACCTAAACAATTCTATGATTTGGGGGACAGTGAGGGTCTCCACTATGTTACAGCACGACCAGTCAGGTGGGTCCCAGCTGACCCCTACCAAGCCCCCCCCATGCCACCACCACGCTACATGGCTCCTCCTCGGCAGCTGTCTCACCACCTTGCCCACCACCTGCCATGACATGGAGTCCACCACCTCCTGCAGCACAAACACTTGAGCTTCTCCCACCATGGGAAAAGGACACAAGCTCTTTGAAGGGCTGTTGGTAGAGGAAGGGAGAGAGCCCCAGGTGATCTCCAGGGGCTGCCCAGGTCCAAAGCTGGCTCTTTCTCCTCGCCAACCTGCTCAGCCTCTTCTCCCTCTCCTCCATGGTCAGTGTCCAACCCCCCAGGCCTCCTCCTGTCGGTCCCAGCCTCTGCCATGGCAGTGGGGGGCTCAGAGATGGCCATAACCATCTTGTTCCACTTGCCACATGCAGAGATCACAGCAGTCCAGGCCTCACCCCAAGAGTCCTTGGCTATCCACTTTTTATGATCCACTCATCATTTTCACCAGAACGTGGGAAACCCAGGAAAACCCTGGAAAGTCTGCTGTCTTTCCCAGCCAGATGGAGCCTGCTGCAGGACCACGTGCAGCTCGTCCCTCGGCGCCAGCCTTGGTTTCACAAGGAGATAAAATCTTGAAGCCTGTTTGGATCTCTAGAGTGCCCTGGGGCAGTCGGGAGCGTGCGCTGCCTGAGAGCATCCTTGTCCTTCAGCATGACAGCACAGGCTGCACCACACAGAGTTTAACTTTTTTTCATCCTCCATCAATTAATGTGACTTTTGAATGTTATTCTGCTATTGAATAGACAATTGATGCCTTTCAGGCAGGTACAGTGTTTACAGGAGAGAAGAATAGTCAAAAGAGGAGTAAAACTACGTTTGGACAATGTTATGGGTACATGTAGACCCACGACGGATCACGGAATCACGGAAGTTTTCAGAGTTGGAAGGGTCCTCTAGACATCATCTAGTCCAACTCCCCTACCAAAGCAGGATTGCCTAGAGCACATTACTCAGGACTGCATCCGGGCGGGTCTTGAAAATCTCCAGAGAAGGGGACTCCACAACCTCCCTGGGCAGCCTGTGCCAGTGCTCTGTCACCCTCACCGTAAAGAAGTTTTTCCGTGTATTTGAACGGAACTTCCTGTGTTCTAACTTGTGCCCATTGCCCCTCGTCCTGTCACTGGGAACCACTGAAAAGAGCCTGGCTCCATCCTCCTTCAGCCCACCCTTTAGATACTTGTACGCCATAGTAAGGTCTCCCCTCAGCCTTCTCTTCTCCAGGCTAAAGAGTCCCAGCTCTCTCAGCCTTTCCTCATAAGGGAGATGCTCCAATCCCTTAATCATCTTAGTTGCCCTTCGCTGGACTCGCTCCAGCAGTTCCCTGTCCCTCTTGAACTGGGGAGCCCAAAACTGGACACAGTATTCCAGTTGTGGCCTCACCAGTGCCGAGTAGAGGGGGAGAATTACCTCCCTCGACCTACTGGCCACACTCTTCCCTATGCAGCCCAGGATTCCATTGGCCTTTTTGGCAACAAGGGCACATTGCTGGGCCATGGATAATTTACTGTCTACCACGACCCCCAGATCCTTCTCCTCAGAGCTACTTCCCAGCAGGTCCACCCCATACCTATACTGGTGCTTTGCATTCTTCCTCCCCAGGTGCAGGACCTTGCACTTGGTTTTGTTGAACCTCATTAGGTTCTTCTCTGCCCAGCTCTCCAGCCTGTCCCGGTCACGCTGGATGGCAGCACGGCCCTCTGGGGTGTCAGCCACCCCACCCAGTTTGGTATCATCAACAAACTTGCTGAGGATACACTCTGTCCCCTCATCCAGGTCATTAATGAATATATGAAACAAAATTGGACCGAGTATTGACCCCTGGGGGACACCACTGGTTACAGGCATGCTATAAAAGATCTGGATCTGGGTATTTTCAGAAGGGCAGCTTATGATCCAACGTAGTGCTACATTAATAGACAGTGAGAATGTAGAGCTGCGACAGAAAGAGTGACAGCTTTTGGCTGAGATTTTGTGCTTTGGTATCTGAATGGATCCCTTGAAATTCCAGTTCAGTCAACTCGGCAAACCTGGGCTGCCATGCTGAGAATGGGCACCCCTGCTTAACATCAGCCTCCTGTTTTCACCCTGGTTTTGGTGTTGTTTTTTTTTGATCCTGAGCTACAATGGTCAAGGCTTTGGGACTAACATATCTATCAAAACTGGATATGCCCCACCAGAACTGGGAGTGGTATTTTATTCATTTTAGTGACTTCGCTGCTGCTGGAGTTGTAGTCACAATTAAGGAACCCGGTTTAATTGCTTGACTAAATGGAGGTGATATGTGTAGTCTACTTAATTCGGTGTGGTACCCAGAGCAGGAGGGATTTGGGGACCACTTACTGTGTGCAGTTGATAACTTCTTGCCTGAGGGTCACTTAGCTCGTGAATTTGACTGTTTTGCCCTTGCCAATGCTAAGCATCTGTAGCTTTTAGGTACATCGCTTGAAAAGCCACTCCACATGCAACGGTGGGACCAAAGCTTCATGCATTTTGGTGTCCCCTGGTGTCCCTGTGCATGGTGGGGCTCATGGGAGCTTCCCCAGAAAGTCCTGGTCTGCGTGCTTTGCAGAGCACCCGTGGGCCTTTCACAATATTATCTGATTAATACTGCTGAATTTAGCAAATACTTCAAAAACGGTGAGGTTGCCTACGACAATGAGTGGTGCCCCTCATTGTGCAGTGATTCATCTGAGCCAAATTAGCTGCGGTCAGGGAGTGAGAGCGGGCGTAGAAGGAGGCTGGGAGCGCTGCAAGGAGCAGAGAGCAGGGCTGGTCCCAGGGTGTGCGCGCGTCCTGCAAGGGGCAGAGGTCGGCTTGCTTTAATTGGAATGATTGTCTCGGGTTTAGCTGTGGACAAGCAGCTTTTTACTTCTGTTGGATGGAGTTGGTTCTTCACCTGGCTGAAGCGAGAAGGGTGTTTAGAGTGAAACCAAAGTGTGCGAACCTTTGCGTACACAAACCAGTGTGAGTTATCTTTTATGTCAGACCTTTGGCAGCAGAGGCACGGCTTTCTCACGGAGGCCAGCTCCGCATGCCTGTGCGCAGAAAGCAGGAGCGGTGGGACAGGGTGTCACTGCACTCACGAGAAGCTGCAAAACATTTCGGTACCGTCTCAGCCCTCAGCTGCAATAACGGGAAAAATGAGAGGAAAAAGGCTGTAAGAAGAAGGACGTATTGGCCTGAGTATTGGATGAGCTGTCCATACAGCTCAGAGTTAATCTAAAGCAGTAAAACAAAGCAAATGAAATGTTTCTTCTGGATAAAGCGGGACACAGAGGTCCTCACAGCAGACCTGATGGGTGTTTTCAAGAAGTGGAGAGAAACCCCTTGGAGTGCTGATCACCGGCCCTACTGGGCTCCTCCTGTACCAGTGTCTTTGCTCAGGCTAAAGCCTGAAAGAACTGGGGATGGACCCTCTCCCAGGAAACATTCCCAGTGTCACTGGTGCACGACGCCCTGGTGCTGCGTGAGGCTGTGCTGTGGTGGGGCTCCTGGGACACTATGCATCTCCTCCTCACCTGGGGGGCCACCACCCCCACCGTGGTGTCCCTGCCTGCCCCAGCGAGCCCTCTTCCCAGCCACGGGCTGGCCCAGCAGCATCAGTGCTGGCACCGCGTTGCCCAGTGAGGTTTGCCAATCAGGAGCACTGCTTTGCCTGTGGCTGGCACTTGGTTGCCCAAGGGCTGCACTGCGTTGCCCATTGGTGGCACCGGGGATTGTCCATGGACAGGATCAAGGTACCCAACAAAGGCATGAGGTAGCACAGAGTCTGCGCTGAGTTGCCCAGGGGTGGCACTGGGTTGCCCACTGAGAGCACTGAGTTCATAGCATCACACAATAGCTCAAGCTGACAGAGACCCATAAGGATCATGGAGTCCAACTCCCTGCTCCTTGCAGGGCTACCTCAACCCAAAGATGACTCTCAGCATTGTCCAGCCGCTCAACAGTGGCCCAACAGCTGCACCTGCTTGCCCATGGGCTGCACAAATTTGCCCAGCGAGGGCAGTAGATTGTCCAGGGCAGGATCTAGGAGGCCATATGCGGGTATTTTCTTGCCCAGGGGTGGCCCCGCGTTGCCCATGGAGAGCCCTGGCTTGCCCAATGGCTGCATCAGGTTGCCACAGTGGCTGCAGGGAGTAGGCGGGACAGAACCCGGTTACTCAGCACCCTGCGCCAGTGGCAACGCTGCCCTGGTTCTGTGACACAGAGCGCACTGGGGATGCTCCAGTGTCTGGCAGAGCTTCGACCCGACCAGACGGCACAGCAGCGAGCAGCAGCCCCCCCGGGCACCCCCAAGCCTCTGCAGGCGCAGGGTATGTACCTTACCTGGGAGGGGAGGAGTGAAAAGGCAGGTATTTCTCCTAATGCCCCCCAACAGCTCCTCTGTCCTCCAGATGGACCCAGAGCCGGGGATCGGGGGCTCCCATCGTGTGTCCTGTTGAGGGCTGGCAGAAAGTGTCACCCTGGGGTGGCTTCACCGAGGGGGATGCAGGGGTGTTTGTTTCAGCTGGAAATGCAGGGAAAAGTAAGCCTGGTCCATTCCCGAGGGATTTTCCTCCCTTCCTTAAGTGTGTGTCTGTCAGGAGCTGAAGGGCAGTAATAGAGCAATAGCACCCGCAGTGCCGTAAGCAGTTTTAGGGAGCAAAATCTTCACGTGTGGCCGTTCCTCCTAGGACTGCTCCAAGGCTGGTGTTGACAAACAACTCCGAAAAGCTTTTCTGAGAGATCTCCTTCCGAAGTGCAGGGATTTGACATCAGGTGAGCCACAGACATTCTTCTTCCTTTACAAGGCAAGAGACGGCTGTTCTGCTGAGGCTGAAATGGGGGTTTGGGGGGAGTGGTTCAAATGTGGCTATAGTCCTGCATAGCTCCTCTCACCCACAGACTCCTCACTCGAGCATTCGATGCAAGTGAAGAGAGAGGGGATGAGGATGGAGTCCCTCACCCCCGAATGGCGCTGGGCTGGTAGCAGCTGTGTGTCTAAAGGGGCGCAGCTCTCGGGGCTGGGAATGGCACTTTGAAAGAGAAAATGACCTCTGGGGCGCTCTAAGAGCAGCAGATACGCCACCCAGAAGCAGCAAACGCACAGCAGAGAATCAGCAACTACACTTTCACGGGACTGACAGATTGAGGGAAAAGGAAGGCATCGTGTCTATCATTCTCCTTCGCAGCCCTGGTTTGTTTTTCTCTGCATTTCGGGACCTGACGCTTGATGCTAACAACAAAGTCAAATCCTTTTCCCTACACAAATGCTTGGGATGGTGTCAGAGGGGAGTTGCTCTCAAGAGCTTTAGGCCTCGACTGGGGATGTGTGGGTGCTGTGTACATTGCTGGTGGTGTTAGAAGTTGCATGTGTCGCTCTAAGGGGTAAGGCGAGGAGCTTACTGAGTGGGGTTGTCTTCTCTCTCCTCCTCTGTGCAGGACACGGACCAGAACAGCGGTGTTGCAGAATGCAGCCTGTCGGCTCTCCCTTAACAGCAAAGTTTGCCCATCCAAGATCCATCCCCACCAACTTTCTCCCTCCCATCAGCCCCCTGGCTTCCAGCTACAAGAATGGATTTCCTCACCGCCCGTCATCTCAGAGCTTCAGCCGCCCCTGGATGCCCAACACCTACTACAAAACAGCTGCCCTCAAACCAACTTTGGCTGCCTTTTCCCAGAGTGCCCAGGGCATCCCCGACAGCAAGAAGCTTCCATCTATTTCCAGCAGGACAACCGTCTTCAACCGCTACACCCCTGAAGACTGGTACAAGTCCAACCACACCACCTATAAAGAGTCAGAGACATCCCGACAAAACGCAGAGCGCCTGAGAGTTGATAACTCCCTCATGGTTCACGCTAAACATCAGGAGACCAAGAAAACACAACAGGAAAGCACCAAAAACCTGGGTGTACGGGCCAAGGATATCGAATTTTGGAAATCGGAGCTCTTCCATGAGCTAGACAAGATGATTGGGGAGACCAACGCGCTCAGCGACGTGAAGAACAGACTGGAGAGAGCCTTGGTGGAGACGGAGGCCCCTCTCCAGGTAAGGACCCCATCCAGTGGGCTGCAAGCTGCAGCCACTGCTGAAAGATCTGCAGCCATTCAAACCCCTAATTAAGTTTCCCTGCAGCTCCGTAACGTCTAGAAAGTTTTTAGGAAGGGCCCATGAGTTAAGTTAGTAATAAACAAACCCCTTGTCATCTGCTGCATCCCCTACCAGCACGTGCTGAGCCCATCAGAGCAGCATTTCTTAACCAATTATTTTCAGAGGCGCTCCATGCAAAATCCTGGGTTGGGAGACAAAAGCCCAGTGTCTCACTGCGTGGCTCTGACGAGGTCAGCGTCAAGGCTGACACAGGTCCCTGATTTCGGCTGTGGTTGCACCAGGGACGCGTGTGTTCCCTCATGTCGATGCGATGCTGATGTGGCAGCTCGGCTGCTCATTCTCAGCTAAAGCAGCTGCCCCGGGCAGTTTTTTTTCCCCTGCTGCCATCTCTGTGCACACCTAGAATGTCTTTTCTTCTTCCGTTACTTGTGATGGGGAGCGTCCCTCGAGAGAACCCTGCCCCTGCAGCCAGCACTGATGGCATGTCCCCAACAGGTCGCTCAGGAGTGCCTGCGCCACCGGGAGAAGAGGATGGGCATCGACCTGGTCCGTGATGACGTGGAGGAACAGCTCTTCACTGTAGGTTTGGCAACACAGAACAGGTGTTGCAGGTGCTCTCTGTACCTCAACTGCCCGAAACAGGCTTTGCAGCCCCTTCCTTAGTGCCGGTGAGGTGCCAAACTCTCCAAAGCCCCCAAACCTGCCGGGCCAGGGAGAGGAGCTGCAGACCCAGCGGTGTGTTTGTGTAGCGTATCGGGGTGCTCTGTCCCTCTTCAAGGGGTTGGTGAGAGCGTCCTGCCTTTCCCAGCCCTGCCAGAGCAGCACCTCTCTGTGTCTAAGGGACATACACATGGTATAGCTCTACATCTGTGTCGCACACATACATCTCTATCACACGCATACGCACACACAGATCTGGAGAAGGCAGTGTGCGCCTGACAGCTTGCCCGCTTTTCCCAGCTCTATTAGTTGGGATAATAAAAGAGTGGGCTCCTGCAGACAGGAGGGCTGAAAATGGACTGGATGTGGAGAACTAATCCCCTGCCTGCAGTAGCTGGGGCTTCACAGACGCAATGGGTTTGTGCTGTCAAGTGAGCTGAGAGCAGCACATGCCTTCCTCCAGCGCAGCTGAACGCTTCTTAGAAATTCAGACTGGGGATTTACAGCAGAGTCAAGTCCATCTCCTGTTGTCCCGTATGGATGGGATTTATCCTGGGGAGGAAAACATTTTGGGAGCCAAACGGGCAGGTGCTGGTTTGGGGATGAGTGTGAGCAGGACGAGTGAGTCTGGATACTGACGGGGCCATGTTTTGCCTTTGCTCAGGAAGTGGATGTCATCCGGTCGTGCCAAGAGAGGATGCAGCAGCACCTGGAGAAGGCAAAAGCCCAGCTCAGGTAAGGAGGAGCTCCTTCTCTCCTGCCCCAGGGCTGAGGTGCATTTGCAGTTGTGATGTGAACCCCCAGCAGACCCCGAGCTCTCCCCACAGCCCGCAGGTGTAACGCCCCCGCAGGCTCCATGGGACGCGGGCAGTGATGCTCATGGGGGGACAGACCTGCCCGGGGGGCGAGATCTGCGGGGACGTGGAACGGGGAGGAAGCCGCTGTGCCCCTACATCCCCACCCATGGCTCTTGTTTGCATCTTGCAGCTCCAACAGGGCGGCCCAGCACCAGCTGGAGAAGGACCTGGCCAACAAGCAGGTGGCCCACCACATCGATGACAGGTGCCACCAGCTGAGGAACTACTCCCAGGGCATCCACTACTATCGAGGGGTGGAGCGCGTCGATGCCACGTGAGTGCATTTTCCTTTGCTCTTATTGCTCTAGTAAACCGTCTTTATCTCCACCCAGGAGTTTTTCCCTTTCCCCTTCTTTTCTCCCTCTTCTCCCACACTTCTAATCAAGATGCTGTGTGGTCCTAGCTGCCGGCTGGCATTAAACCATGACATAGAGTCAATTTAAAAGCATAGATTGAAGCTCCATTTAATACATGCTGCTCCCTGGCAGGGTGCGTGCCTGCCCACGTCCAGCTTCAGCAGCACAGGCTTACCGGGGGCCTCTCCTTACTTCCCCAGGATCTCGGTGCCAGCCTCATGGGCCAAGTTTACAGATGAGAACATCCTCCGCTCCCAGAGCGTGCGGGCTGCCTCCGCCAAGCTACGCCATGACATCCAGAGCCTGCTGGTGGTGACGGCTAATGAGATGTGGGGGCAATTCAACAAGACCAACGTCGCCTTTACAAACCGCATTGCTGAGACGGCTGATGCCAAGGGCAGGATCCAGACCCACCTGGCCAAGGTAGCCAGAAGCCCTCCCTTTCACTGGGGCACTGTCACTTCCCAATGACACCTCTGAAGCGGGACCCTCCACGCAGCCCTGGCCCAATCAGAGGAACGGGCACCGCCAGAAGCTGCTTCTAGTATCATTTTCTCTTTGAAATTCAGAGTGCTGGGGACTTTCTTCTTGCAGCAGGATGAGTTGGCACTGTGATTTCATCCCAGGAACAGTGCATCCCAGCTGACAGCCTGCTGGTGGATGGGAGAAAAGGGAAATGACGTTGTCACTTGAGAATATATTTTTTCATTTATGCATGCGTTTCTTTTTTACGCCAGACCCTGCGGGAAATATACCAACTCAAGACAAACATAGAAGCTGTCCAAAAGGCGATCAGGGACCAAGGGCCTCCGTTAAAAGTGGCTCAGACGCGGCTGGATGCGCGCACGCAGAGGCCAAACGTGGAGCTGTGCCGGGACACTGCCCAGCTGCGGTACGGCGGGAGCGCGGGGCCGGCGGGGTCGTTGAGGAGTCCCGGGTGGTCGCACTCAGGAGCATCACTGGGTGGCAAAATTAATGCGGGGGTGTTTGTTTCCTAATGAGTCCTTCCACAAGTGCACTGATAGACTCCCAAGCACCCAGCAGGTATCCCAGCCTTTGGGTGCTGGGAGAGCTCTGCCCCCATAGCCGGGTACTGCCTGATGCCATCTCGTGAGGGAATGGATTTTTCCCTCTTGGGTAAACCTCATCTTCTCTCCCGCCTGCTTCCTGGCGGCCGGGTGTGCTCAGCTCCTGCCAGAAACGTGGGGTCTGTGTGAGTCTGAGCACGCTGAAGGGGAAAGCCTGTGCCCAAGGGGCCCATATGCAATGCCGGGCTAGAAACCACCCCCGGCACGGCACTGTTAACCAGGGCTTCTTGCTCTTTTCCAGCCTTGTCAACGAGGTCCACAACATCAACGAGACCCTCCAGAGCCTTCAGCAGCGCCTGACCCACACCGAGGACGCGCTGCAAACTCTGGTTCATGCCAAGGCTCTCCTGCAGCACGACCTGGCCATCAAAGCCAACTCTCTATTCATTGACCAGGAGAAATGCATGGGGATGCGCAAGACCTTCCCCAGCACTTCGCGGCTCCTGGGTCCCTCTTAGGTGTTCTGTGTTGTGGAGTGATTCCTAGTTTTGCTTAGGTAGTTTGAAACCCCATGATTAGACTTCCCCTTTCTGATGAAACCCTTAGTAGAAATTAAATAAGTTATCACTTTGTGTGTTTGACAGTCTACCAGGATTTTTTTTTCCTTTGTTTTTTTTTCTTTCCACTGCTCTTTCACAGTGTGCCAGAAAGTAACAGGAAATATCCTCAGCGAAGAGTAAATCCACCCACGGGGGTTCATTCCTACCCTTTCAGTCTGTGATTTTAGGAGAAAAACTGTCGCGCCTTCCTCGCCTTGGAAGGCCTTGGAAGATAATGTTTTCTCCTCTCTAGACATGGTATCTTTATGTATCAGCCCCCACTGCCCTAGGAAGTCAAAGCAGAATTGTAAGTGACCAGTATGATCCCTAATATTATCAGTAGTTTGAAATAGTTCTGGTGCAGCTGTGGAAATGTTAAGGCTGCTGTATGAACCCCTTTAGAATACTGGAGGCGGTACTTACTATCTCTGCACAAAAAAGACGCTTATTCAGGCTGGGACTGGAGCAGAAAAAAAAAGTGATCTAGAAAACTAACTACTGACTTAAGAAGTATCAAATAAACCAGCTTTGGTTGTTTAGTCTAGTGAAAACCAAAACTTTCAGTGAAAAAGGATACATGAGGAGGGCTTATTTCAGTGGAAGGAAAGAATGTATATCTAAAGAACTGCTTTTAGAAAAGGACTGTAAAACTGCCAAGAACATAACATGGTCACTAGTAACTATAGATGAGAATTTGGTTTCTAAGGACTGTTTTGTAGTCTTAGGGCTATCTAAGGGTCAGGGGACTGGAGGGCATGATGTACAAACAGAAGCTAGAAGAAATGTTTTTTTTCAATCTGATGAAGAGGAGGCTAAATGGAGATCCTACTGGTATCTACAGCTATCTGATATGATGAGAAAGAGTGGACACAAGCTGGAATATGGAAAATTCAAATTAGATATAAGGAAAAATATTTTTACTGTGAGAGTGATCCAAGGCAGGAACAAATTGTCAAGAGAGGCCCCATCTCTGGAGGTGTTCAGGACTTGACTGGACAAATCCCTGAGAAACCTGATTTAATTAGGCCTGTTTTGAGCAGAGTGTTGGACTATATGATCTCTGGAGATCCTTCCAATCTAATCTATTCTGTATGACATCACGATCCCCGCTACAGAGCAGGCTAAAGCAGCACAGAAAGGCTCTTCTACTTAGTCAAGAAACAGCATGCATCTGGTTCAAGCACCTCTGCATGACATTGCAGACTGCAGTACAGACATGCAATAACAGCATGGCAGATCCAAGTAATCTTGTACCTCTCTAGTCAGATAGCATTAACACTAAGGTTACAGGCCAGGCACTGAAGAAGTAACCCAGGATTTGTTATAAACTCCAGCAGCTTGGCTGAAAGCCCTGGTGGTGTGTCTCCACCACCCATAGCAGCCTGCCAGTGGGATTTGCTCGGCTGTGAGCCTGGCCCCCCTGTGCGGTGGTCACACCTCGGCATCTGAACCCAGCGAGCATCCAAGGCTGTGGCTTTGCAGCCATGGGGTGGGTGTATGGAGTGCTTCGCCTCCCATGTGCACACTCTGCCCAGAGCCACGAGCAGTGGCTGCGTGTCTGATGCTGCCTGTGCTCAGGCCGCCTGCCTGTGCAGACAGAGGGATGTCCTCCCTCCCAGGGACCAGAGCCTGCCCTGTCTCCGGAGCAGCAGCACCTGGCCTGCAGGCTCTCTGTGGTGTGGCCTCTTTGACAGGTGCTGACCCCGAGGAGGACCTACCTGCCTTGCTGCTGCGTGTTGGCTGGTGGTGACAGGCGAGTCAGGACATGGCAGTTGCTCTGGGTCAGCCCCAAGGCCAGCCCCGAGCAGTGTCTCCCTGGCAGTGGCTGAGCCTCGCTGGTGTCTGAGGCTGACAAAGTATGGGAATTATGTGAACAGACAGATGTGCTGAGGCTTTCCCTGAACACTGGCCCGTTCCCCAGGTGCTCCTGGCTCAGGCGCATCCCAATCCTGATGCGTTTGTTGTGTGTGGGGTCAGGAGTCTGCACCTGGTTCTCCTCCCATGGATTAGTGTGGCAGCTTTTTGAATGAACGAAAACATTCAGTACCCACTCGGTGGTGAGGAGCTGTGCAGATTAATTACGAGTGGCTTGAAGAATCCTATATGTCTGTCTTTGGCCACCTGCTAATTTAACTTGATGGCCCTACTTCTTCTGCAAGGAAATTCAGTCATCCATGCACTCCCTCTCATTGTCCTCTCTTGATTTTACAGACCTTATCTTACATCCACTGGCTGTCTCCTCTCCAGCTTGAAGGGCCCAAGGCTGACTGGGCATTTTCAAGAGCTGAAGGACATTTCAGATGCCTGTGACAGATGACACTGAATGCTTTTTCCAGTGGGAGGGACCCCTGCAAGGTGCTTGAAAATATCTCTCATTCTGATTTATGTTTGTATTGAAGAGAAAAAAAAAAGTTGTCCGCCTCCCCAGTGTACATAAAGTGTATGATGTTCTCCTCAAAATGAATTTGCCTATACTGGGGGAACCCCGTGAAGTCTCATTTGGTATGAAAATCTCTTGGCTCAGGAATTCCAATACAAACACATCCCTAAGAACCCCAGCTGAAGTGCCTATTTTTATGGTTATTGGTATCATTGCTCTCAGGAGTCAGGTTTCAGAAGAAAGAATCTAATTTTTCGCTGACATTGTAAAATTTGAGGGGGAGGTTAGAGGTCTCCAGGGAGTAAGTAAAGCATTTGGCTCTACCAGCTGCACAGGGAATATGATCTGGGCCAAATATAAGAAGTCAGGGATTTATACATTTGTTTTAGATGTTAGAAGTTCATTTAAAGTGATGGTTCTCCTTACAGCCATACTCACACATGCCTGCCCCACACCATTTATGGTATTCTAATGTTTCTCCTCTGGATTGGCCTTGCTGTTGCTGTGCAGAGTCTGAAGCCTTCCTGGGCAGGAATTTCTGGGTGAATGTGTAGTCGGACTAGTTTTTCCTCAAAGAACTATGGACACTGTTGACCATGCCCATGGTCACACTGTTTTTCTGTTTCATCATCCCAATTCTCACATAAGTAACAAACAAGTAATGAAACAACATTCGTGGATCTCTCCCGTAAGAAAAGAGGCTCCCGTGTGAAAGAGAGCAAACGTTTTCCTCTCCTTATGTGATAATTTTTTTCCACAGAGAAAGATATCTCCACTGCTGCTTTTGCACTAAGGGGTGGACTTATTTCCTTCTTTGGCAGCAGAAGTGTAGCTGTGGAACCACAGAAAAAGAGTCCTTAGTTGGACTAACACTTACCTGTTCTCTGTGTAATACCACAGGAGGGAGGTCTCCTACGTGGCATCAGATTTCCATAGGCAACCAGGATCATCATGTGTTGAGCTCATGAGAAACGGCTACAGCAGCATCTCTGTCCTCTGAGTCTTCAATATCAGGGGTCTTAAGAGCCACTAACTCAGTAAAATTATGAGGGAAAGTTTTATTCCCCGTATCTAAATGTTATCATGGAAGATTTCACTTAGCAACCTGCTTCACGCTCAAATGAGTTCTGTGCTCCTTCTGTTCAATCAGGAATGCTACATCTGTGCTAGAGAAAACAGAATGTGCTCAGTGGACACAGAAGTATTGTAGAAAAGTGAGTTGTGTTATCAGGAGCTTGTCAATGTACCACAAGGACTGGAGAAAACCAGGCTGTTGTTGACAGTGCCTTGCATTTAGCTCAGGGGAAGGTGCTGGGCTTCCATCAGTTGTCTCTTGCCAATGCAGCAGTTCCCTCATGTCCTCAGCCGAGATGCCCGTGTGGCAGTCCTGCCAGCAGCAAAGGGCTTGTTAACATGCCCAGGAAACAATCCACACATGCAATGGCTACTTGGATTGTTTGGGAACAACCTGTGGCATGGCATCTACTAAACAGTGGATTATCTGCATAACAAGGAAGTTTAGCACCTAAGAGTTTGGCTTCCACATTATGCAAAGCTGAATGCTTTGCATAACGGCTGCTTCCAGCACAAGCCAACCATGCAGTGCAGTAGGAGGGAGGCATGCACGGAGCAAGTAGTTCAGAGCCAGGACAGAGCACAGACTGGATGCTGATACTAGCACAGCTTTGTCTTCTCATAAAGGAGCAGGGAAAGGGAGGGGTTTGACCTTAAGACTCAGAGGACAAAATGCTGGAAAAGTATTTCTGGAGATGTGACTGCCAAATTGCAGATGACAAAAAAGAGCCCTTTTAGGCTATATATAAGTGGGTAAGAGAGTGTGTGTATTGGGCGAGAGTGTGTCTGTCCCTGTGGCAATTTACAGGGGTTCCCCCCCACACCCCTACATTTTCTATTGCCTTGAGCCAATGCTGTGCTATCTCTCCTGCTGGGAAACGTCCCACATGAACGCGGCTGGTTGGCCTACAGCAAAAGGCTTTTACCAATAGTCCTCTGAGAGCATATTGGGCTGGACACTGATCACAAACATGCCATTCCGTTCAGTTCTTCTCCTTTTTATTTTGATGGATTTGCTTTCCGTCAGGCTTCCTCCTTGTCAGCGCTGCGCAAGTAACGCACGTGGCTAATACAGAAAAGGAATAGCGAGGCTTGTGCCTTCCCAGCCAGGTCAGCCAGAGGAACTTTCCAAATATGCTCATCATTCACTTGTTATCTCAGACACTGCCAGAATATTTTGAGGAGCAAAGGTCCCTGCAGCCCTGCCAGCTGAAGGGGTTCAGCTGGCAGGCTGGCTGCCTGGTCGGGAAGCGCTCCTTTCCCCACCTCACAGTGCTCCATACCTGACTTTTTTCCACCTTAGCAGCAGTTTCCCTGCCAGCTTTGTTTCGAAGGTGTTTCTTGTCAGGGAACAGGGCTGAATCCAGCAGTGTGACAGAGGCAAGCCTGCCAAGGTTCCAAATCGAGGTCCAACCAAGAAGTGAGGCTGAGCATGTGTTTCCATAAGTCACATGCACACAGAGCACACATATACAACACATCTGTACGTACATACACGGCTGGCCACACGGATCAGCACAGGTGAACACACTCAGCACTCACACAAATACAAACAGCACAAACGACCTCATTCTGTTCCCCTCCGACAGTTCAGGATGAAGGTGCGGTAGTGGCAATATAGATACACATTCGTACAAAGTGAACCTGCCAGTACCTGTGCATAGACACTCGGTGTGCCCAGTAGCTGTCCCTGGATCCCAGTCTTACCAGGCTACGTGATGTGTTCCT
Organism: Vanellus vanellus; assembly: GCF_965231255.1. Lineage (NCBI taxonomy): Eukaryota > Metazoa > Chordata > Aves > Charadriiformes > Charadriidae > Vanellus > Vanellus vanellus. Next base: position 829,276 of record NC_138922.1, read on the forward strand.
CAGGGCTTGTAAGAAGGCAACTCTGGAAATCCTTCCTGAAGAGGAAGGACAGTTGTTAGATGTCTGAGGGAATGGTAGGACTTTCCCTCTTTCCTTCAGGTAAACCTGTGTTTGGTGACCTACTGCCATTGTGCAAAGCAGTGTTTTGCTTCTTTGTTTACAGATATTATTTTTAGGGTGCAGTTCAATGTTGTCTCTTACAGTTCTGTTAACAACTATTGCTTTTTTTTTTTCTTCCTAGTGCAAAATACTGGCTTCCCCAGCTCCTTTGAGTTACACCTTGTTGAGACCTGCAGTCTCTAATTTTTTCAGAAGTCTTTTTATGTCTGGGCCCCAGCAGCTCCAGTTGTCTGATGACTGTATTTTTTTTTTCGCAGTTGCCACTAGATCTCTCATTGTTGTGGGGGCACCTTTCTAGAGCAAAGATAGGCATAGGGGCTTGGAACTAGATGATCTTTAAGGTCCCTTCCAACCCAAACCATTCTATGATTCTATGATTAACTGTACCACATGATGGGTCAGTTGCTGTCATTCATGTGGATAAAACTGTTCCATGTTGATCAGCAAGGGTTAGATGACTGGATCATGCAAAGGAGCAAATGAACTGGGGTTGAATATTCCTCCTCTTGTGTTGGACTTGGCTTCAGTGTATACATTCCTGATGGAGGTCTGTCCCATTCCTGCCATTTGGAGACAGGGTTGGTTCCTGATGTGTATTGGCACGTCTTGTGCCTGATCCCAAAAATACTGTGGCATTACTCATTTCCTCAGTTCAGAAAAGGAATTGGACCACCTGGACCCTGCTCCATTCACACAGCTGTGAGTCAGAAATCACAGCCTTTGACCATGCCATGGGATTTACTTTCCCAGGCCTTTTGTGATAATGTTGTCTGTTGCAGGAATTGTATAGCAAATTTGTGCTGTGGCTACACTGTGCCCAACAAACTTTTCCTTCATGTCAGAAGGTCATTTGGCACTGCTCTTCACTATGTTGCTCTTCAGTCCAGAAACTGTACTAACTTATCTTCATTTTCTGCCTGGTCTTCATTTCATAGAGAGTCTAATTCTCTATTCTTGCTTATTTATATGCTTTCTGTTTTAATCCCTTTCTTAAGGTTCAGTTCATTTTGATTTCTTATTGTACTCTACATTTTTTTTTCTTTCTTTCTGGGTTACTACATCCTTTCTGAGGTGGTTCTGCTGGGAACCCATTCCTGCCAATCTTATCCATGTTTTTGTCAGGATGGAAATCCCTGATAGCATTAGTATTGTTGATTTTAAGATATTTGAGGCTGATCCACGCTCAAGACTTTGATTAATTCTGATAATTGTTGTGAGGTTCTTTGGTAGCAAGACTGGTTAAGCAAATTCTTATCTCAAGCTTCTGCCCTCCTATGTGGAGAAATGCAGCACATGAACTGATTAAAGGAACTGACAAAGTTAAAAATAACTTGCCAAAAAGAGGCTGCCTATCTCACATAGCCTCCTCTACTTTGAACTTTGTTCACAACTGAACTGCTTACATTGAATCCTGTTGTCTCAGGCAAACAGAAGGATCTTAGGCCTGGGAAAAAATTGAAAGTGACACTGACAGTGGCCTGAAAGTGACAGTGATGTGGCCAAATCTTTCTCCTCTAAATAGAGGGATGATGAGCTACCATTAATGGACAATTCTGGTTTCATTGATAACCTCTTTTTATTTTTTTTTATATCTGCTCTGCCTCGAGCTCTGCACGGGAGCGGATCTGGCCTCAACCAGAGAGGTGACAGTAACCTTATGTTGCTGCCACTAAAGTTTTCCAGCAAAGGCATACTTCCAGAAAGCACTAATTAGGAATATCCTTCTTCCATGCCCTGTACTGTTCCGGTTTGCACAGCAGCCTTAGTGGCAGAAAAGTGAGAGAAGTAAGGGATTCTTGAAAGCTGGTTTGCCAGTACTGAGGAGTATGCAAGCCACAAGTCCGGCTTGTATGTGTTTAGAGGGTTATGAGTGAGTCAGAGAAGTGCAATTTTGTCTACCACATCTAAAAGCACCTTCACAATGATCCTCCAGCCAATATTACACTGCACTCTGAAATGTTGCAATTGCTCTTCTGCATTTGAGGTTCCTGTGATGAGATCACGTTGACAACGCACGACGCAAATGCAAGTGCCTATCAATACATCCCATGATAGAGGAGCAAGGCAGCCTTAGCACTGCTTCAGTGTGAGCATTAAGGCACCCAGCATTGATGCAGACACCTTTTTGCATACACTTGCTGGCTTGTAATGCATGACTTTACACTACAAAACCAGTGCTGGTACTTACGCAGTGTATTTTCTTTCTTCTTTTATTTTTAGCAGTATCTGTTGATATAGAAATCACACGTGCTCTGGGATATATTCTCAGATTCATTCCTGAGTCCCTCGTAAAGCCCGATGTTATGTTTGCCATTCCCATTTCTCTGACATTGATTTAAGCAATGGTTGTATGCCCCAGAAAATAATTCAGCTTCTTCAGATAATTCATTTAGCAATATCAGGTGAACACCATCTATTCCTGGTGCATTGTTACTCTTCTATTTATTTCAAAACCTCTTGTATAGAAAAAGTGGGAATACCCCTAATTGCTCTGTAGTGAAAAATCAAGTTTTCTGCAGAGGTCTTATTTTGTTCTGTGCTCTGCCTGATCATCTTTTGGCTTTTTAAACTCTCCTGAAATCTTCACTATAACCAAAAAACTCACAAGCAAGTCCCATGTGGTGTCTAGTAATCTAGATCTAGCTCCACAGGCTGCTTTAATTTAAAAATAATTTTTCACTTAATCACATTGATAAAAATTATTCTTAGCGCAGCACCTTTGTTATCACAGCAGAGCAGATACCTCTGAATGATCAATGTAAGAACCAATATGTCTTCAGGCAGCCATTGCCAACTTTAGTCACAGAAGCAATTTTATTCCCGTACTGTGGACAATATTTTCTCTTCTTTGCACTTAACTGTACCAGACATGAATCTTGTCAGATAAAAGACTAAACTGTGATTCAGAAAGAACTAGAACTACCAAGATCTCGAGAAAAAAAAAAAAAAAAGAAAAAAAAAAAAAGAAAGTGGCCAGATATTATAATTCTATAGATTATTCAGTACAACACTGTATTTGAGAAACATTCCCCATGGGATTTGCAGCTTGCAAGTGCTGTTGTTGGCCACACTCTCAGTATGAGCAGGGCATGCTGGAGGGATCAGTGCACCCTGTGGACTCCTGATGAACTGTCTGACAGGGAATGCCCAGCCTCTACTACAGCAGCATTTCTGCTGCCCTCTGTGTAAAACGAGAACTCCCAGGAATATTAGCGCCAAAGAAACAGAATTGCTGAAACACTGATCGTTCAGAGCAAGATTTCTCATCCCAACACTTCCCAACACTAAGATGCAACTGGGCACTGGACTCTGGAGAAGGTAGGACACGCTTTCCTTATAAAAAGCTCTTTTTCTCCTGTTGACTAATGACATGCATGCTTTTAATATTCCCTGCAGGAAGTGTCTGGTCCCAAGATTTTTTTGTGCTTTGTAGTTAAAAAAATATCCCATAATGAGCCTGCGATAAGACCAGAGGTATCAATTGATTTTTGAGTAAAACATATTGATGAACAGAACTACCAGAAACTTAAAAATATTCAGGGGGAAACAAACAGAGTGGGCACAGTGCAATTTGGGCCCTTCATGACATTGGCCATGGCACAGATAAGATAGCATTTCTGGGGCTAGAAATTACTTGTGAACGCTGCCCCATCCCATGCATCAAAGCATTGAGGGACTGTGAAGATCTTTCTGTCTCCTAATTGTACTCTTTTGACTCTACTCCAAGGTCAATTATTGCAATGTGTTTGTGGTATAGCTTAATGGTGTAGAGAAGTCTGCCACCCAAGTATGTACAGTGTTTCACACTGATAATGTCATTATGAAGAGAGAGCAGGAAGAGAGCAATTGGGACTCCAAAGATAGATCAGCACCGCTTAACTGTGAAGTGGAGAAGAAGGTAAAAAATAATACCTGGGCAGGTGCTGAATGAATGTCAAAGTTGCGCAGTTACTTAAGCTCCTCTTATCTTTCCAGCAAGCATCAATGGAAGAGAACTGGAGAGAGGGTCCTGGATGAGGATGTGACATTAAGAATGCCCTTTCCATCACTCACCAAAGCAGCTGAGGAGCTCCTGTTACAGAGCAGGTGAGTGGGGTGAGAAGTCTGGGTGGTCTCTGGGCAGAAGAGGCAAAAAGAGAGACAACAGGTGGTAGAAGATGTTGAAGAAGGAGAAGGATTTTGAGTGATGGGAAATCAGGGTTACTAGTATAGTGTAATCTTGAGAAAGTGACTACTCCCCAAGAAAAGGTCTGAGAACGCGTTGCTCAGTTGCAATTGCTGACAGACAACAGAGGTGCAATAATGTTGGTTGATTAATATGATTTTGATTACTTCCTTTTGAATTCTGTGAATGGAAGGAACATACATATACTTTGAGCTGTGGCTGTAATCTTCTTAGGAACTGTCACAAATTACTTATGATCCAAACACCAGTTTGAACACCCAGAACATCTCCTGACAACAGAGTAAGATGCATGCAGTTACACACAGAACTATCATGGGTTATCTTGTATTATCTTTTTCATGCCCAATTCCCCCTCACTTCCATGAGGGTTCATTCACAATCCCAAATCACCCCAAGGAAAAACAGGTTTTCTCTGTATTCATCCTAAGTTTTCCTTGTTTAGTTTCAGTGGTTCTGTATTGAAATGTGGAGGCATGGACATAGTCCATCCTTCATTAATGCTAGATTTTTGGCTACCCAAGGTACGTGTCCTTCAGGATGGGATAAACATTAAAAAGTGTTTTGGAATACTGTGATTTCACATAGCAAAAGAGGAGGAAATACGGAACATTTCAGAGAGCACTTAAGGATGGCAAAACTTCCTGCCTAGCTTAAATTCTAATACTCTACTACTCACTAGTGTGTCTGCCATGAAGATCATCAAATTTAGGCTCTCTCTATCTAAAAGCATTACCAACTTTCAAAGCAGTAGTATGTCATGCAATGCCCAATGTGCAAACCTCCTCTTTCCTTTCTCCCAGGAGCATCCCACACTCTACCCACCCTCCCATTCTCCACCAGTACCTCTGCTTTCCCAAGGTGCACCTCCCTTCAATGTATTCAGTCATTTCTTTTGGCACCACGGCTCAAGAGGACTTGGGGTGTGAGGAGGCACCAGACACAGCCTGCCTGCCTGCCCCTCCTGCAGTGCCAGGACAAAGCAGACATTCAGAAAGCGGCTCTGTTTCCCAAGGCAACCTTGTACCCAACGAGACCGGCACTGAGGTAGCAAGGCAATGGGCATGAAATGGGAGGATGGACAGTTATTTCACAAGAGTAGTGTGGATTCCCCTTCCTCTTTTCTCTCTGTCTTTTTCTACATTTCACTCTTCCTTCTCTCTCTGTCTCCCATTCTTTCCCTCTCCTTTTCTCTTTCTGCCTCTTCTCCTCTCCTTCTCTTTTGCTTTCTCTTTCTTTCTCTGTTCTTCTCCTTTTTTGTCCTTGGGGTGGAACGCACTTTTTTCGTCAAGGCAAAGTTTCTGTGGCCTGAGCGCATGGCCGGTAAGTACTTAGAGAACTGGAAAGCTGAATCTAGCGTTGTTGGCAAGAAGCCTCTGTAAGGAACTTCTTTCTGCAGGTCAGAAATACTTTCTCCATGTCTTTGTGCCTCGTATAGGGCTGATGCTTTTGTGCTCAGGAGACACACCACACTCTTTCATGCCCGAGCTCTTTAAGGTCAGAGAACTCCATAGCCCACAAGCAGCAGCAGCAGCTCTAGTGGAGCTGCATCTATTTTAGACCTTCTCTCGGAGATGTTCTTTTATGCCTATTATGGACTTGTGTTTTTCCCAAGATCAGTTACCTTTGCATCAGCACTTACCAGGTCACAAGCAGTCTGACTCCAGAAATAGTGTGTCAATGCAAAATGACTCCTGTCCTCCACTTAAGGCAGCAAATCACAAAGTGAGGAGAAATTAGTTGTCCTTACCCCTCCCATCAATATCCCCCTCTGATTCCAAGAAGTCTACGATCACGCTTTCCGGGATGGCCGATGGCAAGGCCAGGTCAACCCAGTGCAATGTGTGGGACTTCTCTCCATTTCCCACACGTGCAGTTTGAAGCAGACAGTCGGAGCAAGACGTTGTCATTTAAGGAACCTCCAACATTGCCTTTCATCAGCTGAGCATTTAGGAACAAAGTCTCAAGCCATAATTTCTTACAGGTAAGAGATGAGCCCCAACATTTTCAAGTGCTTCACGTGCATCATGATTCTTCCACAGTCAGGCCAGGTTGTTCATTTTGGATGGTCGTGGTAATATTGTCCAAGGGGAACAGGGATTTTAGGCATCAGAATACGGTCCCCAAAGTTGTTGTGTCATTTGCTAGTCAGTCAGCAGGTTTAAAAAGGAACCCATGGAGGCAGAAATACTTACCCGTGCTTTTACCGAGGCACAGTTGCAGTACGCTGACTTTGGAATAGGCTTTTGGGGTTGTTTGTTTACAGAAATATGTGCTTTAAGTACAAACGAGATGCTTTTTCTTCCTTTCAAGGTTTTGTCTGGAAAGAAAGAATCCCACCTATTTCTTGGGGGCATACTGTGAGAAGGGAGGGGAGGGGGGCTTTCCGTTCTTGGTGCCCAGAGATCGCTGGCACTGATACAGCTTTCACAGCTTCACACATAAAGATGCTGTCTCTCATGAGCATCACTTACGGTGACACAGGAGTCAACAGAGGGTGTCATCTTTTCCTTAAATACATTTAGCTGCTGCCTAGCAAAGTGCTTCCATATTTAGTTATGACATGGGAGGATTTCTTGGGTGTAAACCTCAGTATGCTTGGGAGAATGAAGACGACCTAATCCTGAATGCTGCTGCTGGAAACACACTGACTGCCATGGTCAGCGCAAAAGGCTTCCTTCCTGCTGTCTTCTCCCCACCTCCCCTCCAACAACTCCATCTGCCTTCCCCAGCAACTTCATAGCTTCTTGAAGTACTCCCTGGAAATGTAGCGGTGTAGAGCTAGCCAGGAATCTTGAGGGAGCCCTAAGTGTCCCTGTAGTGAGAGAGAGCTAAGTGTCCTTTACCGTTCTTGCCATCTGCTTGTAGAATCCTGCCCTTAGCAGCTATGCAATGCACCAGTGTCCAGTGCTGATGGAATGGCTGTATTTTAAGTTGCACTGCTGCTTCCTGTGCAGGGAATTAGGCAGCTGTCTCTGTTAAACAACTATTCCAGAGAAATTAAGCACTAATGAGAGTGTCATTGTGATCTCCCAGTGGGGACAAAGCCCTTTGCTTCAGGGTGGAGGCACGAGTGGTACCCGGACTTGCCATCTGACCAGAGTGACCAGTGCCCTCGTGGCACTAATGAGAATGGCTGTGGTTGGGAGCCATCCTTTCTGCCTTGAAGCCTCCTCATTTTTGTTGTACGCATACATTGTATTCTGATTTTATTTCATGGCATTGTTATCGGATGTGGGATGAAAAAAAAAAAGTTAGTGACTGTTGGCTACTACTTTCAACCCAGTGTTCAGCTCATTAATACAACAAAAGTCATCTATTGCTGCAAAAGGCAGACAGGAAGCACAAGTTGGCATTGTGGACCTACGATGTTTATTGCTTCCCTGTATTCTCAGAGTGTCAGACTTGGAGATTTCTTTCACGCTATCATCTTCCCAGACTTGTTCTCACTTCTAGTTTTCAATAATCAAAACTGTTCCTCTTGATATGTAATCTTGTAAACCTTCTAAAATATAGCTTTAAAATTTCTCTTCTTATAGAAAATAATTCTAACTTTAAATTGCAGTTCCATTCTGGGAAACACTGTAGTGCAGTGCAAAATATTTTCTTTGTTCTGATGGCTCTAACTGTTACAGTTGTTGGTGTAGTAGAGTTTCTAGATCTTACTCCAGAAAATAAATTAATTTCTGGAGCTTACTCCTGAAACTTTTTTGACAACAAACAAAACTTAAGTAACCGCAGAATAGAATTGGAAAAACCAAAAGCATTGCTTCTGCTGTGTATGCAAAGGAATCTATGGTCTTTATTCTCTAGACATTGACATGGTTACAAAGACTAATTACAGAAGAAAGCAACAGAAGGTTCACATTTTGTGCATCCCTCAGGTCACTTTGTTGCCTCATGACATCCTCACTCTTCCTCTCCTATCTTCTTGCTATGAAACTCCCGGCTCTTCACTCGCAGCTTGTTGACCTGCGACTCTGCAATGTCAGCCCGCTCCTCGGCTTCCTCCAGCTCGTGCTGGATCTTGCGGAACTTGGAGAGGTTGACATTGGACAGCTCCTCCTGTGCGGGGACAGGGAGTCGGTGGTGAGGAGCCCAGGGCAGGGGGTTCACTCCTCCTGCGACTCAGCCTTGTGGGGCTGCGCCTCTTCCCTGGGAGAACACACAGACTCCCATCTCCCACCCACCACTGATTACATATAAACCTGACACAGACCTCCTCATCCACCCTTATTCAGGACCCCACTATGGCAAGTGTCCCCACTACCGTGTCATTCTTGAGGAGGTATTTTGTCACTTGGATTTGTCACCTGTGTACTTATTCTCCCACTTGTTTGGTGCTCAGGTATCATATCATCATATCATCGGGAGTGTATCTGGATGACAAAACCCCTAAAAGCCTCGACTGTTGATCACTGCCATTTTCCAAATTTCTGATAATCGACTCCTCAGCACCTGTGTGACACTCACAGAAAGCAATACTTGCCCATTCTCCAAGCAATACTTACAGCCTCCTCAGCTTGTCTCTTGTAGGATTTCACCTTCATTTGCAGCTTGTCCACCAGATCCTGGAGCCTCAGAATATTCTTCCGGTCTTCCTCAGACTAGAGTGGTTGGCAAACAGGAAAGAGAATGAATTATTGGTTTCCCAGCAAGTGAGGTCAATGGCTCCCCTTGGGGGTGGTGTGCACAAGATCTGACTTGCTGTGAGAAATCCCTGTCAGCCCAGGGAGGCCTCCTGCCTTACCTGGTAGGTCAGCTCCTTCACCCTCCGCTCGTACTTGCGCACACCCTTCACCGCTTCAGCGCTGCGCTTCTGCTCAGCATCAACCTCCCCTTCCAGCTCCCGCACCTGCAACGAGAAGCCCATCTTTGGAGCTTCCCTGGTATCTCTCCAAGGGACATGCTCACTCACACACAAATACCAGCCCTACGCACTCTGGCCTCCAGCTTCTGGATTTGCTTCTTGCCTCCCTTCAGGGCCAACTGCTCAGCCTCATCCAGACGGTGCTGCAAGTCCTTCACTGTCTGGTCCAGGTTCTTCTTCATCCTCTCCAGGTGGGCACTGGTGTCCTGCTCCTTCTTCAGCTCTTCTGCCATCATGGCTGCCTGATGAGAGCAAAGACTCAAAGATATTTTAGGGCTGGAGACACATTTTGGGAGAATACATCCACAATCAGCAATAAAAGCAGCCCCCGACTCACATCTGTGATGGCCTTCTTGGCCTTCTCTTCAGCATTGCGGGCTTCCTGGATTGTATCCTCCATTTCACCCTGAATTTGGGCAATGTCTGTTTCCAGCTTCTTCTTGGTGTTGATCAAGCTGGTGTTCTGTTGAACAACAAAAAAATATTGTCCCTTTACTTCCAAAACAGAACACATACTTTGGAAAGGTACTGTTCACATTTGAAATGATCATCTATATAACTAATAATAGCAACCTCCTTCAAATGATGAGTCTTGTCAGGTCATACAGAGAGGGGAGACACATACACACATACAGAGAGGGGAGAGCTTAAAATTTTAAGCATCACTTCTGACTCCTGTTAGTGGAATCCTACACATTTAGCTAGAATCCAATTCTTTCTACAAGGGCAATAATTCTGGTTCAAGTGAAGGGTTTTATTACAAGAGATTATTTATTTGAGAATTTAGACAGATAAAAAATCTGGAAAGGGAAAAAGAAACATCTCTTGAGATTTTAAATCTCATGAATCTAACCTGGGTGTGGAGGAGTTGAACTCTCTCACTTGCATCCATCAGTTCCTGCTCAGCCACTTTCCTCGAGCGCTCCGTCTGCTCCAGGGCTGCCCGTAGCTCCTCAATTTCAGCCTGCAGCAGGTTTGCTCTGCGTTCCACCATGGCCACCTGCTCCTTCAGGTCCTCCTGTGTCCTGAGAGCATCATCCAAGTGTATCTGGGTATCCTGGTAAGATAGAAGAGACAGATTTCGAGGTGTATTTTTCCTATTTTCTGATTTCCTATTGTTACATCAATATAAAACTGCTAGATTTGTAGAAAAGAAAATTTTTAAAATTTTCCAGTCAGCACCTTTTTCAGTGTACTGTACCTTTAGTACTCCCTGTGTGTTTCTCAGGTTCTTTTGTGCCTCTGCAGCCACACGGTTGGCATGGCTCAGCTGGATCTCCATTTCATTCAGGTCTCCCTCCATCTTCTTCTTCAGCCGCAGGGCTTCATTCCTGCTCCTGATCTCAGCATCCAGGGTGCTCTGCATGGACTCCACAATTCTGAGGTGGTTTCTCTTCATCTGGTCGATTTCCTCGTCTTTCTCTGCTATCTTCCTGTCAATCTCAGACTTCACCTGATTGAGCTCAAGCTGGAGGCGCAGGATCTTCCCCTCTTCGTGTTCTAGGGAGGCCTGGACAATGGGACACAAACATTTATAACAGAAGTAATGTTGCTGCTTGCTTTCTATGCTATTACAGAATATTTCGGGGAATCTCATCTGGCTGCACTCCCCAGCCAGAGCAGGGTGGGACCAAGCAGTTTTTCGCCATATTTCCCCATTGCTCATAATTTTATTGCACACACCAGTGATTATGGGCATGTACCTCAGCTTCCTCCAGAGCAGCCTGGATTTCAGATTTCTCCTGCTCAATCTGCTTCTTGACTTTCTCCAGCTCATGAATCGCCTTTCCTCCCTCGGCAATCTGCTCCGTGAGGTCAGAAATCTCCTCTGCAAGGAAGGGTGAAAAGTGCAATGGTCAGGCAGAGAGCTGAATGGGGAAAGGCCCTGGTGCACCAAGGTGACAGGTATCTTTGCTGACCTGCAGGCACAGACCCACAGATTTCGATGGTAGTGGTGGGTGGGGAGAAAGCCCTGCCAGGAGCAGAGGGCCAGGGACTTACGCTGCAAGTTCTTGTTCTCACGCTTGAGCGTTTCCAGGTGGTCCAAGGACTCCTCATAGGCATTCTTCATCTTAAACAGCTCCGTGCTGAGAGAGCGAGACTCCTTCTGGGAGGCCTCCAGCTCAGCCTGCGTTTCCTCATACTTCTGCTTCCACTCTGCCAGGATCTGAAGAGAAATGGGGCGTGAGTATGGATGTGGCAACCAGGAGGGGACGCTCTGCCCTGGAGCCCCTGGCCTGGAGCCCAAAAGACCTTGTCAAAGTTCTTCTGCTTCTTATCCAGAGCTGCGCAGGCAGCATTTGATCGCTCCACGTCAATCATCAGGTCCTCCACTTCATTCTGCAGCCTCTGCTTGGTCTTTTCCAGGGAGGCACATTTGGCATTCACAGCTTCCACGTGTTCCTCTGCATCCTGCAGGCGCTGTGCCAACTTCTTCCTGGGAGGTGGTAAGCATAGCTCACAGTTAGCACAGAGGAACCAGTATGATTTGATTTCTACAAGAGCGTACCTAATCATTTTGCCGTCTGCAGTCACACATTGAAGGTCTTCATTGATGCTGTTCTTAGCCTTTGCCTTTACTAAACCACTAAATCTTCTATAGGATAAAGATTCCCACTTTTTGTTACTCTTGTCCAAAACACACATGCATGACGTTCCTCAGAATATCTTCCCATATTGCCTGTCAATTTTCAGTCCCCCCTGGGTTCTTCACATCATGTCACCACGTACTTGGCCTCCTCCAGCTCCTCTGTGCGCTGAATAGCGTCTGTCTCGTATTTGGTTCTCCACTGGGCCACTTCGCTGTTGGCCTTGGACAGGGCACGCTGCAGCTCCCCCTTGGCTTCCTGCTCCTCCTCATACTGTTCCCGGAGCAAGTCACAGTCGTGGCGAGCAGACTGCAAGGCGTGGGCCAGAGCACTCTTGGCCTGCAGTAACAAGAGTAATGATAAAATGAAGGGAAATACCCTGTGAAATCTCCTTACTGAAATATTATTGGACACTGGAGTATTCTTCTATGCAAAATGACAACAATACGTTGAATGGGGAAAGAAGCTGGGATTGATAAAACAAATAATAGATAAACTCTGGAATAGCAAGCATGAGAAGAGTTGAAGTGTATTCCTGAAGTGGTTTTTTTTTTTCCTATGTCATCGTGATAATTCAGAAGTTACGTGTCCGAAGCACCTCTTAGAGAGGAGAAATCTAATGGACAAGAAAGAATAAGGAAAGTGTTCTCACTTTTATCTCTTCCTCTAAGTGCCTCTTGAGTTCCTCAATCTGTTGGGTGAATGCCTGCTTGCCTCTTGACAGCTGAGAAATCAGAGCATCTTTCTCCTCCACCTGCCGTGAATATTCACCTGGAAAAGTTTGCAGATACACAAGATTTTTATTGCCATTGATGACAGCATTGTGAACATTTGGGGCTCTAAAAGAAGTTAGCAGACCTTGCAGAACCATATGATCCCATTTCATGCATTTCTCATTACAGGGAAGACTAAGCATGTTGGAGAGACTGTGTGTCCAGAGGGGTAATTTCTGCAGTAACTCTCTGACATTATTTATTTACAAATCAGAGATGTGAATGCATTACCTGATTCTGTCTGCAGACGCGCTCTTTGAGCATTGAGGTCATTGATCATGCGCTGGTGCTCTTCTTCCTTTGTCTTAACCTCACTTAGCTGATCTTCCAGTGTGCGACACATCTTCTCCAGACTTGTCTGTGTGTCAGCCCATGGAAAGGGAGGGATTAACCATTCACACTTTTAATAGTACCTAACAATACCTATAGGGTATTTGTGTACCTTGGCTTTGGAGACAGACTCCATGTTACTGGCCAAGTCGTCAATCTCCATCTTCAGCTCACTCTTCTCCTTCTCCAGCTTCTGCTTCACTCGTTGCAGGTTGTCGATCTGCTCCCCAAGCTCAGCCGTGCTGTCCGCGTGCTTCTTCCGCAGGGCGGCAGCCGTGGCTTCATGCTGCAGCGTGGCCTCTTCGAGGTCACGACGCATCTTCTGAAATTCTGCCTCACGCTTCTTGTTCATATCGATCTGAGCTGCAGTAGCCCCTCCTGCTTCTTCCAGGCGCTCGCTGATCTCCTCCAGCTCCCTCGAGAGGTCAGCCCGATGCTTCTCGGCTTTGGCCCGAGAGGTTCGCTCTGCCTCAATTTCCTCTTCCAGTTCCTCAATACGCGCCTGGGGAACATTAGGGACCCTTCACACCCATGTCCTCCTCCTTCCTGACCTGGGACTGGGTGAGAGAGGGGAAGGGACAGAGACTTGCCTGCAGCTCCTTGATCTTCTTCTGTAATTGCATGCCCAGGGCTTGCTCATCCTCGATTTTGCTCTGGATCTGGCTGATTTCAAAGTCTTTCCTTTGGGCAAAGCAAACCGTGGTAGAGCTCACAGAGAAAAGACAAGTGCACCAGCCCAGCACTCAGGTGCCCCACAGCCACACTTACTTCTTCAGTTTCTCATCCAGCTGCTGCTTGTCATTTTCCAAATCCATTATGCTGTCATGGGCCAGCTTCAGGTCTCCTTCGAGTTTCCTCTTAGCTCTCTCCAGGTCCATGCGCAGTTTCTTCTCCTGCTCCAGGGACCCTTCCAGCTAAACACAACAAGACCATCAGTGCTCCACCAGTCAGGTCTAACTCCATACCTGTCCTCTTCTTGCTCTATGCCTGTGGGCTTACATCATCCACTTGCTGCTCCAGCTTGGTCTTAGCTTTGGTCAGGGTATTGACTTTGTCCTCTTCTGCCTGCAGGTCATCCAGTGTCTGCTGATGGGCCTCTTGGAGGGCTTTCTTCTCTTTAGTCAGCTTGGCGATGGTCTCATCCAGGGCTGCCATCTCCTCTGTGAGGTTTTTCACCTTTGAGAAGAAGCAAACAACACTGTTACAAGAATTGGAATGTGAACGATTTTCCTTGCATGTGTGTCACAAGATCTGTTGTATACCTTGTTTTCAGTGGCATGTTTTTCCTTCTCCACTTTGGCCAGTGTTAGCTCAAGGTCATCAATATCTTTCTTCAGCTCTGAACATTCATCCTCCAGTTTCCTCTTCTTGGCTGTCAGCTCAGCATTAATTTCCTCCTCATCCTCAGCCCTTTCAGTCACCTCCTTAATTTTGGCTTCCAGCTGGATTTTGGTTTTGATGAGCTGGTCACACCTTTCCTCAGCATCAGCCAAGCTGTCTGCTTCCTGGTGGGGAGACACAGATTTTGTTTCTTTATAATACTTGGAATTTTTTTGTTTTCATGTTTTATCTTACTAACTTGACATATGTAAAAGCCATGTCTGAAGTAGCCCTTCCACTCAAACAGCTAAACGATGTTGTCAATTTTTCTGTCTGGGAAATAGTTATGCAAGTTTTTTGTTTACAACTACTTCAATTTTTTTTTTTTTTTGCTCTTTCATAAATATCTCTCAGGAACTGCAGTTGTGAGAATACCTCATGCACTTCGAGGCATCACAGAAACCTAAGCATCTCTGTTACTAATTTTTCAAAGGAATGGACTTGCAGGTTTTTTACTTCATATACAGTAATCAGTGACTTTCCTTTTGTAATTAGTGCTGAACCAAGTATTATTTGGGCGTGTAAAGGATTTATTATTCTGAAGAGAAAAACTGCTAGATAAAAATGTATATCACACTTCTATATTCATTAAAATTACTGCACATACTATAGAGGTATTGCTTTTTTAAAAAAGTGCACATATATCATATTTCCAGCCTGTTTGTTTGGATTTTTTATGCTGATTTCAGATGGCTTTGTATTCCTTTGGTCTTTGGTATTTCATTTTAATATCTTTGTCCTAAATGAGTGTGACTGACAGATACCTTTATAAGAAGATCAAAATATGTGTCTATTTTTCTCTTGTAGACTGAGAAAAAAAAACTAGGTTTCCCATTTACTAACTGAATACTCAGATCGCTGTGTAACTAGGGAAACTGGAATAGAATATTTGTTAATTTCACTGCTTTCAACAGTTTAAGGAGTAATTTAGAATTGCTTTGTAAGGGCTTTGAATATCAAATACTGTTGGAATATACTTTAAAATAATAATTAATTTTTCTAAATTTGATGTGTGTACAAGTTTCATGGAATATTATTAATAGTAAATCTATCACATTGTGAAAATCCAGGTTGCAGATAGAAATCACTACAGTACTCGGAAATCAAAGATTTTGCTTTATTACTTATCGCCTTTGTCATTCTGCATTGTAGTAAACTGTGTCTAAATAATACAGAAATATGAAATCCCTACCCAGAGATGATGGTTAAATATTATTATACATACATATGCTCTCCAAATTTGGTATGTACATTTTGCATTTAAGGGTTATGGGTTAAAGAAGGATGGGCAGGACGCAGACAGCCATTTCACCAGGGAGGTTCAACATCTGCCTGTATCAGAGTATATCTACCTGTTCCTTTTCAACTTCTCAGGGAATATTAAGCACGCTTGATCATAGCAAAATACCATACACCAACCCTGGGAGATGAGACTTTTGTTCAGAAGCAGAAGCTGTGGATTAATTTCTTTTTAGACTGAGGAGAAACTTCAAGCCATATTGCCCAATTCCTGAATGAACAATTAACCGTTAGTTATTAAATGGCTGAATTCACAGACATCAATTTGAATTCTAAGTTGCATTTACTATCCAAAGTTAATTAATGCTGGTGAAGTGGAGCTACTGCCCACAGGACTTACCTGCTCAAAGGGAACTGGAGGTTCATGTACTGCCCTGTCCTGAGCAATTCATCTTGGCTAGCTACGGCTTCTTCCTCAGAAAGCAAGAGCACTGACTTCCCATTTGGAGCTCACTGCTTCTTTGCATTGGCTGTCAGTGTTCACTACATCACTGCTAGACACTTGCTTCCTCAACTTCACTACATATGATGGGTAATTCACCAACTATCTGACTTTTGGTGCTCTGTAGTTTGACCTTCTGCTTGCAAAAGAGCAGTCTGAATGTATAGACTCCTTTTCTGAGTGGGAAATAAATGGTAATACTCACAGCCTGCACTTGCAGCTGCAGATCGTTTTTCTCCTGCAGCAAAGAAACCATTTTCTCCTCCAGCTCCTTCCTCTTGGCCTCAGACTTTGCAAGCTCTTCCTTGGTTTTCTCAAACTCTTCCTTCATGTTGGCCATCTCCTTCTCAGATTCTGCACTCTTCAGCAAGGGCTTGATCTTGAAGAACAGCTTCATCCAGGGCCAGTGCTTCACATTCATGAATGCACGAACATTGTACTGGATGCAGAAGATGGACTCCCTGAAGCATAATTAAAATGTACATTGAATATTTTCTGTACGAAGAGTGCAAAGAGTTTCCCCCAAGTACAGTGACTTTAACTGAAGATGAGGAATGTCTACCTCCTCTCCACCATTCTCTGGTACTCCACTCTCATCAGGAAGCCCCTGCACCTGGCCTGTGTGCGGGTGATGAGCTGTGCCAGCTTCTCATCCCTCATCTCTTCCAGGAGTCCCAGCAGCCCAGCTTTGAAGAAGACCTTGAGGAAGGGAATGTTGCAGCACATCACTGTCAGGTAGAGCAAAGCACAGGCACAGCGTGAGTGCAGCAGTGAGGGTTTGTACCTTGGTGTGGCCAAATTTGTACTGGGTGTGGTCCACATCGATTGAGCCAAGAAGCTTCTCAGAAGCCTTCTTGCTATCAATGAACTGTCCCTCTGGGATGGCACTGGCATTAAGCACCTTGTATCTGTGAGGAGAGAAAGAGGAAGATAAGGCTGTTTTTTCCCAGCCAACACACACTAGCTACTGAACCCCACCAGCTCACCTATAGCAATTTTTACAACAAAAGTCCAGCCTGAATGAACCTATATGAATGAACCAACATTGCTTTTAATGGTGCTGAGAAGTGCAGTGCTCTTACCTCTGTTTGAAGTCAGCATAGAGGACTCTGCTGGGGAAACCCTTCCTGCAAATTCTGATGCCTTCCAGCACGCCGTTGCACCGCAGCTGGTGAAGTACCAGTTCATGCTCCATGGCACCTAGCAATTCAGAGCATAAATGAATCCCACAGTTTCCAGTGCAGAGGGGAATGGCTGTATGAGAGGAACTTCTCTTTCTGCTTGAGTGTCTTACCAGGTGTTTTTGTTTCATTTGGGATGATGCAACGGACAAAATGGGGGTGAGTGCTCCTTAGATTGGTCATCAGCTTGTTTAAGTTCTCCTGTGGGATCATGATTTTAGTGGGTGTTTATATGAAACAAGGAAAAACTAACTCTTAGGTTCTTTGAACTTAGCATAAAAGGCCTATCAATGGACATGTACTGAGCTGAAACTTATCAACTGATAATATCTCAATCAATATGTCAGACCCCTCTGATTCTAAACATTGAACATCACCTTTTAGAATATGAAAAAAAAAATTGCCATCAACCCAATGAGAGATAAAGGCTGGGTACTTCATAGTTTTATGAGAACATTAATATTTATTTTAAGTGTAAGTTTAGGACTTTACAGTGTCATTTTTCATTCCATAAATTTATTTTTTTAAATGAGTATCTGAAAGGAAGGTGTTTATTTAGTTTTTTACTGTTGCTGAGTCAATTGAAAATAATAAAATTTAATTCCAATTTGCATAGAGGAAAAGATAAAGTCTTTACTTACCCGGAAAAGAGCTGAGACAGTCTGGAAAGAAGAACCCTTCTTCTTGGCACCCTTCTTGCCGCCACCGCCACCACCACTGGTCTCTGATAAAGTGAAGATAATGAAACATTTATGACATTTGGGCCCATTCATGATTCCACAATTTTGCAGAACTGCTATGCACTAAAGAGTTGACATTTCAGAGAACTGACCTGCCTCTCCACCAGCAGAGGCGAAGAGTAAGGCCAGTGTCTTCACTGATGATTTCTGGTACAACCCAATGACAGTTTCATTCAGGGGGTCCTTGTTCTTCTCCAGCCAGCCAGTGATGTTGTAGTCCACCGTGCCAGCATAGTGCACCAGGGAGAAGTGGGCCTCAGCCTTGCCTTTGCCAGGTTTAGGCTTCTGGAAGTTGTTGGACTTTCCCAGATGCTGGTCGTAGAGCTTGTTCTTGAAAGAGGTGTCAGTTGCCTTGGGGAACATGCACTCCTCTTCCAGGATGGAGAAGATGCCCATGGGCTGGGAGAAGCAGCAAAAAATAACAGCGATAAAATAAAGATCTGCCTTCAGGAGACTGCAGTAAGGTGCAGAAAACTGAGAAATTAATTAAATTTTTGGATCAAAGTTGAACCAAATGATTAAGGTTTGCAGATACAGTTCTAGACAAAACAAGACTTTGTGTCTGAAACTAATGTGTTTCAGAAGTGATAGTATCACAATAATCACACAAAGTTTTCTAAATAATTTGGAAACTGATGAATCAAAAGGAGATTTTTATTTTTTGCATTAATGTTTTCCCAAAGTAAATTTGTGTAGATGAAGGTGTCTTACTAAAACTGACCTTTGTTCAAGATAAGCAAATCTTTCAGCTACTTCCTGAAATATTATTTTTATAAAATATCTTTGTCTTTTTATTCTTATAGAAGAGGATGTTACACAAAACATAGTGATTGTTTTATTCATTCCTGTCCATCCAGTACCTTTTCTGATAGACAAGTATGATTTTAATTAGAAACAGTGTTTCAGAAACCACAGTATTAATATTGAAATCATAATCATAATACTGAAAACTGTTTCTGGATTTCTAAAATCTTCTAATGCATGAAGATTTTTCATCTTATTAGAATAGAAAGCACACCTACAGAGAATCCTTGCCATCAAATTATGTGTGATCACATTAATTCTTCTATTGCCAAACAAGCAAAAATACAGTTAATTTTTTCAAAAATGCATAATAGTGTAGTTAATAGATAACCTAAAGATACCTCATTCATAGCCTAATCACAAAGGTCCTTAGAAATTACTTTCTGAATACATACAATATTTGAAATTAAAAGGTACTTTTTGGCTACAAATAGAGAAGAACACAAATGGATAATAATAGGTCGATTTGTGAAGCATTAAGGCAAGATATATAAGGCTGAAGAAAAATCCTAAAATTCTGTCACAAAGAAGAAATAACAAAATCTTAAATGCAATCAACATACTTTTTCAATGAGCTCAATGCAGGCAGCCAGGTCCATCCCAAAGTCAATGAACTCCCATTCAATGCCTTCCTTCTTGTACTCCTCCTGCTCCAGCACGAACATGTGGTGGTTGAAGAACTGTTGCAGTTTCTCATTGGTGAAGTTGATGCACAGCTGCTCCAGGCTGTTGAACTGCTCAGTGCAAAGAGAAGATTTACCCATTCTCATGATGAAGCCTGTATTGCTTTCTCCTATGGACTCAAATTCCCACGCAGGGATGCCCAGTTAAAACAAGGATTTTTTTAATGTTAAACCCACCCCATTAATTAATTTTCATTAGATAATTAAAATTAACTAATTTTAATGGGGTTGGGTTTTCTTGCTCTTTGCTACTTTAATGATATATATAGTTTCAAATTCCAAAATGATTTGGCAGTCTTATCCCTATCGAGGTGCAATTTATATCACTCTTTTCTCTCATATTATCTATATTTGCCCATTGTCCTTACAAAAAAATAATCAGACATTGTCAGTATTTGCCAGTCCTGGCTTGGACTCGAATACCTTGCCCAAATGTCTGTAGAACTTCCCTGTTGCACTAAAAGCAGCCAATACATTCTTCCTGTTGGAGTCACCCGTTAGCTCTTCAAAGGATATATAATTTTCTCTTTTGCCAAAACCTCGGCACAATTTTGTGTGGGACTTTGGTCCTTTCTCTTCCTACACGCCGTGATATTGTATCTTCAGTATTTGTGTGCTATTTTTCAGTGGATTTTTTTAGTACTAAGCTGAAATTATTGAAAAGCTATAACATTTGTGCTAATTCTGTAAAAGGCAGCTGCTTCTTCCTTGTATGTCACATAAACCTGTTACATGGAGATGTGTTATGGCTCATGTATTGTGGTGGAGAAAAAGCAGTGACATATACAAGGAAGGAAAGCATTTCCAGAAAATGAAAAATAATATTTTTCAAAAAATGCAAAACTTGATTTGAAATTTCAAGTGAATGGAATGTTTTCAAAAAACCCACCATAATTCTCCAGTTTCTCTTGAGACCTAATTGCCCTTTCAAGATTTTACTATTGTTTCTGTGATACTTGCATCAAAGATCTCGAAGCCAGCAATGTCCAGGACACCAATGAAGTACTGTCTGGGTTGCTTGGTATCCAGCTGTTGGTTGATGCGAACAACCATCCACAGGAACATCTTCTCATAGACAGCCTTTGCCAGAGCACCCACTGAATTGTTCACCTAAAATAAAGAATGCAGCAGAAGGAAAACGATATCTGGAGCACATAGTAAGTGATACAAGACAGAGGCTCCCGGTCACCAGCTGCTTGTTACCTGCTGCACGGTTTGACCCTTGGTCACATATTCATTCCCAACCTTGACTCGGGGGTAGCAGAGGGCCTTGAGCAGATCTGCTGAGTTCAGACCCATCAGGTAGGCAGCTTTGTCAGCCACTATATGCAAAGAGAGAGGAAGACAGTGACAGAGGAGAAGTGATCATTGAAACTGGATGTCCTCTAAGGTGTAGGTGCAGGTATAAACGCTGCAGTTTTGTGATAGCTTGAAGGGAAATCTGGAAGCATGAGTGTTATGAAAGCTGAGATTCATGTCTTTATGAAAGTAAATTGGAGCAAGATACCTGAATGCCAACTGCCCGCTATGTAATGGTTTCTGTTATTGGGAGTTCTAGATTTTGTTAGTACCTTCTGTGCCATCGGGCTCTGCCTGCTCCTCACGCTGCTTCTGCTTGAACTTCAAGTTCCCGTAGTGCATGACAGCCCCGGTCAGCTTGTAGATGGCTGTTTTCTCATCAGCAGTGAAGCCCAGGATGTCAATGGCACTCTGGCAACAGAAACACTCAAATAAACCTCTGGGCCATTAAGTGGAACTGTCACCATACCATATGCTCTGTGTCACTTACATCTGTAGCCATCAGCTCCTCCTGGTCATTAATGCTGGCAACAGTGATCTCACCTTGACTCACAAACTGGTAGTCATATGGGTTGGTGGTAATGAGGAGCATGTCTGTAAAAAGGAATAGGACATATCTGGCTGTAGGAATGAAGATAAATGTTAAACACGTTCAGATTCCATCAAGCAGTTCATCAGACTTCCTACCAATTAGCTCCGGCTTCTTGTTGGACATGATCTGATAGAATATGTGGTAGCTTCTTTCTGCCTTGAGCTGGAAAGTGACTCTGGACTTCTCCAGCAGATCTGGCAAGGAAGGTAGAAAGAGTTAGGCCTGCAAAAGTACATTGAGGTGGAAAGGAAGGAAGGAATGTGATCAGGAGAGGAGGTCTCTTACATGTTTCAATGTCAGCAGAAGCCAGTTTGCCTGTGGCCCCAAAGTGGATTCGAATGAATTTGCCCTTTAGAAGGAAAAGAGAAAATGCATTTTGAAATTTCACTAGGACTGGAAGTATGTAACCTTATATTCTCCTCAGAGAAGAGGGTTTAAACTTTGAAGTTTTTTGATTTTTTTTTTCCTATTTTCCTTTAAAAAAGGCAAAACAGAGCAAAAAAATAATCCTGGAAACTCTCTCTACTGGCAATATTAAGGTAAAGATCTGAGCCAAGTTATTATTATTTAGTGTCGACCCTGAATGCACAAGAACAAGAAAACAACTAAGCAATCATTTTAATAGGTCATTTATGCCTGAGTTATCATAGATGAACATAGAGAAAGCCAAGATGCAGTCACCTCATTTTTTAATGAGATAGGATGCTGTGAAGGTGGATTTTGGTGGTGTAAATGTTAGAAGAGTTTTTTGGATCTTGTGGAAAAACAGATAGCAGCCATTATTTTATGAGCTGTGGGGATAAGTGCAACACACTCAGACATAGAAGTTTGCTGAAGCTGTGGATTGGTATTGTGATTTCTCAAGGATGTTCACAGCTTATCTAATAAAACTTACAAATGGCTTTTTGCATTAAAACGATCAAAAGGACATTTCATAGACTAGTTTGGCTTCTGATAGGAAGTATTGAAGACATCTTTGTCCCTTTCCTTTCCCAGACAATTTGTATCCAGGTCTGAACGTTCAGATTAGTAGACCTGCCCGGTTCTGTGTCTTAAAACCCAGATATTCATATTTTTGCTGATCTGATACAGGCAATTTCTATCCTGTGTATCTGTCTTTTCCTCCCTCCCTTCCTTCCTTCTGCATTATACCGATTTACACAAATTTGTATCTACAGTCTGTATGACAGATACAAGCACTATGTATATATATATATTTATAAATATTAAATATTATAGATATTTATACATATTGAAAGATCCCTTTTGTAAATATTTGTTTGCTGTACTACACTTGTTTATTAGATAGCCTAGTTAGTTTTTAGTTGAGAAAAATATGACAAAAATATTAGTTCAATGAATACAATCATCGAACCATGACACTTAAGAAGTGACAACGTCTGTTCTGACATCCTTATTCCCCTGTAAACGTCAGCTTCTCTGACCAAAAACTTACAAAACGTGAGGAGTTGTCGTTCCTCACGGTCTTGGCGTTTCCAAAGGCCTCCAGCAGTGGATTGGCGCTGATGATTTGATCCTCAAGCGTTCCCTGCAGGATGACAATTATTGCTGGTTATCCTTTCCAAAAATCACATCAGGAACAGAGGAAAGCCTTGATTCAAGCCAGCATCTATTAATTAACCTGCATTTTGCCTGACTGCTCCTCCTTCTTCTTATCCCCGCTGGCTGCAATTGTTGCAAAGTACTGGATGACACGCTTTGTGTTCACAGTCTTCCCTGCACCGGATTCTCCGCTGTCAAACCAGAGAGAGAAGCAGAGAGCGTGTGGTCAGGCAGGAGGTCCCCTGGCACTGGGCAGCCCCGCAGGGACCCGAGCAGGGGGTGTACATACGTGATCAGGATCGACTGGTTCTCGCGATCTGTGAGAGAGGCAGAAACAAATAGACTTTGTAAATGAAGAACACAAAAAATTTGAAAATTAATGCAGTAAATGTAAGTAATGACAAGAAAAATATCTGCATGCTTTTCCTTTGCTTGCTAGTAACAGTTTTTAAAAATTCAATTATTTGCAAAGTAATGCTTTTTCACGAAAAATTAAAACCTTGAAGGGACATGTGTTTCTTCCCTACTGAACTCTTTACAGTCTTTTTTCTCCTGCATACAATAAATTGTTTCTGGTTTTGTTGTTTAATTTTCTGCTACACAGACTGTTTTTAGAGCAGTAGAGAAAGGAATAGTAAAAACCCATGACAAAGGAATCTTGAGCATTGGTAATAGTTCTGAATCCAGTAGCACAGAGAAAAAAAAGAATGCAAAGATTGAAGCAAAACTAACAGCAATATATAATTCTCTTTCATTTTTTTGTGCCATGGATTTGTCAAAACAAATGTGAATATTTGTGACATTGATTTTTCCTCTAGCCCTTTGATGAATTAACTTGACATCATTAGACAGAATTTTCACATCACATATGGATCTCACACCCTGTTAAATTACACTATTTCATGACAGACGTAATTATACTCCTTGTTCCACCTAGTCCACTTGGCTTATTGTTTTTCCTGACACACTAACTATCTGTGGCACTATGCTTCCTCTTTAGAAATACTGATGTGAAAAACTCCTGTTTAAATTAGCAGTGATTGATGCTATGACTGAAATAGAACTCTAATGATGTGTTAAGAAAATATCAGCATATTTATCAGGGAAACTCTGTGACTACTTTTATAATGTCTTTTAGATAGAATCACTCTGAGAGCCACTCACCAGTCAGCATGAACTGATAGGCGTTGTCAGAGATGGAGAAGATGTGTGGAGGGGCCTCCTGGCGCTTCTTGCCTCGGTAGGCCAACACCACCTCTGGGTTGTACACCGGCAGCCACTTGTAGGGGTTGACAGTGACGCAGAAGAGACCCGAGTAGGTCTGCGAGGAAGGGAGACAGCACGTTGGCTTCCACTTAGCCTGGCACAGCAGTTCCTCCTCGCTACCCAACGGAAGACTGGTGCCGGTACTTACGTAGATCATCCAGGCTGCATAACGCTCTTTGAGGTTGTACAGCACAGCGGGTTCGTGGAGGTGGGTCATCATGGCCATGTCCTCGATTTTATCATACTTGGGAGGGTTCATGGAGAAGATTTGATCTTCCTTCACGGTCAGGGTCTGTCAGAGGAAAGAGAGATCCATGTATGTCAGCTAAGATCTCAGAGCAGGAATTTAATGCTATTTGTAAATCTTGCATTTTACCTACCTCTCCACCTTCAGTCTTGACAGTGACCTTCCCAGATTCTTTGCTCTGGATTGTCCCTTTCACAAAGGATTCCTTAGGATGCACCACAAAGACAGATGTCTTGGCATCAAATGGCTTGTTCTGGGCCTCGATTCTTTCCTTCTCTGACTTTCGGAGGTAAGGAGCCGCCTCCCCAAAGATGGCCATCTCAGAGTCTGATGACATGGCTGAACTTTATGAAGGGGCTTGTCAGCAGAGAACACTCTGGAAGAGCAGACACGTTGCCCAAATGACTCAAGATTTTTTGTTGTGGTGCAGTTTATTGAAAAACTTAAACAGTGTCACAGAATTTGTGATTTGGGAAGAATCTCAGAGTTCTTTGGTTCACTTTCCTGTGAAGGGCAAATGTTTGATCAAGTTACCCAGAGACTTTTTCCAGTGAAGTTTTGATTATCTCTAAGAGTGGAGATTCCTCAGTCCCTCTGCATCCCGGTTTAATGTCTGACCACCCTGATGGTGAATTTTTTTTTCCTAATACCTGACAAAAATTTCCATTGCTGCAACATATATCCATTGTCCCTCATGCTTTCACTCTGCACATCTGAGAATAGCCTGGCTTTTTTTTACTGTGTAACTATGCACATTTTGTTGAAGATAACAATAAGACACCCGGATTTTAATTTTGTCTCCAGAGTGGACAAACCCCACCCCTTCAACGTCTACTCATACATCATTTGCTCTTACCTGTGTTGGAAGCCCTCCACTGGACTCACTCCAGAATGTCAGTTGTCTTTACTGCCACCAGGCAGCACCAAACTGGACACAGTGCTCCAGATGTGGGAGCTGAATGCAGGGAAAGAGTCACTTCCCTTTACCTGCTGGCTACGCTGTTATGAGTGCCTGACAATGTGTCATTGGCCTTCATTCCCACAAAGGCACATCAATGTTCACCAGGACTCATGACCCTTTTCTACAAAGGTGTTATCTATCCAAATAACAGCCAACATATCTTGTTGTTGTATTCTTTCCTACGTGGAGGACTTCGCACTGTCTTTGCTAAAATTCATGAGCTTCTTGTCCGCTCCAGGCTGAAGACTTTGGGGAGCCTTCTTAAGGGTAACATTGCTCTGTAGCATATTCATGAGTCCTTTAATTTGATGTCATCTGCCCAGTTCCTGAAGATGCATTCCATCCATCATTTTGGTTGCTCATGGTGATGATAAGTATCATGCTCCTGTCATTGACATATTTCTAGCACTGATGTGTTCTAGAATGTGATTCAAATTTTGAAAAGTTCTAACTGGAATATTTGTGTTTCTTTTTACATTTCTAGACATCTACATAACTTTGGAAAGTGGCTAAGTCACTTTATGCCTTGTCAAGTTGAGCAGGGCAAATTCTGCATTCTTTTCATGTTCTGTGTTTAGAGCCACCAACCCCTCCTCAAAAAGTTGCTCTTTCCAGTTAGGTTAATAAGCCTCAGGAGATTGGATATTTCACCAGGAAAATTTTAAATGAAAGCATTTGTGCAGGAATGTTGCAAGGATATTGTGATTGAATGCAACTTCAATAAAGCACTTGCAATTTTGTAAGCTCGAAGCTTTAAAAACATGCTATAAATGCTTTGTGTCCTTCTGCAAGTAAATATTAAGGAATGGTTTCCAAAGCAGAACTGAAGCATCACAGTGAGGCACCATGCCAGAGGAAGAGGATATTCACACAACCTACCCAGAGCTGCCAAACCAAAAAGCCCATAATAAAAGCCTTGCTTGCCTATGCACAAAATAGAGGTAGGTGAGCCTAGAAGGTGTTCTGAGGAATAACTATATCTTTTGCTGCTGCTCTGAATCATTCTCTGGAGCTGTTTTCTTCTTACCACAAACTGTTTAAACAGGCCAGCATTGTAACATCAGTCTTTGAAATAAGGTGTGGACCTTCTCTCTCTGTGTCACTCAAAGGGGTGTTTTAGGGCCAGAAACACCAAGTGCAGGTTCTAAACAACTGCACCCTTCCAGCAACTGCCCTCCTGCTTGTCCTCCTTCCATGAGTGTTGCCTTCTTGGTTGCACAATGGCACACCTCCTCCAGAAGAAAGAAAGGTCCTGTGATGAAGAATGCCTTCCAGCCTTGTGGCAAGGGCAATCATCTAAAGCATGGGTGGGACAAAGCAAACCCCCTCAGGCTAAAGAAAGCTCAGATTCCAGCCTCCTCACGTTTTAGCATAGATTCTGATTATAAAGTGGGGGTGTATGGCTGCTTTCCTACTGTTGAAACGATCCGTGAATGTTATCTGTGCTATCAGCTATACTAGTCAGTGCGAGCTGGGCCCCCTTTGCTTACCAAATTGTGTCCTTTTGGCGCCTTAGAGATACAAACAAATTTGTTTCTGTGTTTAAACAGGGAGATATACCCAGGTCTAAATTAGAAATAATTCTGGGTGTGGACAATAATACAATTTTAATGATCTAAGAAAGTCATACTTGAAATTTTAGAGATCTGTCTGAACAAAATAAGACATTTTTTTTCCCCCATGTTCCATTGTCCAAGAACTTAAGTGTATAAGTTACAGTTATCCTATCCTATCCTATTTGATCTCATGCTTAAATTTTAGTGTGGCTGTCACCTCAAATCAACTGCACTGAAATTTCCTTGACTATGGCAGAAATCTGTTGCAAGGGACAACTCTGGGAAGTAGTAGATAAGCAAATGGTATCTAAAGACAGATAATATGTTAAGTTAAAATACTGCATAACTACTTATTTCTTTGCATGCTAATTATTTGTGAAAATAATTATATGCAAAGTTAGAAGGTTAGTTCAAGAATTTACAAATCAAAGCTGGATATCTAACTGCAGTACTGTATTTCCAAGGAAACACCATGTGTCCAGTAATAGAAAGCACCTGAGTTCCTGGGAAGATTAGACAAACAAGCAACTTATTTAGATGTCATGTCGTGACTTTTAATTACCTAAATAAGCCAATGAAATGTTAACATTTGCAACAACTCCTAGTAGCATGCAGATCCTTCACTTTACTCTGTTTTGTTTCAGAGGAAGGAATCTCCTTTTTTTGTTTGTTTGTTTTGTTGCTGAGTTGATTTTTGCATTTTTACCAGGTTTCCTAGTACAAGGACCAAATGCAGATTGTAACCCTGCAGTATTGTCTGAAAAGTATATTCATATACATTTTTGGCTAGTATCATGCACAGTAATACATATAATTTGATAAAAAACTTCAAGATTTTGCAATAGTCTGTTCTGTTGGCTGTCTCTATCTGGACTTCGTGCCAGAACAGATCATCTAACTTCACTGATCCATAATTAAACATAAGGAATCCCCGAGAAGCAATTCCTGGCATGACATCTGTGGCTAGTGGCTTCAAGCACAGCCACTTTGGAAAGCTTGCTTGCCATGAACAGCCTACCCAACCGTCAGCATGCTGTATCTACCATAACTGAGCAGTGGCCAGGAATATATGGGCATACAACAATTGCCCCCACAATTTTACAGCAGTTTGTCACCGTGAAGAAATCCGTTCGACAGAAATCTGCCACGCTTTTGTTTGTCCCTTAAGTGTGAATAAATCAGGCTCTTACCTCTTATGATACGAGAAGGTGCCTTGCAGGCTGGAGAACGATCAGTGCTGTAAGGCAGAAATGGCAGATCCCTCATTACTGCTGCACAGAATTCCACAGGCAGGTCGCAATGTCAAAATACTGACATGCTTTATCGTACAGTTATTAAATCCTTGCAGACACAGATACATACACCGGGACAGCAGGGCTGAAGTGGGACATGTGGACTGCAGGGACGCTGTCCCTTTCTGTCAGCCACAGACATGCACTTACCATGAAGTTTTCTCTGGAGACAGTACAGCCCAGATTCAGGGACTCTTTTATAGAGTCTGGTCAGCACATGCTGCAAATGCCTCCTCTGTCTTTGGGCAAAGCATTTTTGGCAAACCTTGTTTTTGGCAAAGCATTGTCTGGCAAACCGAATGCACTGAAAACTGGAAAGTGATGTTACTAGATATAATTAGAAGATTTTGGTCTCTCACTAGCTATGTGAATAAATCTCCTATAAATAATATGAGAAGATTCCTAAGGAGGGAATTTCAACTAATGCTGACTAGAGGGATGAGGGTAACTACTAATAACTTAGGCCATAGATGCTCCATGAATCTGAGCTAAGGGAGCAGGGACAATCATTCACTGGGCAAGCATGGTGACATTTGTGTGCATACCTTAACCTTTTCTGAGGCCACCATAAGTCTGATGACAGCTCTCCTTTTACAGAGCTCTCTACTTACAGACCTTGGATATGAGATGTGGATTCTACTGTGGTCTGCACTGCTTATCTTTGTCAGATTATTAAATAGTACTCAGCTTCTGACTGAAGTACTCACTTCTTTCAATTGTAACATAATACAGCACAATGTATCAGGGAGAACAGCCACCTTGTTCATTAAATTGTATTCCATCTCTAGGTATAAATATAAAATAACATTCATTTGGGTGTCTTCCAACATTCTGGAAATCTTGAGTTTAGAGATCCATAGGAGGACACGCAACTGTGTTCAAGAGCTTTTGCTAGATTTTTTTTTTCCTTTGATTTAATCACTTCAGGACCAATTTTACTTTTGGCATCCAAAGAGCTCTCTGGCAATGAGATTTATAGTTTAAAATAATTTAATGAAAAGTACTTTCTTTACTTCAGTGGTGCTTATTTCCCTGTCAATCCCTAGTTCTTCCCATAATAGAAAAAAAATCAATAATCCCTCTCCGCATAACAAGGCAAATAATACCAATCTATTTTATCTCTTCTTGTATGGAAATCATTATTTAGTTCTCATTAACTTTGACATTCTGCCCTATAATTTTCTAGTTCTACCTTCTTTCTTTCAAGATCTGATCACATTCAGTGTTAATACTGCACCTCCATAGATCTGAACACTGTCCATCACGATATTTGATTGTTTGGGTTGTTTTGTCTGTGTGTATTACTTTGCACTTATCAACTTTTTTTGCCCATAAAATTCTTTCATGGCTCTTCTCAGTTTACTTTTTCCCACTGAAAATAATTTTGTTTCATCAAGGACGTTCTTGAGATACCTAGACCTGCTTTTTCAAGGCCCGAAGTATTTCATCCATAGCTGACAGATCTCTAACACGTGAGACTCAAATATGTGAAACTCCATACGTAACAATAGGTAATTTTACCATTTGCCTTTATTGAGGCACATGGTCAGGATGGAGTAGTAATTCAGGTAAAGAAAATGGCAGGACGACTGCATGGATGATGGGCAATGAAGCTGGTGAGGGGTCCAGACAACAGGTCTTATGAGGAGTGGCTGAGGGAACTGGGGTTGCTTAGCCTGGAGAAAAGAAGGCTGAGGGGAGACCTTATCACTCTCTACAGCTCCCTGAAAGGAGAGTGTAGAGAGGTGGCGGTCAGTCTCTTCTCCCAAGTAAAAAGTGATAGGATGAGGAAACGGCCTCAATATGTGCCAGGGGAGGTTTAGATTGGATATTAGGAAAAAGTTCTTCACTAAAAGGGTTATCAAGCATTGGAACTGGCTGCCCAGGGAAGTGGTAGAATTTTCATCCCTGAAGGTATTTAACAGACGGGTAGATGTGGTGCTGAGGGACATGGTTTAGTGGTGGGTTTGACAGTGTTAGGTTGATTGTTGGACTTGATGATCTTAAAGGTCCCTTCCAACCTAGACGATTCTATGGTTCCATGATTCTATGAATAAGGAGCTCATGGCAAAACTCAAGATGCAAAAAGGCAGCATACAGAGGGTGGACATGTAACCTGGGAGGAATACAGAGACGCTGTCTGAGCATGCAGGGATGAGGTTAGTAAAGCCAAAGCCCAAATGATATTGAATCTGGCCAAAGATGTAAAAGACAGCAAGAAGGGCTTCTGTAAGTACATAGATGACAAAAGAAAGACTGAAGAAAATCTAAGCCCATTGCTGAAGGGGTTGAGGACCCTGGTGACACAAGACATGGAAAAGGCTGAGATACTGAATGCTGCTAGAAAGACCTTCAGAAATCTTATGTCACAGAGAGAAGGGAGAAAGCCTGGACAAGGCAGAAATACCCTTGGTGGAAGAGGATCATGTCAGGGAATACTTAAGCTAACTGGATATACAAAAATCCATGGACCCCGAAGGGATACACCCACAAATTCTGAGGGAGATGGTTGGTGTCATTGTGAGGTCACTCTTGATAATCTTTGATCAATCACGGCGATTAGCAGAAGTACCTGGAGGCTGAAGGCAAGCAAATGCCACTCCTATCTTCAAGAAGGGCAAAGAAGGAGGGCCCAGGGAACTACAGGCCTCACCTTGATCCTTGGGAAGGTGTTGGAGCAACTAACCCTGGAAATCATTTCCAGGCACCTGAAGGACATGAAAATCATCAGGAGTGGTCAGCATTTCTTCACCAAAGAGGAGTCATGCTTGATGAACCTTATCACCTTCTGTGGTGAAATGACTGGCCTGGTAGTGCGGAGCAGTGGTATTGTTGACCTTGACTTCAGGAAGGCCTTTGACACCATCTCACATAAGATCCTCACAGAGAAACTGTTGAAATGTGAGTTGGACGAACGTACAGTGAGTTGGATTGAAAACTGGCTGAATGGCCAGGCTCAGAGGGTGGTGATGAGTGGTACAAAGTCTAATTGGAGACCAAGGACTAGTGGTGTACCCTAGGGTTCAATACTAGGTCCAGTCCTCTTTACCATCTTCATTGATGATCTGGACAATGGGGCAGATTGCACCCTTAGCAAGTTCACTGATGACACAAAACTGGGAGGACTGGCTGATATGCCAGAAGGTAAGGTTGCCATCAGAAGGAATTTGACAGACTGGAGAAGTAGGCTGACAGGAACCTCATACAGTTCAACGAGGAGCCTGCACCTGGGAAGGAGGAACAACCCCAGGTACCAATATTTTCCAGGGGTGACCAATGGGAAAGCAGCTTTGTAGAAAAGGACCTGGGGGTCCTGGTGGACACCAAGCTGAACTTGAGCCAGCAATGTGACCTTGTTGCAAAGATGGCTAACAGTGTCCTGGGCTGCATTAGGAGGAGTGCTGCCAGCAGATTGAGGGAGGGAATCCTTCCCCTCTGCTCAGCACTGGTGAGGCCACAGCTGGAGTACTTGTTCAGTTCTGGGCTCCACAAGAAGGCATGACATAGAGAGACATGGACATACTGGAGAGAGGCCAACAATGGACTGTGAAGATGATTAAGGAACTGAAGCATCTCCAGTAAGGAAAGGCTGAGAGAGCTGGAACTGAGGGGACCTGGAGAAGAGAAGTCTCAGGGGGATCTCATCAAAGTATATAAATACCTGGTGTATTTATTTACTGGGTGAGGCAGGGTGTAAAGAAGATAGAGCCAGGATCTTTTCAGCGGTGCCTAGTGACAACGGTAAGAGGCAATGGGTACAAGCTGAAACACAGGAGGCTCTGTAACATTAGGAAACATTTTTTTTTTCTGTGAAGATGACCGAGCACTGGGACAGGTTGCCCAGAGAGGTTGTGTAGTCTGCATCCTTAGAGTTATTAAAAACTCATCTGGACATTGTCCTGAACAGCTTCTAGGTTTCCTTGTTTGAGCAAGAGAGTTGGACCAGATGACTTCTAGAGGTCCCTTCCAACCTCAGCCATTCTGTAATTCTGTGATTCTGTGAATAATTCTAGGAAAGGGAGTCTTCATACCTGACAAGCTGGATAATTCTGTAAAAGCAGAAGAGAGGAAAGCCATGCCTCATGAAAGTGGATTTCTTGAAGGGATACACAATCAGACAGAGAAGAAAATCTATTTGAAATTATGAGGCTAGACAATCAAGACATTTTCAGTGAAGTCCCTCATCATAATCAGTTAAAGAAAGAAGCCATCATGGGAGAAGTAGAAAGGCTATTCTCAGGATTTATGATGTGTAAAATGTAGGAAACAATGGATATAAATCAAATGATAAAATCTAATAGGACTGGTTTTCACAGTGGAGGAACATTTTCAGTAGAATCCCATAGTGAGCTGTGCTGGAATGTGTGTTATGATGTACTTATTTGTAAGTCGTATGCAAGTAAATAGTGAAATAACAAATTTTGCTCATGACAGAAGCATTCAAGATCATAGAATCATAAAACGGTTTAGGTTGGAAGCGGCATTAAAAATCATCCAGTTACAATCCCTCTGCCATGGGCAGGGACACCTCCCACTAGACCATGTTGCTCCAAGCCCCGTCCAACCTGGCCTTGAACACCTCCAGGGATGGGGCAGCCACAGCTTCCCTGGGCAACGTCTTCCAGTGCCTCACCACCTCAGAGTGAAAACTTTCTTCCTAATATCTATTCTAAATCTCCCCTCTTCCAGTTTGAAGCCATTCCCCCTCGGCCTATCACTACCAGCCTCGTAAAAAGTCCCTTTCCAGCTTTCTTGTAGGTGCCCTTCAGATACTGAAAAGCAGCTATAAGATCTCCCCAGAGTCTTCTCTTCTCCAGGCTGAACATCCTCAACTCTCTCGGCCTGTCCTCACAATAAAGGTGCTCCAGCCCTCAGAGCATCTTTGTGGCCCTCCTCTGGACCTGCTCCAACAAGCCCATGTCCTTCTTGTGGAGATCAGTGATGAGGGATGTTCCTCACGGATCGGCACTGGGACCTGTACTGTTCATTACCTTTGTCGGTGACACAGACAGTGGGGTTGAGTTCAGCCTCAGCAAGTTTGCCAATGATACCAAGCTGTTTGGTGAGGTAGACACGCTGGAGGGGAGGGATGCCATCCAGAGGGACCTGGACAGGCTGGAGAGGTGGGCCCAAGCCAACCTCATGCAGTTCAGCAAGGTCAAGTGCAAGGTCCTACATCTGGGTCGGGGCAATCCCAAACACAAATACAGGCTCTGCAGGGAATTGCTGGAGAGCAGTCCTGAGGAGAAGGACCTGGGGGTGTGCTGATTGATGAGAAGCTCAACATGAGCCAGCAATGTGCAATCGCAGCCTAGAAGGCCAACCGTATCCTGGGCTGCATCGAAAGAAGTGTGGCCAGAAGGTCAAAGGAGGTGATTCTGCCCCTCTACTCCACTCTCGTGAGACCCCACCTGGAGTACTGCATCCAGCTCTGGAGCCCTCAACATAAGAAGGACATGGACCTGTTGGAGCGCGTCCATTTTTGTTCAGTCCTGGAAGGGGAAGGGTTGGAGAAGTAGGATCGCCCATCATATGCAATTTACTATTTCAACTCACCTTATCTTGAAGAACTGCTTCTTTAGGTTCAGCTAAAATTTCAGTGTTTACAAATCTCTGTCACTGTCAGCTTTTAGCAGCTAAGTGAGATTGAAAGGCCAAGTTCATTTGTGAGAGCTCTTACTGAAAAAGCAAGCATTTTTTTTTTACTAAATCTACCAAGAAAGCAAAAAAAGTCTAATATTTATCACTTAAAACTGATGCATTAATTTGAGCAATGTTTCCTTTCATCTTTCAGTTCTATTAAATGGAGGAGTTAAAATCTGTTAAACATTTAGGAGGAGTCTGCACTGTTACTACTCTTAAATGTAACTACTGCTGCTGGTTCCTATTTCTACACTTGTATAATTTGATTGAGTACAGTGAGGTAGTAGAAGGAAAGCAGTGAATTACCATGTTTATAAAATGTACCTAGGTAAAGGGTGCCCAAACAATGTTATGGAAAATATTACTGAATGAAACAAACTTTGAAGCAAAAATTAAAAAGGAACTGGTTCCTGCCAATCATTACTTTCCTGCCATTCTTGTTTCCTCCATCTCTGTAGGGCTGGACTCTACCAATGCTGGAAGCAAAACATGCACAGCTGAAAAAGAAGAGGCAGATTGAAAGACATCTCTGGATACAGACTGTCCTGCACAGCATTGTGTCTTGGGCAAAGCACTGGAGTGCTGACATTCCCCATGGAGGAGAGGGATCGAGGCATGCTGAAAATAGATCCTTCTTGAGAAATTCACAGAATTACAGAATGACCGAGCGGCTGAGGTTGGAAGGGGCCTCTGGAGGTCATTTGGTTCAACATGTTTGCACAAGCATGGCCGCCTAGAGCCTGGTGTCACCTAGAGCCAGATCAGGTAGTTGCCCCACTTTCTGCCACACCTTATAATACAACTGCTTCTCCCCCATGTTCTGCGGTTATTGAAAAGAGTCTGAGAGCGAGTGGCTGCATTTTGGTGCAGTTTGAATTGTGGAACTAAGTGGAAATGTCTCAACAATGACTGTCTCTGACCCTTTGAAACACCCGTTGTCACATTTGAGTCCTAGTGATTGTTCATATTATGGGAATGAACATAAGAATATCTGTATCAAGATTTTCCTAGCCCAGGATCTTGAGTCTGATACTTGCCATGAGGGAATTTCCAGTTAGAATATATGAACATAGCAAGTGTGTAGTGATCTTGCTGAGAATACTGCCAGAGCCCCTCTGATTTGTTGCTTGGAGACTTTCTGAGCCAGCAATCGTGTCTTTGAATTTTCTATGAATTCATCCATTTCCTGGAGTTGGGTATTTGTATACCAGGGGGACATGTGTTATGTCACTCTGGTGCAAAATGTAATGTATTCAATAGCAAAAGTTCTCTATTTTGTGACCTGGTAAGAACAAAAACCAAAAACAAAACAAAACAAAAAAACACACAAAAACCCCAAACAACAACAAAAATAAACAAAAAAAACCCAAACAACAAAATCACAGTTAAATCACAGTTCTACAGCTTCAGCATGGTAAAGAACATGGAGATCACAGAATCACAGAATGGTCAGGGTTGGAAGGGACTTCTAGAGATCATCTAGTCCATCCCCCCTGCCAGAGCAGGGTCACCTAAAGTAGTTGCACAGGACGGCGTCCAGGCGAGTTTGGAACGTCTCCAGTGTGGGAGACTCCACAACCCCTCTGGGCAGCCTGTGCCAGTGCTCTGCCACCCTCAAATGAAACTTCCTGTGTTCAAGTTTGTGCCTGTTACTTCTTGTTCTATCACTGAAAAAAGACTGTTCCCATCTACCTGGCACCCTCCCTTTAATTATTTATAAGTATTGATAAGATTCCCCCTCAGTTTTCTTTTCTCCAGACTAAAAAGCCCCAAGTCCCTCAGCCTTTCCTCGTAAGAAAGATGCTCCAATCCCCTAATCATCTTTGTAGCCCTTTGCTGGACCCTCTGCAGCAGTTCCCTGTCCTTCTTGACCTGGGGAGCCCAGAACTGGACACAGTACTGCAGATGCAGCCTCACCAGGGCAAAGTACAGGGGGAGGATGACCTCCCTCGACCTGCTGGCCACACTCTTCTTGATACACCCCAGGAGACCATTGGCCTTCTTGGCCACCGGGGCACATTGCTGGCTCATGGGCATCCTGTTGTCCCCCAGGACTCCCAGGTCCCTTTCCACAGAACTGCTCTCCAGCAGGTCAGCCCCCAACCTGTACCAGTGCATGGGGTTATTCCTCCCCAGATGCAGTACCCCACACTTGCCCTTGTTGAATTTCATAAGGTTTCTCTCCGCCCAACTCTCCAGCCTGTCCAGGTCACGCTGTATGGCGGCGCAGCCTTCCAGCATGTCAGCCACCCCTATCAGTTTTGTGTCATCAGCAAACTTGCTGATGGTGTGCTCTATCCTTTCATCCATGTCATTGATGAATATATTGAACAGGACTAGACCCAGTACTGACCCCTGAGAAACACCACTTGTTACTGACCTCCAACTAGACTCTGCACCACTAACCACAACCCTCTGAGTTCTATCTGTCAACCACTATTCAATACACCCCGGTGTCCATTCATCTAACCCACACTTCCTAAGCTTGCCTGTGAGGATGATGTGGGAGACAGTGTCGAAAGCCTTCCTTAAGTCAAGGTAGACCACATCCACTGCCCTCCCCTCATCCACCCATCCTGTCACGTCATCATAGAAGGCTATCAGATTAGTCAGACATCACTTCCCCTTGGTGAATCCATGTTGACTGCTTCTGATAACCTTCTTTTCCTCCAGATGCTTGGAGATGACGCCCAGAACAAGCTGTTCCATCATCTTTCCAGGGATGGAGGTGAGGCTGACCGGCCTGTAGTTTCCCAGGTCATCCTTCTTGCCCTTTTTGAAGACTGGAGGGACATTGGCTTTCCTCCAGTCTTCAGGCATCTCACCTGTTCTCCAGGACCTATCAAAGATGATGGAGAGCAGCCCAGCAATGACTTCTACCAGCTCCCTCAGCACTCGAGGTGCATCCCATCAGGACCCATGGACTTGTGGGTATCCAGTTTACTTAACTGATCTCTAACATGTTGTTCTTCAACCAAGGGGAAGTCTTGCTTCCTTCCAGACTTTCTCAGTTACCCACAAAGTCTGGGACTCCTGAGGGCTGGCCTGAGCAGTGAAGACAGAAGCAAAGAAGGCATTCAGCAACTCCACCTTCCCTGCATCATCTGTCACCTCAGCACCAACAGCGGGCCCACGTTTTCCCTAGTTTTCCTTTTGCCTCCTATATAAACATATTCCTTCCTATTGGCCTTGACGTCCCTCGCCAGGTTAAATTCCAAGGCTGCCTTGGCTTTCCTTGTTTCATCCCTGCATAACCTGACAGCTGCCTTATACTCATCCCCAGCCCCTTCTTCCACATACTGTAAACTCCCTTTTTTCAGAGTTTTTTCAGAACCTCTCTGCTCAGCCATGCAGGTCTCCTGCTTCCTGATTTCTTGCTCTTAGGTATGCACCGATCCTGAGCTTGGAGGAGATGAAGAGACTGAGATGAAAAGATAGGGTTATATCTAGCAGCTCTGCCATTTTAAAGCTCCCAGAAGACCCAGTGGTTGTTGACACTAAAAAAGGCTCTGCCTCTACAAGTACAATGATGGACTAGCGCACACAGGGATGCCTTCAGCCAGACCTGAATGTGAATTAGATCCATAGGTGAAGTAATTTTGCAAAATCCTTGCCCCAGAAATCATGCAATGGAATTCTCACTACACCTGCTTATACCCAGTTCACAAAGTTATTTCCACAGCTCTGAGGCCTACAGATATGTCTTAAATAAAAAGGAGAGCAGGTATTGCTGTTGGAGAGCTATAACTGATCTTCCTGCTCTAAATGACAAAAAGAAAACGTAAAGAATAAAGTTACAGATGTGATGAAAAATAATAATTATTTTAGGGAAAAAATTGTTCATAAATACAACCATTACAGTTTCAGAGAACTCAACACTGAGATTATATTTGCAAGGAACTGGAACAAGTTAATGTCAAGAAATTCAGAATCCCAGGCATGGGCACATTACCTCCAGCTTGAAATGAGGACCTGTTAAAATTGTGTGATTCTTATTAAGGTATTAATCTGACTGCAGTCTCTGTGATAAGAAAGTTGGTAATTTTTCCTGTTTCCAAGGAACTGGGTTGTTTACTATCACCATGCCTGAAGGGTATGCTAGCATAAATAAGGCACAAGTAGTTTCTTAGAAGAAAAATACTGTTTTTCCTGGAATGTGTGTACTGAAGGCTAAAATGACAGCTGAAATTATAACTTGATATTTGATCCATGTGAGCTGTGTGACACTGGGGTAAAAACTATCCTCCTATACTAATTCTGAGGTAGGAAGAGAGTTCGTCAGCAAGAATGCCTGAGAGACAGAGTTCAGAGCATCAGTGGAAGTCACAGGAGTTCTGTAGGCTTCACAAAGAGGCAAGATGATGCTGAGTACATCAGCTGACATTGGGAAACTGCAGGGGTAGCAGCAGTGGAACTGTATAAAACCCTGATGACACCTGCTCGGAAATACTCTGCACATTCTCAGCCAAACCTGCTGGAGGGACAAGACATCCCTGAGCTTCAACGGACCCCATACAAGAGCTCCAGACCCAAGGCAACATGCTGCAGGGTTACCATGTCTGCCCAGCTGCCACATGTTCATGCCACCATACTTGCTCCTGCCTTTGTCTGATATGGCACTTTTCTGGCCCCTCAAAACTCCCAATGGTAGTTGAACATGTCTCAGGCCTGCCATCAGTCCTGGTCATTCAGCTCCTCCTCTTGCCAGCATAGCGTCCGTCTTCTGGAGCTGCTCCTTTGCTTCTGGGTTTTGGCCAGTGCCCAAGAAGCACTGCAAGCCACCTGCCTGTTTTTAAATGGGACAGATCCTTACAGAGCAAACCTATGGGGTGTTGCCTCCCTGAGCTCTCTGTCTCATGCATTTCACATCAATGACTTGCCAAACTGAAACCAACAGCAGCCCGGAGCCAGTATCACCAGGCGTGGCCTGAGCTGCCTTGTCCAGACAAGAAGAGGGCAAGTCCTGGGTCAAGCAGCTTGGCTGAAAGCCCTGGTGGTGTGTCTCCACCACCCATAGCAGCCTGCCAGTGGGATTTGCTCGGCTGTGAGCCTGGCCCCCCTGTGCGGTGGTCACACCTTGGCATCTGAACCCAGTGAGCATCCAAGGCTGTGGCTTTGCAGCCATGGGGTGGGTGTATGGAGTGCTTCGCCTCCCATGTGCACACTCTGCCCAGAGCCACGAGCAGTGGCTGCATGTCTGATGCTGCCTGTGCTCAGGCCGCCTGCCTGTGCAGACAGAGGGATGTCCTCCCTCCCAGGGACCAGAGTCTGCCCTGGCTCCGGAGCAGCAGCACCTGGCCTGCAGGCTCTCCGAGGGGGACCTACCCGCCTTGCTGCTGCGTGTTGGCTGGTGGTGACAGGCGAGTCAGGACATGGCAGTTGCTCTGGGTCAGCCCCAAGGCCAGCCCCGAGCAGTGTCTCCCTGGCAGTGGCTGAGCCTCGCTGGTGTCTGAGGCTGTGTGGCAATGAATAGCCTGCACACACCTTCTACATCTTCTACAGTCTTGAACTGAATGGCTTCCCATCTGTCCTGCTACCTTCACTGCCACCTGAGAATGAGCTGTGTGTGCAAACGCATCTGAATTTCACTTAGGAAATTACACTTTACTGTGGTTTTCCCTTTGAGTGTTTGTTCTTTTCATGTGGACAGTTAGGGCTGTTCAGGCTGGAGAAGAGAAGGCTCCGAGGAGATCTTATTGTGGCCTTCCAGTACCTAAAGGGGGCCTACAAGAGAGCTGGGGAAGGACTTTTTACTGGGACATGTAGCGATAGGACGAGGGTGAATGGCTTTAAACTAGAAGAGGGCAAGTTCATATTGAACATTAGGAAGAAGTTTTTCACTTTGAGGGTGGTGAGGCACTGGCACAGGTTGCCCAGAGAGGTTGTTGAGGCCCCGTCCCTGGAGGTGTTCAAGGCCAGGCTGGACGTGGCCTTGGGCAACCTGGGCTAGTGGGAGGTGTCCCTACCTAGGGCAGGGGATTGGAACTCGATGATCTTCAAGGTCTTTTCCAACCTAAACCATTCTATGATTCTATGGACCTGGAAAATGTCCTAAATGAACAATCTGGCTACCCTATGCCAAAGGCTTTTACCAATAGGGCATATTGGGCTGGACACTGATCACAAACATACCATTCCGTTCAGTTCTTCTCCTTTTTATTTTGATGGATTTGCTTTCCGTCAGGCTTCCTCCTTGTCAGCGCTGTGCAAGTAACGCACGTGGCTAATACAGAAAAGGAATAGCGAGGCTTGTGCCTTCCCAGCCAGGTCAGCCAGAGGAACTTTCCAAATATGCTCATCATTCACTTGTTATCTCAGACACTGCCAGAATATTTTGAGGAGCAAAGGTCCCTGCAGCCCTGCCAGCTGAAGGGGTTCAGCTGACAGGCTGGCTGCCTGGTCGGGAAGCGCTCCTTTCCCCACCTCACAGTGCTCCATACCTGACTTTTTCCCACCTTAGCAGCAGTTTCTCTGCTGGCTGTGGAACAGTTGTTACACCACAGTTTCCTGCAGCCCATGCACAGAAGGAAGACAGTATACCATGCCCAGAAGCCACAGTAGTGGTGTTATCAATGCTGCACCACATCATCCTGTGCCCAAGATGTGCTCTTTTGGGTACAAAGACAGTGTAGATACTGATGTTGAGTAAACACTCTGGGGCAGTGTGCCTGAAGGATCGTCTCTGAGGAGCATAGCTGGGCCGTAGGCTGTCAGGATACATCCTGCTATGTGTCTCAGAGATGCTGCAGTTTAGTACTGTGAACTGTCACATGAGGTGCTGTTTTATGTGTGCCAGATGGCACGGGAAAATTTATGTGCTGTTCCTTCATGTAGCAG
This sequence comes from Vanellus vanellus, assembly GCF_965231255.1. Taxonomy (NCBI): domain Eukaryota; kingdom Metazoa; phylum Chordata; class Aves; order Charadriiformes; family Charadriidae; genus Vanellus; species Vanellus vanellus. Next base: position 869,925 of record NC_138922.1, read on the forward strand.
CTGACAAAGAAATGCAGAAAGGCATGTTTGCGTTACTAACATTAAAAGTAAGTTTACTTGCTGCTTGTTGCTTTGTATCTACATATGACACAATCTATTTATCTTCCCCTTGTCCACACAACTATTGATTTTATAGATGTCTATCACATCCTGCTTCAATCATCTCTTCTTGCATCTGAAGATGTCCTTGTATGGGAGCAGTTCTCTGTCTCTGATATTACTTGAGACCCTTCTCTGCCCCTTTTTGGGATCTGGTTACTGAAACTAAATTCAATATTCAAGCTTTGAGCACATGAATGATTTATACCATGATGTAATGATATATTCTGATCTGTCATTGGTGTCTTGCATAAAAACTCCTATTTTTCCATCTGTATGGTCAATCTGCTTTTAGGCTGACAGTTCAAAGAACCATCATAAATATACCAAGATCTTTTTAATGAATAAACAATTTTTTGGGATGTAGAGAAATGATTAGATTATAAATATTAAATATCACTAACCTAACTTTCAACTGACCTGTTAGGCAACCATCCAATCATTCTGAGTCATGACATTCCATGCAATTTCAGTATCACAAGCAGATCTTACCACGATTTTGTCATTTTTTTAAGTCATTTTTTTCCAGACTATTTATGCATATGTTGAACTGCACAGGCCCTAAACTCACATCTCTGTGGGACTCTGCTTGTGGCTTCCCATCTCAGCTAGGCGTTTGTTTCCATGCTTCATGTCCTGTCTTCTAATTCACAAAGTAAACATTTCTTTCCCATCAAAGCAACTTTTGCCCATGTCATGTGGGAGCATGTGTATACCTTTCAAAATCTCATCATACTGTATTGACTAGGTCATTCTTATCCATGTCCCTGTTGATTCTCTTGAGGTCAAATGTATTGTGAGACACAGCTTTCACTTTCCAGTTCTCTTCTTATTGTGGTTTCTATGAATTTGTCTTATGTAGATGTCAGACTGACAGATTTACTTCCCCACAATCAGTAAAGTTTTAAAAGTCTGGTATTACAGGTACAACATTTTATTCCCTTGGTACTAAACATGATTTAAACAACAAGTCACTTCTACAACAATTCAATCTGTTATTTTGTGTTGTTTTTTTTTTTTTAATATTGCTGGGTATATAAAATTTGCTGCAACAGATGTGTTACTGTTCAAGATATTATTTTCTCCTACAATCTAAAGTATCTAATGCAGACCTTAAGTTAAAAGGGTTGCTCACATTTTGCTCTATTAACAGACGTTCTTTCTGGAAACTTCCTCCCTTCTGAAGTAAAAACCAGCATAAATTGTTTATCTTTTCTGCTTGTTTTCTTGTAGTGCTCTTTTTATACTTCAATTTTTACTGTTTTTTATGCAGTCTCTCCTGCAAGGTCTTCTGCTCATAAAAAGCTTATACTAGACATATAAATATATAAGCATATATTGATGCTTGAAATGAGACCATTTGGATCATCTTTTAGAACCTTTTCTCACATTTGAACAAATTAGGCCCAATGATATAGTTAACGTCATCACTCTTCAAATGACAGTTTTTTGTCACCTTCAAGGGTAATAGTGAAGCTGTCAGAAATGTAGTAAATACTGAAACACTCGGACATGTACAGACATATCTGCAATGTAGTAAGTTACATTAAAAAGCTCACAGGTAAAACAGACAAACAGTTTCAGTTAAACTGAGTTTTGTACTTCTTTGGATTATCTGGTAAACCAGATTATTGTATTCAAAAATGTTCCCCGTGGGATTTGCAGCTTCCAAGTGCTATTGTCAACCAGACTCTCAGTATGAGGAGGGCATGCTGGAGGCATCGATGTACCCTGTGGATCCCGATTAACTGTCTGACAGGGAATGCCCAGACTATGCTGCGGCAGTGTTTCTGCTGCCCTCTGTGTAAAATGAGAACTCCCAGGAATGTTAGCACAAGCCAAAAAGAAATGCCAACGCTCTAATCTAGCAGAGCAAAACTTCTCATCCCTCCCCTTCTGCTAAGATGCAGCTGAGTACTGGACCGTGGCAATGGTAAGGACATACCTTGCATGTAAAAAACAATAAGAACTAGGTCAGACCAAATTAAGGTGAGGGAATCTTTTTGTATTTCATGCAGGCTGTTTGTGTGCCATGCTGTGGCTGGCACGATGTGTTGCCTGGCAATGAAACGTGTTTCTAAGATCTGCTCTGGTATCCCTAGTAGAGAATTCCATGTTGGTGCAGAAAAAAAAAAAAAAAAACCAAACCAAACCCAAAAATGTGGAAGACATGAACTGACTTCTGGAAGAAAGTCGCTAGTCAACATAACTAATGAGAGACTTGAATGCATCCTCTGGGATGAAAAGCACTTCAGGATGTTCATTGCATGACTATGAGATATGCAAGCTAAAATCCATGGAGCATGAGCCCCAGGATAGTGCTGCTGGTGAAGATTGGGGAGAATTGTTGGGGGGGTGTTTTTTTTGTATGAATGGTTGGCTTTTCCCCCTCCAAGTGCTGTCCCTCTGTCATTAGTGTTTGGTATACTTGTGCTCTAGCTTCAATGCACGGAACTCAAAGTTGTTATTTCTCCTGCTATGGAATGTTGGGAGTTGCATTTTTTGTAATGGCGATGCTATCCTTTTTCAGTGTGGATTCCAAGTGTCTTCCTGAAAAGCTACAGCGACAGATAATCTGCAGTTAAGGGGAAGGTACCATTTCACTGAGCAGTAGACAGGAAGGTAAAAACTATGATCTGGTATATTAGGATAAGCAGTTCTTGAAAGTGCACCAGAGTTAGCTAATTATCCTCCTCCTATCATCACAGTGAACCTGAGAGGGTGACATCTGAACAATGTTTTAAATAAAATGAGGGTAATATAGAGGATACTTTTTCTACCACACACTGGAGCTTTAGTTACAAAATGAGTAGGGTGGAAAGACAGAGAAGTCAATGGGAAGAAAAGGATGTCTGAGATGCTGGAGAATGAAGCAGAAATGACAGAAATCAGTATTCAAAGTTCAGTATTAGAAAGAGTAATTAACCAGCTTGTAGTGAGAGAAGAAAAGATTATGAGATATGATTCATCTACAGTAGAAACATAAAGATCTTTGTATGGAAACATATCAGCTCCATTTTCAGGCCTGACACTTTTGAGGATATAAATGGAAGCCATACAGATATTGCATCTCTTTTGCCACAACCTTCTTTATGAAAAATTTCAAAAATCATAGAATTGTAGATCAACCCAGGTTGGAAGGGACCACAACAGATTATCTGGCCCAGCCTTTCATGGGAAAGGGAACCTAGATGAGCTTATCTAATTGCATTGTGGAAACCTCCAGCAATGGGGACTCCACCAGTTTCCCTGTGGAGGTTGTTCTAGTGAATGATTGTTCTCACTGTAAGAATATCCTTCTTACATCAAGATAAAACCTCTCCTGGTGCAACTTGCACCTGTTACCCTTTGTCTGCTCCATGTTGCTCCTTGTCAGGAAAGAGCCTCCTTTCTCTTTGTAGCACCCTTTAAGTCCTGGAAAACTGTGATGAGGTGTCCCCATAAGCCATCTTTTCTCCAGGGAGAAAACACCTGACTCTTCTTCAGTGTTTCCTCATGGGCCAGTTTCTCCAGTACTTTGATCAACTTTGTGGTCCTCCTTTGGAACCTCTCCAGTCTGTCCATGTCTTGAATTATGGAGATCACAGATGGACACACAACTCCATGTGTGACCTGACAAGTGCTGAGTAGATTAGGATGATCACGTCTCTGACTCTGCTAGTATTACCCTTATGGATGCAACCCAGGATCGGATTTGCTTTCATTAAAAGGAGATTTTCAATTCTTTGTCAGCTCACACAGGGCTTCTGATCTATTGGCTGGCATATAGTGTCATTGCCGTGCAGGACATACTTATGCCAATGCTGTGACCAGGCTGGAGGTATGAGGAGAAGGACAATGACTTCACTGTCATTGTCCTTCATAGTTGTCCACTTCATTGTCCACTTCATAGTTGCTTGCGTGAAGGTCACAGGAATACTAGCTTATCCACATACAAAATAACATCTCATGCAGGGTTCAGTGTGCCCTTACTCTCTCCGCTGTCACCAGAGTGTCACGCACTCTACCCACCCTCCCATTCTCCACCAGTACCTCTGCTTTCTCAAGGTGAACCTCCCTTCAATGTATTCAGTCATTTCTTTTGGCACCACAGCTCACGAGGACTTGGGGTGTGAGGAGGCACCAGACGCAGCCTGCCTGCCTGCCCCTCCTGCAGTGCCAGGACAAAGCAGACATTCAGAAAGCGGATCTGTTTCCCAAGGCAACCTTGTACCCAACGAGACCGGCACTGAGGTAGCAAGGCAATGGGCATGAAATGGGAGGATGGACAGTTATTTCACAAGAGCAGTGTGGATTCCCCTTCCTCTTTTCTCTCTGTCTTTTTCTACATTTCACTCTTCCTTCTCTCTCTGTCTCCCATTCTTTCCCTCTCCTTTTCTCTTTCTGCCTCTTCTCCTCTCCTTCTCTTTTGCTTTCTCTTTCTTTCTCTGTTCTCCTTTTTTGTCCTTGGGGTGGAACGCACTTTTTTCGTCAAGGCAAAGTTTCTGTGGCCTGAGCGCATGGCCGGTAAGTACTTAGAGAACTGGAAAGCTGAATCCAACGTTGTTGGCAAGAAGCCTCTGTAAGGAACTTCTTTCTGCAGGTCAGAAATACTTTCTCCATGTCTTTGTGCCTCCTATAGGGCTGATGCTTTTGTGCTCAGGAGACACACCACACTCTTTCATGCCCGAGCTCTTTAAGGTCAGAGAACTCCATAGCCCACAAGCAGCAGCAGCAGCTCTAATGGAGCTGCATCTATTTTAGACCTTCTCTCGGAGATGTTCTTTTATGCCTATTATGGACTTGTGTTTTTCCCAAGATCAGTTACCTTTGCATCAGCACTTACCAGGTCACAAGCAGTCTGACTCCAGAAATAGTGTGTCAATGCAAAATGACTCCTGTCCTCCACTTAAGGCAGCAAATCACAAAGTGAGGAGAAATTAGTTGTCCTTACCCCTCCCATCAATATCCCCCTCTGATTCCAAGAAGTCTACGATCACGCTTTCCGGGATGGCCGATGGCAAGGCCAGGTCAACCCAGTGCAATGTGTGGGACTTCTCTCCATTTCCCACACGTGCAGTTTGAAGCAGACAGTCGGAGCAAGACGTTGTCATTTAAGGAACCTCCAACATTGCCTTTCATCAGCTGAGCATTTAGGAACAAAGTCTCAAGCCATAATTTCTTACAGGTAAGAGATGAGCCCCAACATTTTCAAGTGCTTCACGTGCATCATGATTCTTCCACAGTCAGGCCAGGTTGTTCATTTTGGATGGTCGTGGTAATATTGTCCAAGGGGAACAGGGATTTTTAGGCATCAGAATACGGTCCCCAAAGTTGTTGTGTCATTTGCTAGTCAGTCAGCAGGTTTAAAAAGGAACCCATGGAGGCAGAAATACTTACCCGTGCTTTTACCGAGGCACAGTTGCAGTACGCTGACTTTGGAATAGGCTTTTGGGGTTGTTTGTTTACAGAAATATGTGCTTTAAGTACAAACGAGATGCTTTTTCTTCCTTTCAAGGTTTTGTCTGGAAAGAAAGAATCCCACCTATTTCTTGGGGGCATACTGTGAGAAGGGAGGGGAGGGGGGCTTTCCGTTCTTGGTGCCCAGAGATCGCTGGCACTGATACAGCTTTCACAGCTTCACACATAAAGATGCTGTCTCTCATGAGCATCACTTACGGTGACACAGGAGTCAACAGAGGGTGTCATCTTTTCCTTAAATACATTTAGCTGCTGCCTAGCAAAGTGCTTCCATATTTAGTTATGACATGGGAGGATTTCTTGGGTGTAAACCTCAGTATGCTTGGGAGAATGAAGACGACCTAATCCTGAATGCTGCTGCTGGAAACACACTGACCGCCATGGTCAGCGCAAAAGGCTTCCTTCCTGCTGTCTTCTCCCCACCTCCCCTCCAACAACTCCATCTGCCTTCCCCAGCAACTTCATAGCTTCTTGAAGTACTCCCTGGAAATGTAGCGGTGTAGAGCTAGCCAGGAATCTTGAGGGAGCCCTAAGTGTCCCTGTAGTGAGAGAGAGCTAAGTGTCCTTTACCGTTCTTGCCATCTGCTTGTAGAATCCTGCCCTTAGCAGCTATGCAATGCACCAGTGTCCAGTGCTGATGGAATGGCTGTTCCGTATTTTAAGTGTTGTTTCTCACCTTGCAGGAGACAAGCTGTCACTCATTTAAAGCTTCAGAGGAGCACACATTGTGTAGGTGACTTGTTTCTTCTCTATCCAGCCAGGATACAGTTAATGTCTACATTCCAACTCTTCCATTGCCACAAGAGGTAGGACACAGTTTGACATTATCATCTATGTTGTTTTCCTCCATAAAATGTTAGATTTTGTGATTTCTTTAAAGCTGTGATGTTCCCAGAATTATTCCCACTTGAAGTCTTATCTTACGTTATGAAAACTAGTTCCTTTAGCTTTTTATATTTATACAAAACTTCACATTATTCCGTGGCACAAAAGCTTATTATAGTCCTATATTAATATTTCCATACTGGTAAATACTGTACAGTACTGCAGCAGTTCCTAGCTTGTTTTGGTGGTTCTTCTTGTTAAATTCATTGGGGTTTACCCCATAGTGAGTCCTCTTGTTCACTCTTACTTCTACCTATCTGTTCATCCATCTCCCTTTCATTTACAACAGGAGCATTCTGTCTTAATATTGCCTGTTCTGTCTAATAGAAAAAGTAAGGAACTGCAATGTCTTTTTATCCAAATACATTATTTGTTTTGATTTAGAATGGATTGTTAACAACTTCTTCCACAAAAAAAAGAAAAAAGTTCCACATGATCTTTAATTTGGCTCAATAGAAATCCACCCTATAGAGATTGTGGCCTTCACCTGCATTCTTTGAAGGAAGTGTAAGTACCTCCATGATGTCACCCAGGTGCCTTCGGGTTTCAAGGTGTTTTTTTTTATGGGGTAACTTGCCTCTAAAACCAACTTGCCAAAGTTAGAATAGGACCAGAGAAAAGAACCTCTTTTGCACACATTTAGAAAGAGGACTTCTCAAGGCAGAAATTTTTTTGCTGTGCCAGGAAAGACAAGGTACTCATCCTGCCTTTGGCTTGATCCTCTCCTCCTGCCAGTATGGGAATTAAATTAGTGTTAGTCCCTACCCAGTAATATAATAGGACGAAGTGGAGAAATACTGGAGATGGGATAATTAAAGCTGTACTGCTATACAAGGGTTAAAATGAAATAAAATGTTTCATTTGAAAATGCCCCAAACTTATCTACCTGCAGAATTGAAATGTAACAACCAAAAGCACTGCTTCTGCTGTGTATGCAAAGGAATCTATGGTCTTTATTCTCTAGACATTGACATGGTTACAAAGACTAATTACAGAAGAAAGCAACAGAAGGTTCACATTTTGTGCATCCCTCAGGTCACTTTGTTGCCTCATGACATCCTCACTCTTCCTCTCCTATCTTCTTGCCGTGAAACTCCCGGCTCTTCACTCGCAGCTTGTTGACCTGTGACTCTGCAATGTCAGCCCGCTCCTCGGCTTCCTCCAGCTCATGCTGGATCTTGCGGAACTTGGAGAGGTTGACATTGGACAGCTCCTCCTGTGCGGGGACAGGGAGTCGGTGGTGAGGAGCCCAGGGCAGGGGGTTCACTCCTCCTGCGCCTCAGCCTTGCCAGACCCCCACCCCCCACCCACCACTGCTTACACAGAAGCCTCACATAGACCTGCTCATCCTCTCTTATTCAGGACCCCACTATGGCAAGTGTCCCCACTACCGTGTCATTCTTGAGGAGGTATTTTGTCACTTGGATTTGTCACCTGTGTACTTATTCTCCCACTTGTTTGGTGCTCAGATCTCGCATCATCATATCATCAGGAGTGTATCTGGATGACAAAACCCCTAAAAGCCTCGACTGTTGATCACTGCCGTTTTCCAAATTTCTGATAATCGACTCCTCAGCACCTGTGTGACACTCACAGAAAGCAATACTTGCCCATTCTCCAAGCAATACTTACAGCCTCTTCAGCTTGTCTCTTGTAGGATTTCACCTTCATTTGCAGCTTGTCCACCAGATCCTGGAGCCTCAGAATATTCTTCCGGTCTTCCTCAGACTAGAGTGGTTGGTAAGCAGGAAAGAGAATGAATTATTGGTTTCCCATCAAGTGAGGTCAATGGGCGTGGTGTGCACAAAATCCAACTTGCTGTGAGAAATCCCTGTCAGCCCAGGGAGGCCTCCTGCCTTACCTGGTAGGTCAGCTCCTTCACCCTTCGCTCGTACTTGCGCACACCCTTCACCGCTTCAGCGCTGCGCTTCTGCTCAGCATCAACCTCCCCTTCCAGCTCCCGCACCTGCAACGAGAAGCCCATCTTTGGAGCTTCCCTGGTATCTCTCCAAGGGACATACCCACTCACGCACAAATACCAGCCCTACGCACTCTGGCCTCCAGCTTCTGGATTTGCTTCTTGCCTCCCTTCAGGGCCAACTGCTCAGCCTCATCCAGACGAAGCTGCAGGTCCTTCACTGTCTGGTCCAGGTTCTTCTTCATCCTCTCCAGGTGGGCGCTGGTGTCCTGCTCCTTCTTCAGCTCTTCTGCCATCATGGCTGCCTGATGAGAGCAAAGACTCAAAGCCATTTTAGGGCTGGAGACACATTTTGGGAGAATACATCCACAATCAGCAATAAAAGCAGCCCCCGACTCACATCTGTGATGGCCTTCTTGGCCTTCTCTTCAGCATTGCGGGCTTCCTGGATTGTATCCTCCATTTCACCCTGAATTTGGGCAATGTCTGTTTCCAGCTTCTTCTTGGTGTTGATCAAGCTGGTGTTCTGTTGAACAACAAAAAATATTGTCCCATTACTTCCAAAACAGAACACATACTTTGGAAAGGTACTGTTCACATTTGAAATGATCATCTATATAACTAATAATAGCAACCTCCTTCAAATGATGAGTCTTGTCAGGTCATGCACAGAGGGGAGACACATACACACATACAGAGAGGGGAGAGCTTAAAATTTTAAGCATCACTTCTGACTCCTGTTAATGGAATCCTACATATTTAGCTAGAATCCAATTCTTTCTACAAGGGCAATAATTCTGGTTCAAGTGAAGGGTTTTATTACAAGAGATTATTTGTTTGAGAATTTAGACAGATAAAAAATCTGGAAAGGGAAAAAGAAACCTCTCTTGAGATTTTAAATCTCATGAATCTAACCTGGGTGTGGAGGAGTTGAACTCTCTCACTTGCATCCATCAGTTCCTGCTCAGCCACTTTCCTCGAGCGCTCCGTCTGCTCCAGGGCTGCCCGTAGCTCCTCAATTTCAGCCTGCAGCAGGTTTGCTCTGCGTTCCACCATGGCCACCTGCTCCTTCAGGTCCTCCTGTGTCCTGAGAGCATCATCCAAGTGTATCTGGGTATCCTTTGAGAGAGAAAAGAGGTGGCACAACACTGTTGCACAATGATAATTACCACCGGTTTAATAATTATTATGTCAATATAATATATATATTTCTAGATATAATATGTATTTATATGCTGAAGTACTATGTCAGTATACGCACAGTATCTAACAATGTGAGCAGGAGATTGATATAGGGTATTGCACACTGTCCGAGGCTGAGTGAGAGCCCTGCCTGAATTTAAGGTTGTGCAAGGTGAAGAAAGCCTGAATTCAAACTTAATGTAAATTACAATATGAAGGAAACTGGACCTTTGTCCCTGCTTGGGGCAGAAGATAGAACCTTTCCCCATCCTCTGAAATGTTACATCCTTATGTAACAGACACGATGTGCTGGGGTTGAAAAATTAAGAACACAGAAGTAACTGACAGGATCCAGGAGAAGACAACCATGTAAAGTTGATTTAACCACCCACTCACATTAGAACCAGTGCCACCAGAAAAGCACATAAGCTATTAATAAACGGATATTCCTTACTGAAAGGCACCAAAACGCTAATTTGCTGTCCAGACAATTTCTCCAGACAAAGTTTGCTGCCTACTAGGAGCGTGCATTCGTGATGTCACTGAGAGGCTGCCAAGCCTGGTGAAGCCTTCAGATTATCATCTGCTCCTACTATTCCATGTAGGCTTTAATGATATTGCAAGAAGGCAATTTATAACCATCAAAAGAGGGACCATGTGTCACTTTTAACAATGTTAAAAGGATCTCGAGCACAGGTGGGGTTCTCCTCTATCCTTACACTCAGCGGAAGGTGTTCAGGAAGGGGGAGAAAAATTGAAAAGGTGAATGCCTGGCTGTCTAGTGCATGCCACATTCAAGGTTTTGGCTTCTGTGATCATGGATCTACCTTTGAGAAGCTTAGTCTTTTGGGGAACTGATGGGATTTACTTGACCAAGTCGGGCAAGAGGGTCTTCACCAACAAGCTGGCCAGAGCTTTGAACTAGACTTAGTGGGGAAAGAGAATGGAGTTCTGAAGAACAGAGAAGAACCAGCGGCTGCTGATGTATTAGGAAGCAACAGGGAAACAAACATCTGTGAAATACTCCAAAAGAATTAGGATTTTTTCCTCTAAAAAGGTGATATGGTCGATAGCGCAACTGAAGTGTCTCTATACCAATGCATGTAGCATGTGTTACAAACAGCAGGAATTGGAAGCCACTGTGCAGCTAGAAAGTGACGATCTAATCGTTATCACTGAAACTTGGCAGGATGAATTGCATGACTGGAGTGCTGCAATCAATGGCTATAAACTGTTCAGAAGGAACAGACAAGGAAGGAGAGGCAGGCAGGTTGCTCCCTATGTAAAAAATGGATGGATTGCACAGAGCTGTCTTTGAAAAATAGTGATGAGCCAGATTGAGAGCTTATGACTAAAAATTAGAGGCCAAGCCAAGAAAGGAAATCTTGTGGCTGGTGCTTAATACAGGCCACCTGACCAAGGGGAGCCAGCTGACAAAATGCTACTACTTCATCTAGGTGGCCTCACACTTGCTCTGATCCTGCTGGGGGACTTCAGTCACTCTGACATCTGCTGGAAAAGCAGCACAGCAAACTGTAAGCAGGCCAGGAGACTCCTGGAGTGAATCAAGGATAGTATCTTCATCCAGGGGACAGACAGCCCAATCAGAGGAAAAGTGTTACTAGACCTCTTGCTTATCAACATATATGAACTAATTAGAGATGAGAAGGTTGGAAGTAGCCTGGGCTGCAGTGATCAGGCCTTAGTGGTATTCACAATCTTGAGGGATATGGGCCAGATGAAGAGTAAGGCCAAGAACCTGAATTTCAGGAGAGCGGACTTTCAGTTGTTTAAGGGATGGGACCCCACAGGAAACTGCCTTCAGGGATAAAGGAGGAAAAAAGAGTTTGCAGCTCTTTAAGAACATTTTTTCTTAGTGAGCAAGAGCTAGCAATTCCTATGTGTAAGCAATCAGGCAAGGAAGGCAGGAGAACAGCATGTCTAAGTAAGGACCTCCTGGTCAAACTATTCTGTAAGAAGCCAGTGGAACCAAAGAGATGTATCCTCAGAAGAATATAAAGATGCAGCCCAGATGTGTAGAAATAGGATCAGGAAAGCTAAAAAACAGTTGGAGCTGAATTCCTGTTGTATTAAGCTTTGGTGTGGCCTCACCCTGAATATTGTGTACAGTTATGGGCCCCACAATTTAAAAAGGATGTTAAGGTACTTGAATCTAATTAGAGGAGGACAATAGGACAATAAAGCTGGTGAAAGGGCTGGAAGACATGTCCTCTGAGGAGCAGCTGAAGACACAAGGTTTGTTTAGTTTGGAGAGGAGGATGCTGAGGGGTGACCTGATTGCTCTCTGCCTCTTCCTGAGGAGTAGAAGTGAAGAGGGAGGAGCTGATATCTCCTCCCTAGTATCCAGTAACAGGATATTGTGGATGCCCCATTACTGCAAGTGTTCACTTTCAGGTTGGATGCGGTTTTGAGCAGTCTGATCTAGTAAAAGATGTCCTTGCCCACAGCAGAGGGGCTGGACTAGGTGATCTTTGAAGGTCCCTTTATACCCAAACCACTCTATGATTCTATGATTCCGTTATTAGACAAGCTAGACACCTAGGTGCCCATGCTTAGCTTAACATACCTTGAGCACTCCCTGTGTGTTTCTCAGGTTCTTTTGTGCCTCTGCAGCCACACGGTTGGCATGGCTCAGCTGGATCTCCATTTCATTCAGGTCTCCCTCCATCTTCTTCTTCAGCCGCAGGGCTTCATTCCTGCTCCTGATCTCAGCATCCAGGGTGCTCTGCATGGACTCCACAATTCTGAGGTGGTTTCTCTTCATCTGGTCGATTTCCTCGTCTTTCTCTGCTATCTTCCTGTCAATCTCAGACTTCACCTGATTGAGCTCAAGCTGGAGGCGCAGGATCTTCCCCTCTTCGTGTTCTAGGGAGGCCTGGACAATGGGACACAAACATTTATAACAGAAGTAATGTTACTGCTTGCTTTCTATTCTATTACAGAATATTTCAGGGAATCTCAGCTGGCTGCACTCCCCAGACAGAGCAGGGCGGGACCAAGCAGTTTTTAGCCATATTTCCCCATTGCTCATAGTTTTAGTGCACACACCAGTGATTATGGGCATGTACCTCAGCTTCCTCCAGAGCAGCCTGGATTTCAGATTTCTCCTGCTCAATCTGCTTCTTGACTTTCTCCAGCTCATGAATCGCCTTTCCTCCCTCGGCAATCTGCTCCGTGAGGTCGGAAATCTCCTCTGCAAGGAAGGGTGAAAAGTGCAATGGTCAGGCAGAGAGCTGAATGTCGAAAGGCCCTGGTGCACCAAGGTGACAGGTATCTTTGCCGACCTGCAGGCACAGACCCACAGATTTCGATGGTAGTGGTGGGTGGGGAGAAAGCCCTGCCAGGAGCAGAGGGCCAGGGACTTACGCTGCAAGTTCTTGTTCTCACGCTTGAGTGTTTCCAGGTGGTCCAAGGACTCCTCATAGGCATTCTTCATCTTAAACAGCTCCGTGCTGAGAGAGCGAGACTCCTTCTGGGAGGCCTCCAGCTCAGCCTGCGTTTCCTCATACTTCTGCTTCCACTCTGCCAGGATCTGAAGAGAAACGGGGCGTGAGTATGCATGTGGCAACCAGGAGGGGACGCTCTGCCCTGGAGCCCCTGGCCTGGAGCCCAAAAGACCTTGTCAAAGTTCTTCTGCTTCTTATCCAGAGCTGCGCAGGCAGCATTTGATCGCTCCACGTCAATCATCAGGTCCTCCACTTCATTCTGCAGCCTCTGCTTGGTCTTTTCCAGGGAGGCACATTTGGCATTCACAGCTTCCACGTGTTCCTCTGCATCCTGCAGGCGCTGTGCCAACTTCTTCCTGGGAGGTGGTAAGCATAGCTCACAGTTAGCACAGAGGAACCAGTGTGATTTTATTTCTACAAGAGCGTACCTAATCATTTTGCCGTCTGCAGTCACACAGTGAAGGTCTTCATTGATGCTGTTCTTAGCCTTTGCCTTTACTAAACCACTAAATCTTCCATAGGATAAAGATTCCCACTTTTTGTTACTCTTGTCCAAAACACATGCATGACGTTCCTCAGAATATCTTCCCATATTGCCTGTCAATTTTCACTCCCCCCTGGGTTCTTCACATCATGTCACCACGTACTTGGCCTCCTCCAGCTCCTCCGTGCGCTGAATAGCGTCTGTCTCGTATTTGGTTCTCCACTGGGCCACTTCACTGTTGGCCTTGGACAGGGCACGCTGCAGCTCCCCCTTGGCTTCCTGCTCCTCCTCATACTGCTCCCGGAGCAAGTCACAGTCGTGGCGAGCAGACTGCAAGGCGTGGGCCAGGGCGTTCTTGGCCTGGGTAGAGAGTAGGATTGGGACAGGAGTGGTAATACACTGGGAAATCTCTTCCAATGGACTAATTTAACACTGTGAACATAACTGCTGGGAGGGTGCATGTGTTTGCAATGAAGGACAGAGGTAAGCCTGAAGGAATTAATCCACTAATCACACTAATCACTTCACTAATGAAGATCTCCCAGTATGGCTTGTGCTAAGCAGACCCTGTCCTCTCTAGGCAGTGTGAAGTTAAGAGTGTTTTCAGTGGCCAGCTGTAGGAAAAGTCATCACCTTTATCTCTTCCTCTAAGTGCCTCTTGAGTTCCTCAATCTGTTGGGTGAATGCCTGCTTGCCTCTTGACAGCTGAGAAATCAGAGCATCTTTCTCCTCCACCTGCCGTGAATATTCACCTAGGAAAGTACACAGAAAGGAAATATTTTTATTGTTATCCATTACACAAACACTCTGGTTTTGGATGCTCTCCCGTTCCACAGCACAGAGGAGGCTCTCTCACCCGATTCTGTCTGCAAACGCGCTCTTTGAGCACTGAGGTCATTGATCATGCGCTGATGCTCTTCTTCTTTTGTCTTAATCTCACTCAGCTGGTCTTCCAGTGTGCGACACATCTTCTCCAGATTTGCCTGTGGAGATCACAGAGAACTAAAGAAGATTAGCATCTGGACTCCTTACTCTGAACAGCATAATTCTCACCAGAAAAATGTGAACAGACATGCAAGCTATATTCTGCCTATTGGTGTTAGGGGGTTAGAAATACAGTTCCATGCAGAGACAGAGAATTATATAGTAAATGACCATATTTTAAAAAGATGTTTCAACATTATTTATTTTTAAATTGTTTTCAGTACATTTGTCAATACCTTGGCTTTGGAGACAGACTCCATGTTACTGGCCAAGTCGTCAATCTCCATCTTCAGCTCACTCTTCTCCTTCTCCAGCTTCTGCTTCACTCGTTGCAGGTTGTCGATCTGCTCCCCAAGCTCAGCCGTGCTGTCCGCGTGCTTCTTCCGCAGGGTGGCAGCCGTGGCTTCGTGCTGCAGCGTGGCCTCTTCGAGGTCACGACGCATCTTCTGAAATTCTGCCTCACGCTTCTTGTTCATCTCAATCTGAGCTGCAGTTGCCCCTCCTGCTTCTTCCAGGCGCTCGCTGATCTCCTCCAGCTCCCTCGAGAGGTCAGCCCGATGCTTCTCGGCTTTGGCCCGAGAGGTTCGCTCTGCCTCAATTTCCTCCTCCAGTTCCTCAATACGCGCCTGGGGAACATCAGGGACCCTTCACACCCATGTCCTCCTCCTTCCTGACCTGGGACGGGGTGAGAGAGGGGAAGGGGCAGAGACTTGCCTGCAGCTCCTTGATCTTCTTCTGTAATTGCATGCCCAGGGCTTGCTCATCCTCGATTTTGCTCTGGATCTGGCTGATTTCAAAGTCTTTCCTTTGGGCAGAGCAAACCGTGGTAGAGCTCACAGAGAAAAGACAAGTGCACCAGCCCAGCACTCAGGTGCCCCACAGCCACACTTACTTCTTCAGTTTCTCATCCAGCTGCTGCTTGTCATTTTCCAAATCCATTATGCTGTCATGGGCCAGCTTCAGGTCTCCTTCGAGTTTCCTCTTAGCTCTCTCCAGGTCCATGCGCAGTTTCTTCTCCTGCTCCAGGGACCCTTCCAGCTAAACACAACAAGACCATCAGTGCTCCACCAGTCAGGTCTAACTCCATACCTGTCCTCTTCTTGCTCTATGCCCGTGGGCTTACATCATCCACTTGCTGCTCCAGCTTGGTCTTAGCTTTGGTCAGCGTATTGACTTTGTCCTCTTCTGCCTGCAGGTCATCCAGTGTCTGCTGATGGGCCTCTTGGAGGGCTTTCTTCTCTTTGGTGAGCTTGGCGATGGTCTCGTCTAGGGCTGCCATCTCCTCTGTGAGGTTTTTCACCTACAAATATGAGCAAGTATCAAAATTTGGTAGAAATCATGTGTGCTTGTGCAGTGACGTTTTCACTTTGCAGTGCTTGCCAGGTGTTTCATGTATCATTTAGATGCTCAGAGAATGCACAGCTCAAATTTTAATAAAGCCAACATGCTTTATGGTAGCAAGATCTTACTCTGGGAACAGTGATGTCTTGGCCCTTTATGTGACTCCCCATGTGTCTACCTTGTTTTCAGTAGCATGTTTTTCCTTCTCAACCTTGGCCAGTGTTAGCTCAAGGTCATCAATATCTTTCTTCAGCTCTGAACATTCATCTTCCAGTTTCCTCTTCTTGGCTGTCAGCTCAGCATTAATTTCCTCTTCATCCTCAGCCCTTTCAGTCACTTCCTTTACTTTGGCTTCCAGCTGGATTTTGGTTTTGATGAGCTGGTCACACCTTTCCTCAGCATCAGCTAAAGCATCAGCTTCCTGGTGGGGAAATACAGCACAGGTTATTCAGTGCTGAAGGAAAAGATGTGCATCAGAAAGAACATCGGTATTTCTTTTCGGGAAGATATTACTGTGTAATTGTATTAGAAATTACAAATTTAGAGTTAGTTTTTAATCAGTTTTATTTTTTTCTGTACCTTTTTCAACATTAGATACTGTATCTAGCTCCATTACATTTCATGTTGTTTATTTCAGGTATGTCAGAGGGGCACTTGCATTGAATTGATATTTCCCTTTTCTCCTTTAGAAGGTGATTGTATTTTTTAATGTGGGATGTAATTTATGGGGTAGTATTGAGAAATGTAAATAAGTCCACCATTGAGAAAGTATTCAAAACATTGATTTATAGATTCATACCCAGCCAATACAGTCAGTGCACACTAGAACAAGATTTGCCTTTCCCTGAAATGGACATTTCAACTTAAGGGTGTTGCCTAAATGTTACTAAAAGTTTCAAGAGGCCCAATTGCATTGGAGACAAACACACAAGGCTAGCATTTGTGCTGTAGGATGTAATGGGCATTTGAGTCTTCTAGAAGCAGTATCCACAGGTGCTCAGGTGAGATATGCCATAAAAAATGGCACTAGGCTCTTCATTTCATGAACAGAATTAAGGCAGAATAGTTGGTCAACTGAATCACTGTCCCCACTCCGCTAAATACACTAAAATAACTACAATGTAGCTTTATGTCGTCAACTCACATGGAGATGCATACATGTAAGCATTAAGACTAAAAGGTCATTCTTTAGCTTAAACTCCACTTTGCAGTAGTGAGAAAGAGTAAGGAAGGAATGTGGCCTGAATTTTACCTTTAGTTACATGTTATTCAGCTTAAAATATTTTGTAAGGCAGTTTAGTGTGCAATTTGAGAGTTCTGTACTATGGAAGAAAAGTTAGATCTTATTTACTCATTTTTCCCATTAAAAAAAAAATAAATTACTCACAGCCTGCACTTGGAGCTGCAGATCATTTTTCTCCTGCACCAGTTTCACCATTTTCTCCTCCAGCTCCTTCCTCTTGGCCTCAGACTTTGCAAGCTCTTCCTTGGTTTTCTCAAACTCTTCCTTCATGTTGGCCATCTCCTTCTCAGATTCTGCACTCTTCAGCAAGGGCTTGATCTTGAAAAACAGCTTCATCCAGGGCCAGTGCTTCACATTCATGAATGCACGAATGTTGTACTGGATGCAGAAGATGGACTCCCTGAAGCATAATTAAAATGTACATTGAATATTTTCTGTACGAAGAGTGCAAAGAGTTTCCCCCAAGTACAGTGACTTTAATTGAAGATGAGGAATGTCTACCTCCTCTCCACCATTCTCTGGTACTCCACTCTCATCAGGAAGCCCCTGCACCTGGCCTGTGTGCGGGTGATGAGCTGTGCCAGCTTCTCATCCCTCATCTCTTCCAGGAGTCCCAGCAGCCCAGCTTTGAAGAAGACCTTGAGAAAGGGAATGTTGCAGCACATCACTGTCAGGTAGAGCAAAGCACAGGCACAGCGTGAGTGAGGCAATGAGGATTTGTACCTTGGTGTGGCCAAATTTGTACTGGGTGTGGTCCACATCGATTGAGCCAAGAAGCTTCTCAGAAGCCTTCTTGCTATCAATGAACTGTCCCTCTGGGATGGCACTGGCATTAAGCACCTTGTATCTGTGAGGAGAGAAAGAGGAAGATAAGGCTGTTTTTTCCCAGCCAACACACACTAGCTACTGAACCCCACCAGCTCACCTATAGCAATTTTTACAACAAAAGTCCAGCCTGAATGAACCTATATGAATGAACCAACATTGCTTTTAATAGTGCTGAGAAGTGCAGTGCTCTTACCTCTGTTTGAAGTCAGCATAGAGGACTCTGCTGGGGAAACCCTTCCTGCAAATTCTGATGCCTTCCAGCACGCCGTTGCACCGCAGCTGGTGAAGTACCAGTTCATGCTCCATGGCACCTAGCAATTCAGAGCATAAATGAATCCCACAGTTTCCAGTGCAGAGGGGAATGGCTGTATGAGAGGAACTTCTCTTTCTGCTTGAGTGTCTTACCAGGTGTTTTTGTTTCATTTGGGATGATGCAACGGACAAAATGGGGGTGAGTGCTCCTTAGATTGGTCATCAGCTTGTTTAAGTTCTCCTGTGGGATCATGTATAGCAGGACAGATTAAAAAAAGTTACTTCTCTGTACTCTGTAACTAGATGCCAAGGAACTAATATAATGAATATTAGGAGGAAGAAGCTTTCAAACCCAATATTTTGTTTTAGTCAAACCTTCTATATACTTAAGTATTCTCATAAAAAGAAAGGTTAAAATTCCACACTTTTTTCTAGAGGAAATAAGGTATTACTGCATAACAAATTTAACACATGCCTTTGTAGGATTAATATTTATATTATATCCTAGATTCTGAAAAACTTTTTTCACAAAGAATGTAAGTGAGCTTTTAAAAGAAATTCAGGGGATCAGCTGAAAACTGCTTGAAACAAATCCGAATGGAAACAGACAATTAACAGGAAAAGGCAGTGAATAACTTCTGATTATTTCATATTGTTGTTGTTTTATCATAAAACCAATGTCATGTGAGGAACAGGAGTTTAGATAGCTCAGGTCTGAAACTATGTTCACGTCACTTTACAGGTAATGAAATTCATACTTTACCCGGAAAAGAGCCGAGACTGTCTGGAAAGAAGAACCTTTCTTCTTGGCACCCTTCTTTCCACCACCAGCACCACCACCACTAGCCTCTTCAAAAACAAAAAAAAGATTTTTTAAATATTATCCTCTTCGTTGCATCTTTACATATCACAAATTTTGGAAAAAAAAAAAAAAAAGAATTTTGGAAAGCTAACCTGTTTCTGCTCCACCATAGGAGGCAAAGAGTAAGGCCAGTGTCTTCACTGATGATTTCTGGTACAACCCAATGACGGTTTCATTCAGGGGGTCCTTGTTCTTCTCCAGCCAGCCAGTGATGTTGTAGTCCACCGTGCCAGCATAGTGCACCAGGGAGAAGTGGGCCTCAGCCTTGCCTTTGGCAGGCTTGGGCTTCTGGAAGTTGCTGGACTTCCCCAGATGCTGGTCGTAAAGCTTGTTCTTGAAAGAGGTGTCAGTTGCCTTGGGGAACATGCACTCCTCTTCCAGGATGGAGAAGATGCCCATGGGCTGGAAGACAGTACAATAAGGAAGAGGGAATATCTATTGAATAAGATGATAACAACTTGGTCTTGAAGGGAATATAGTAAAATACAGGAAGCTGAGAAACCAACCAATACCCTTGCCATGAAGAAAACTTTCTAAAACGTGAGTTTAAATGATTCACCTGCTTGACTCACACTTTGGCACAGTGATTCAGGAATTTTTTTTATGCCAAAAACCATGTTCAAAAATGAGGAGGAGAAAGATTATATTTTAAATTGTCTTTCACAAATATGTCTATTGCATATTTACTTCAGGTTTTATACTTTTAATCAACTCCCTAAGTAATACAAAACTACAAGAAGTCTCTTTCAGTTTTTAGCACTCAGAATTCAGGCACTGACTGTATTGTCCTGTATTTACTTTGCCATGAACCATCTAGAAAAGAAATATATTGTCCAGGTAACTTTATTCCAGAGCCTTAAGAAAATATTTTTATTTTACTTTGGGAGCTGCCCTGTGTTCTTGATAAAAAAAAAAAAAAAAGTTATTTAATTAAGCAAGTGAAGGTACCCTTCATACAGAGAAGGTGTGTGTGGAATGACTTCCATAGCTATCTGTGGACTTGTAATATCTCTAGTACGTAACAAGCAATAGTGCAGATCAAGAGATATTTCAACAACTAAAGCTGAATGCAGGAAACTACCCATGGAAGACCCCCTTTTTTCGAATAACATCTAACCATTCCGATTTCAAACAATGAGTTCCTGAAAATATGATACAAAAGTTTACCTTCTCAATGAGCTCGATGCAGGCAGCCAGGTCCATCCCAAAGTCAATGAATGTCCATTCAATTCCTTCCTTCTTGTACTCCTCCTGCTCCAGCACGAACATGTGGTGGTTGAAGAACTGTTGCAGTTTCTCATTGGTGAAGTTGATGCAGAGCTGCTCCAGGCTGTTGAACTTCCCAGCGGAAAAAAGAAAAACAACAACCCATTGTCAACATGCACGTTTCTTAATCATTCTCAACCCTTTATAAGACTCCCAAATTAAAACACAACTGTATTATCAGGACCATAGCAGGACCTATATGCAGCTCCCCAAAGAAATACCTACATAATGAAAGTGGAAATTTTTCCAGAGCAGATATTCCTAGTGAATCTCCTAAAATTCATAAGGTACTTTGGCATTTTTTTTGTTCAGCCAAAAAGAATGTATGCCCTGATCGCCAATTTTTAAACACTTGATATCTCTGATCAAACACTTATCTATTCCTTCCTTGGTCCTTTAAACGATTTGCACCTCTTGAAACTGTTATATGTTTGTCAATGTATCTCCAAATCCTAGTTCTACCCTAGAAGTTCTTATATAAAATTATTGTAATTATGTTGGGTTTTAAAAACTCATTAACATTAAGCTCAAACTGTTAAAATATTACAACATATAAAATTCTATTGGCTACTTCTTCATTAACAACATAACTCAGTTCTTGTACTGATGAAGCTTCTGAGGATTTTGCTCTGTGCTACAAAAGCCAATGAAGGATTTTTTTCCAGAAAATTACAAATGATTAGCATGTTAAACCTTCACAAGAATATTATTTGTAAGTTCTTTGATATAGCAACCTCCCCCTGCAAAAGCATTTCTCAAACATGGAATCCTTACATCAAAGATCTCGAAGCCAGCAATGTCCAGGACACCAATGAAGTACTGTCTGGGTTGCTTGGTATCCAGCTGTTGGTTGATGCGAACAACCATCCACAGGAACATCTTCTCATAGACAGCCTTTGCCAGAGCACCCACTGAATTGTTCACCTAAAATAAAGAAGAATGCAGCAGAAGGAAGACAATATCTGGAGCACATAGTAAGTGATACAAGACAGAGGCTCCCGGTCACCAGCTGCTTGTTACCTGCTGCACAGTTTGACCCTTGGTCACATATTCATTCCCAACCTTGACTCGGGGGTAGCAGAGGGCCTTGAGCAGATCTGCTGAGTTCAGACCCATCAGGTAGGCAGCCTTGTCAGCAACTAAATATAAGAACAAGGAAACAGAAAAATAAAGACTAACAAGACATGCAGCATTTTGAGTGACGAACCCTGTCCAAAGCAACTGCAATATTGAATGTCCTTGTGATCAAACTCTACTTACTGGATCTCAGAGGAAACACGACATTCATTAAAACCAAAATCGTCTTTGCTTTGAAAGCTTTTCAGAACAGGACACCTAAATGGTATTTGTGTCTTTAAAAATCTTCACAGAATCATCTAGAAACAATTTATTTATTAAAAATTCATCCTGAAAGGTGCAGCTCATCAGTTCATGGTGTCTATAAGCCAGGCAACAAAACACAAAAGCGTTAGCAGGTTGGCCAGCTGAGTGTAATCCAAAACATACACTTAGGTACTTGGGCTACCTGTGTTCTTTGGCAGCAGCTACAGCCCTAAAAAGGAATGCATTCTAAAATTACAGGCAACAATTAAGTAGTGCCCCTTTCTGGAGTCTTGTTATAGACATAGCAGAAAGGCAAGCATATTCATCATTCAGGATCAAAATCTAAAACTTCAGTCCATCTGTGAGCGTTCTTTGGAAGAAGTAGATAGGGCTTAGTCATTTTAAACCTTTTATGCATTATATAACATTTAAGTGATTAAGTAGTCAGCTGAGAAGTAGAAATTTTAGTCAGTTCTTCCCTATTATACCTGTGTTTCACCTAGACCGATGTTCAAATAATACTGCTAAGTAGTGGTGGCGATGGGTTTGAATCTCCAAAGGAGAAGAAAGAAATTGAAGAAAAGTTCCCTTTTAGCTGGGCAAAATTCCTAGATAACGTGTAATTTATGAAGGAGATGTTCTAACACTGATTTTTCTTTAAAAAAACAACCAGAAATACATTTTCTGAAAAGATCTTTCTCTTCTCAGTGTGTCTTTAATACAAGCACACTGAGCAGCATGTGCTACCTAGAACTGTGGCAGTCCAGGAGAGAATTACAGACACACATGGAATATATATACTACAAATAAAGATTAGGCAGTAATTGAAAAAGGGTATATTTAGGATGGCAGTTTTATACCTGTATACTAGCTACACCTAAATACTTTTTACACATTTCCACTGCTCTCTTTCTCCATCTTCCAAATACTGTATTATTATTGATACTTCTGTTTCTAACAGGTCAACCACAGACTTTGCTGATACCTTCTGTGCCATCGGGCTCTGCCTGCTCCTCTCGCTGTTTCTGCTTAAACTTCAGGTTCCCGTAGTGCATGACAGCCCCCGTCAGCTTGTAGATGGCTGTTTTCTCATCAGCGGTGAAGCCCAGGATGTCAATGGCACTCTGCAACAGGAACAATAAAATAAAAGCTTTGCCTGGGAGAGGTGACAATAGGTACAACGTTTTTAATTGTTACTTACATCTGTGGCCATCAGCTCCTCCTGGTCATTAATGCTGGCAACAGTGATCTCACCTTGACTCACAAATTGGTAGTCGTATGGGTTGGTGGTAATGAGGAGCATGTCTGAAAGTAAAAAGAGGGGACATGCAGTCTCAGTTTAGTCAAGCGAGTAATAATGTGAGGGGATATTCAGCAATCTTCCTCCAAGTTAGTCCTTCTTCCTACCAATTAGCTCTGGCTTCTTGTTGGACATAATCTGATAAAATATGTGGTAGCTTCTTTCTGCCTTGAGCTGGAAAGTGACTCTGGACTTCTCCAGCAGATCTGGAGGGAAAACGTAATTAGAAACAAGAAGACAGCAAAAAAAGAAAGTAGGGAGAAGATGGGAAGAAAAGCAGGGAAGGCAGGGTAGATTGTTGGGTGAAAAGATGTTGTATGAGTAAATGGGTGAATGGATGGATTGTGAACAGTTCAGGAAAGTGTCTTACATGTTTCAATATCAGCAGAAGCTAGTTTTCCTGTGGCACCGAAGTGAATTCTGATGAATTTGCCCTTTAAAGGAATAAAAGGGTCTTAAGATTTACATCATAAAAATATATCTGAAATTAAGAGTTTTGCCATGTCATCCACTGGGCACAAGATTTCTACTTAGAGACATTTTCTTGAGAAACAGCTATAATTCCAACATTGATGTAAAGTTGTCTTTTACATTTTTGAGCTTAAAAGTAATCAACAGTGCCACAGCTATCCATTTTATGTATGCCAAATGTACAAATTAGAAGGAATGGGTGGATTTCATTAGCCAAATTCTTCTAACTATATCCTGTGTTCAGAGAGCAGTCATCTTAATGATTGGGGAATAGCCATTTAACTAGTTCAGCTGCTTAAATCTGTCTTGGTGTCAAATAAGCCACTTCTGATTGATCAAATTTAACATAAAGCAAACATATTATTCAAGTAGAAACTCTGCCTCCCTCCCACCCCCTCTGTTTCTTTTTCTTTCTTTCTTTCTTTCTCTCTCCTTCTTTCATTCTTCTTTTTCTGTCTTTATCTCTCTTTCTCTTTCTTTGCTATCTTTCCTAACCTCCCTCCTTTTCTTCCTGACATTGTCTTGTCTTTCAGCAAACAAACAGGAAATAGAAATAAAAACTAAAAAATGCTATTGTTTAACATTGCAATACCTTACAGGAGAAAAGGCATGTGATCTGTTATTTTAATTTCCATACCAATCCAAACGAGAATTAATTTTTTTCATAGAATACCTGTTTTTGAAATCTGGAGAATTACCTTTAAGATAAGTGGTAAGAAAATAAGAAAATAAGAAAATCCACTCTTACTCTTGAAAACATGGTGGCTGAACAACAGAAAAGAATGACTGCCATGCACTCCTGTTTACTATTTTTCAGGAATCATTTGGTTAAGCAACTTACAAAGCGTGAGGAGTTGTCGTTCCTCACAGTCTTGGCATTTCCAAAGGCCTCCAGCAGTGGGTTGGCGCTGATGATTTGATCCTCAAGCGTTCCCTGCAGGATGATAATTATTGCTGGTTACCCTTCCAAAAATCACGTCAGGAGCAGAGAAAACCATTGATTCAAGTCAGTGTCTATTAAATTACCTGCATTTTGCCTGACTGCTGCTCCTCCTTCTTCTTATCCCCGCTCGCTGCAATTGTTGCAAAGTACTGGATGACACGCTTTGTGTTCACAGTCTTCCCTGCACCGGATTCTCCGCTGTCAAACCAGAGAGAGAAGCAGAGAGCGTGTGGTCAGGCAGGAGGTCCCTGGCACTGGGCAGCCCACAGGGACCCGAGCAGGGGGTGTACATACGTGATCAGGATCGACTGGTTCTCGCGATCTGTGAGAGAGGCAGAAATATAGTACTTAAAACACAATGAACAACACAGAAAGAATGAAATGTAGTCAGGTAAGTTTTATGCTTTAAACTCCATGATGTCAGCTCGACTTCAAGAAACAAACAAAAAAACTCTCTGCAAGGCCTCACTGAGTGCAGGTGTGTCTTTCATTTAAAATACTAGAAAAGATGGTGTGAAGGTAGTAAAATGTGCAATAGTATGTATGCATGAGAACCATGACGACTTTGAAAAAGTCTCCTCTTATTATTAAGACCGAGTATCCCTTCAGAGAATTTCATGGTACAGTCCTTCTGAGACAGATAGAGTCACTCACCAGTCAGCATGAACTGATAGGCATTGTCAGAGATGGAGAAGATGTGTGGAGGGGCCTCCTGGCGCTTCTTGCCTCGGTAGGCCAACACCACCTCCGGGTTGTACACCGGCAGCCACTTGTAGGGGTTGACAGTGACACAGAAGAGACCCGAGTAGGTCTGCGAGAAAGGGAGACAGCACGTTGGCTTCCACTTAGCCTGGCACAGCAGTTCCTCCTCACTACCCAACAGAAGACTGCTGCCGGTACTTACGTAGATCATCCAGGCTGCATAACGCTCTTTGAGGTTGTACAGCACAGCGGGTTCGTGGAGGTGGGTCATCATGGCCATGTCCTCGATTTTATCATACTTGGGAGGGTTCATGGAGAAGATTTGATCATCCTTCACGGTCAGGGTCTGCCAGATGAAGAAAGAGGTGCATGTATGTCAGCTAAGAGCTGAGACTGGGAATCAAATGGTGTTCTTCAGCCTTGTTTTTCACTCACCTCTCCTGCTTCAGTCTTGACAGTGACCTTCCCTGTTTCTCTGCTCTGGATTGTTCCTTTCACAAAGGATTCCTTAGGATGCACCACAAAGACAGATGACTTGGCATCGAACGGCTTGTTCTGGGCCTCAATTCTTTCCTTTTCTGACTTTCGGAGGTAAGGAGCCGCCTCCCCAAAGACGGCCATCTCAGAGTCTGACGACATGGCTGCACTTTATGAAGGAGCTTGTCAGCAGAGGACACTGTGAATGAGCAAATATGTTGCTAAAATGTTTTAAAAAATAAGCACTTGCTAGTAGAAGAAAAGATGTGAAAAAAAAAATACATTAATGCTATTCATAGCTTTCTTGGAAGTAATTGTATATGTTTGCAGTGGCATGATTCAACATTTATGGAAAATGTGAAGATTATCTTTTAGAAGATAGTTTGACTTAGGATCTACTACACTGAAATCGATTTGAAATAAGTCACGTAGTAGTCAAACACCTAAGCACTGTACTATGAAGTTAAGAACCTCAAAATTCCTTTCAGTTGCTTAGGTACTCTTTAATATAATGCAGTTTCTTCCCAGGTGATACTAATTCAGAAAGATCAGAAGGCTCATACACCACTGTCTTGAGTGCCACACAGACAACTGAAGCATCGTAGTGGCTTTGTTTTAATCTCTAAAACATTTGTATCATTGTATTAATGATACAATTATTTGCTAATTTTAATGAGTTCTTGAATCCAGGTATAAATGGCTACAATGACTGTCAAGAGAAGAGTAGTGCTGTTGCAGAACACACTGACATTGCTCCATTTCTATTATTTTCTTTTGCTTTTTAAAAAATAATGTTTTCAGGTGAAAACAAAGCTAAACAGAAAGATTCAAAGCTCAACTCAGGAATTTTAAAAAAATGGAACTTTAAAGCCAGTATTAATTTATCTGAAAAATTACTTTTTTCTTCCCCCCCCCCCAGGAAAAAACAGTGGGCAGCTTAGGAAATAATTTATTTATTTCTATCCTGTATAGAGTTAGGTACCTAATATTTACACAGCCTTTAATATTGTGTTATATTTGTACTAAAATGATACAGTAACATGATAATTCTTTATTTGTCCCTGCAGGAACAGGTGGTGGCTTACAGAAGAGGTGGGCTCCAGCTTCCATTTTTTGGGGGGTAAAGGACAGGCAGAGCAGTAAGGGGAACAAACGGCAGCATTGGGTTTTACAGAGGTGACAAGCAGAGTGTGGTTGCTCATATTACAGCTGCTTCTACTCTGACTTCTTTAATGGCAAATTTTGGACAAAATTATACATTAATTCCCACACTCTGAGACAAAATGTTGAATTTTGCTCTTCTTCCTCCTGTGCTCATCTTGGTCCAGTTTTACTGCTGTGACAGCAAAGATGGGAAACAAACACGCCTCACTCCCTGTTAGGTCAGTTAAGCAGAAGTGAAGAATATGCCCGTGGGGATTTTCTGGTCTGTAGTTAGCAGTCAGAGACTTCAAACACAGCCACTTAAAGATTGCACCAGATGATCTTTCAAGGCCCCTTCCAATCTGTGCTGTTCTATGATTCTATGATTCACTTGAAAACCTTACCAGCCTTGAGCACCCCAGCACCTTCCACTGTGACCACATTGGCTTGAAAATATAGGATGAAACAGTGACCATTTACTCAGCTGTACAGAAATCCCATCCAAAAGGATCTTTCTCTGCCCTCTAAGAATTAATAAATCAGATTCTTACCTCTCGTGACACCAGATGGGTGGCTTGCAGGCTGGCAGCTGGTCGGTACTGTAAAAGAGAAATGGCAACTCCTTACTTGCTGCTGCACAGAAATCCAGGGTGAAAATGTGCAGGTGCCTTGAAAGCAGATTTAAAACCTGAGCTGAGAAATTAAGTGCCCTCCTGGAAATGAGTGCTGGAGGCAGCAGGAATGTTGTGGTATGTAAGGGCACCGTCCCCTTCCTGCAAGCCTGCGGACCCCATACGCTTACCTTGAAGCTTTCTGTGGAGACAGGACAGACTTGTCGCAGGGACATTTTATACGATCTAGTCTGCAGATGCTACAGATGCCTACTCTTTCTTCGGTCAAAAAATTTTTGGCAAACCTTCTTTGGCAAAGCATTGTCTGGCAAACTGAACTAAGGGCATAATTGTCATTTGACATGGCTAGATATAATTAGAAAATTTTGATGTCTTACGGACTATATGAATACGTCTCCTATAAATAATTTCACAAGGGTGTTAAGGAGGGAATCTGGACTAGTCAAGGCACTTAGAGAACTTGGATGCAGGACTTATGGATTCTATTGCTGGCTTTCCCACCGACTCACTGTATGACCCAGGGTGGATTGCTTGGTATGTCTGTGCTGCGGCTATCCCAGCTGTACAATGGGGATGACAACATTTATCTTCCCCATGTGATGGTGTGAAGCTTATAAGAAATGCCTAAGAGCAATACATTAAGCAGGTCACTAAGAGGGAACTAAGTATTACTAAAAGCATTTGGAGGATGTGTTGGTAAAATTCTGAAAGTAGAGGAGTAATCTGGATCCTTCAGTGTGATAGTGCTGGTGCCTGAGAGTCACAGACACAGCAAGATGACCAGCCAAGAGACAAAGATTTGGTCTCAGCAACCAGCAGCTGAGGGCACTGGCCAAACTACTAAGTTGCAGTCTCAGAAGGAGGTGTGAGGTGACTTCTGATGTATGAAGAAGACCATATATACACTCCTGCACATGTACCCACCTGTACACTTGAAATTGCAAAAAATTGTAAGATTCTCCAAGAAGTGTTGTTATAAGCCTGTGCATGAATTCATGCTAAAGGAAGATGTCATAAGCTATGCTGTGATTTTGGTGATGTAGGTAAGTGCAGCTGAAAAACAGATGCTCCTTTCTTAAGAATTCTTGATGGTGTTTTAATTCATCAGAAAGTACCCATATTGGCAATTCAGGAAAGGACTTCAGTTCTTTCTTATGTCTTTTTCCCAAGTCTGACCTGTCGATCTGTAACATACATAAAGCAAATTGCTGGGGTAAAGATTTGGGCCTGTAAAAACCTATGCCATTTGAATGTTCATACCCCTTTTCAACAAGGAGTGGTTACAGGTCATTACAGAGTCTGTATATCAACCAAGTTTTTTTCCATTCCTGCAGAAATTTCTGCTCCTGCAGAATCCCAGAGCCCTTCCACCAACCCATAGCACAGCTCACATATCCAGAAGACAGCGCAGGTAGAGATTTGCAGTCTTCAGTTTCTCCATCAATACACAGCACTACCTTCCATTTCCTCTAACATAAACAAACCACAGTCTCAGCTAAAGCCTGCCTCCCATATGCATGCTCCCACTGTCAAATTCACCAACCAGCAAAAAGGCAAAGACCCTTTCAGCCCTTTCCTACCCACAACTCCCAGAACCTAACCTTGCATATTTATACATTCATGCAGTTCCTGCAACAAAAGCTATCAACATAGTGCTGCCTACATCACAGCACTAGAGATGGCAGGCAGTCCTGACACTCTGAGAAAGAGGAATTTGCTGGTAGTCCTGAAGAATAACTCATCTAGTTTTAGATAAAGGACACTGTCACTTAAGCTGCTTTAAATGTTGTCAGATCTGAGCAAACTGTTCTCCTGG
Organism: Vanellus vanellus; assembly: GCF_965231255.1. Classification (NCBI taxonomy): domain Eukaryota; kingdom Metazoa; phylum Chordata; class Aves; order Charadriiformes; family Charadriidae; genus Vanellus; species Vanellus vanellus. The sequence continues at coordinate 899,003 of NC_138922.1, forward strand.
TTACTGGCATTTTGGTAAGGGAGTCAGGGAAAGAGGTCAGGGACAGGGGGACAAGGTTAGAAAAATGATGCATGGGAGCCAAGCTAATATCCAGCATCAGGCACTACGCTGTGCATGAAGAGCTTGCTCCAAGAAGGGTTCTGACATTGTAGCACCCACATTTCATGTGGCTGGACCCCAGTCTGGGACCCAAAACTGTTCCAAACTGAGGCACTGGGATACCATGTGGTGTCCAGCAGCCCGGTTGGTTACTGGTCCTGGCCGAGGAGGGGACAGGAGGGTCTTCACAGATCAGAATGCAGGGTTAAGAAGACCATTGGAGGACTAGAGATGTCTGAGACCTCTCTCAGGACATGAGAGCTGAGGGTTTTCTCCCATCAGGTTGGGGAGGGAGCTCTGGCCTCCCATTCCCAGGGAAGTTGTAATATCTGAACTGTAAAGGCAGCATCCTCTGGCAGCAACAGGTTAAGTATTAAGTAGAATCATAGAATGGGTTGCATTGGAAGGGACCTCCAAAGATCATCTAGTCCAACATCCCTGCTGTGGGCAAGGACATCTTTCATGAGATTAGGTTGCTCAAAGCCCTATCCAACCCGACTTTAAATGGTGGGGCGTTTGTAACTTCTCTGGGGAACATGTTCCAGTGTCTCAACAACCTCATTGTCAAATATTTCTTCCTTCTATCTATTTGAAAGCTACCCTCTTTTATTTTAAAACCATCACTTCTTGTCCTGTCATAAAATGTATTTCTCTGTCTTTCTTATAAGCCCCCTTTAAGTATTGAAAGGCCACAAGAAGGTCTTGAACCTTTCTCAACTCCAGGCTGAAAAACCCCAACTCTGTCAGCCTTTCTTCACAGGAGAGGTGTTCCAGATCATTTTCAGGACCCTTCTCTGGACCTGCTTTACCAGGTCCATGTCTTTCTTGTGCTGGGGATCCCAGACCTGAAAGCAGTACTCCAGGTGGGATCTCACAAGAGTGGAGTAGAAGGGCAGAATCACCTACCTTGAACTACTGGCCACTCTTCTTTTGATGTAGCCCCAAATCTGATTGTCTTTCTGGGCTGCAAGTGCACATTGTTGGCTCATTCAATTTTCATCCACCAATATACCTGAGTTCTTCCCTGAGTAGCTGCTGCTGCTTTTCTGTGGGGCCCTGCTCCCAGTGGTATGTAGCAAGCCTGCCTTTATGCAGTGTTGTCAGGCTGGGACAAAGTGCCTTCAGGATGTGCTTGGATCTCCAGGGGCTATATGGAGAGTCTAGCTGAGAGGGACTTTAGGGACTGAAAATCTTTGAATTTCTAATGGCCAATGACAAAGTCAGTTTTTTCAGTGGAGCTCTTCTGGGGTTTTGCTGTTGTGGTGCACAGGATGTGGACCCAGCTGTGTAACAGGCAGTAGTGAGGCGCATGGCCAGGCAGGGACATGCAGTCAGTCGAGGCAAGGTCTGGTTTAAAAAGGAAGCTGTCAGTTAGTCAAGGTGTCTCCAGGTGTTGACAGTCACTCAGCCATGTTTTTAGGATGGCGGGCTTCAACGTAGCATCAGGTCTGATCACATAAGAGTTTGGAAACCAAAAGCCTTCTATGGAATTGGTCCCAATCCCAGGATAGCTTCTCACATGTGAGCCAGGCCATGGGAAAGAAGAATTCCTTCCTCACTCCCTAATATCCTCTCAGCAGTCAGATGACGTTTCCTCTAGCTGCAAATCATTCAATTTTTTTTTTAGTTAATGTTCAAGTGGGTTTTACCAGTGTTCCCAGGACGGTATAACTACACCCTGTGTGCTATGCCACAGCTATATAGCAGAAAATATCCATATGTACTTTTATGACGGCATTTCATTAAAGGTACATGAAAGATATGCCCAATTCCCAATTTTAAGTCAGAAAAAATTACAGTTGTGTACATTTCTGTGTAGTGTGTTATGAACACCAAAGAAGATAATTGAAACAATATTCATAAAAATCGCGAAAAAACAGTGAAAATCTTATATCCTTAAGTGCTGTATGCCACAGTTCTATAGTATCCATACGTAAGTATATATGGATATTCAGATGCTGACTGTTAAAATGCTTTACAGGTTTACTGTACATGAGCAAAATGATGTTTGCCAATATATTTCACAGTCCTAAACTCAGGTGACACCCTGTATTGTTATAGAGTTACAGTGCTTTTTCTGTTTTTTTAAATGCTTTAAATTCTTTGGATTTTTTTTCAGTCTTCATCTTTACTTAAAAGTCTACTTTACAGAACTATCTTTTTACTGAATTGTATTATCAAATTCAAACTGTAGACAGTTTTCCCCACTGTGATTGTCTTATATTGTTCAGAGACAATGTGAAAAAATTATGAAGAACTTTTGGTTGGCTTATGCAGCCTCACACAATTTCTACATATTGAATGGAATGGTTTTGGAGGGAGTAATAAAAATTTAAACCTGATGATGTGTATGTGCAGTCAGGCACAATGTCCACTTAAGCCGATTTTCAATCTGCAGAGAGAAAAATGCAATTATCTGTGCAGTACCAGAAAAATTGAGGAAAATGCCTATGTACTGATCTCATCTAAAATATGAAGGTTTCTCATAAAAGAATCTGTCCCACTGTCTTTTCCAGAATCCACCTGGTCTAGTGCAGCACTGCCCTATCTTCTCAATATGACCTTGAAGTGAGCCTTTCAGGGCTCTTTTCAGGTTACAGCAACAGCTGAGAAAAGTAGCTGATTCCCGCTGCTGCCAGGACTTAATGGAAACTCAGCAGGGGATGGCTGGAGAAATTAATTCCTTCTTATGTCTTCTTTCTGATATTAATGTCCCCTGCTCTTTGCCCCCATTCCCAGGGTAACATATAACTGAACCCTTTTCCTTGTTGCTCTCAGGTCTCCTTCTGTGTACAAGCAGAGTCTCTGATGGAAATAATACCATGTTGAACTAGCATGGCAAAAGCTTGTAGTGCAGCACTCTGCTTCACAAGATCCAGGACTCAAGGTAATGGAGATGGCCACAGCAGGATACATTAATAAAGCTGGAATGCTCCGGAATGTTTATTCTTGGCCTAACTCTGGTCCTACTCAACAGCAGCTAATTTTTGTTCACTCAAATACGTACTGTTGGGGCAGTACTATGTATGTTGAAGAACACGGTCTTACATTTGAGTGAATTATGTCTGTTCTATAATTCAAAAAGAAAATTCAGTAGAATTAAAAGTATCTTAACAATTTTCTGGTAACAAAAAAGGAACACCTTCCATCCACCTGAGTAGCAAGAAAAGCCATAGTTCCCAAAGGTGTATCATAAGAAGGAAACTGCTCCATCTCAGTAGGCAATGCTGTACATATGCTCCTGCAATGCATCCAGCACCTTGGCAGGAACGGGAAGCTCTATTTCTTCCAAAAGCAGGTGATAATTTAGAGACAGCTTAGCTAAGAGCTTGAGAGGAAATCAGCCTCGTGTCTTGGAGGAAACTTCCAGCTATCTGATGAACTCAAAGACTGATTAAACTCCAACTCCCTCTTAAACTACAAGTACTTCCTTATGGAATGAGATTTAAATAATGATGGTTTCAATGTCAGAACAAAGAAACAGCATAATTAAACAACTGGAACTCAAAGCTAAATTCACTGGTTCAGATTTATCTTATTCAGTGTTGTGTGGTTGACACAGATGCAAAAGTCAGAAGCTCAGCCATCATCAGTTCCCTATAAGCTCCAACATACCAGGAAGATTGAAAAGGCATGGGCAGGCAGCATATATAACCATTCACTTTAAGCATACTAGAGGAAAATCTCATTGCTGTGGCTGTGACTATTTTTGACTACCACATAATTACAACCCAAGCTATTAGAGAAACTTTCAATATAAGAAGACATTTGAAAGTCTTAGTTGTCCAGCCAGACCTTCATTAGTGTCGTGGTTTGGCCTCAGCCAGCAACAAAGAACCACGCAGCCGCTCGCTCGACTCCCACAGCCGTGGCAAAAATCGGCAGAAAAAGGCAAAACTCATGTGTTGAAATAGTGTAATTTAACAGAACAGCCAAAGGGAAGAAGAAAGAAAAACAATAACACTGATAAAGGAGTATAAGGACGCGATTACAGTACTGCCACGCAGTGCACTGACTGGACCCGCACCTCCACAGCCCACTCCCGAGTAGCGACTGCCCCCTTCTCCCCGGCTAGCGCCTCTTATAGCTGGGCATGGGTCACGTGGTATGGAACACCTGCCTCCCCTGCCGGCTCCTTGGGGAAATTAATCCCATCTTTGCAAATCCGGTCATCTTGGTCTCACAGATCACAACTGACAGCCCCATTTCAGTGACATCTCACCGTTCATTTCCTGTTCTAGAGGAATCTTCTTGTTAACATTAAATTTGGCACACTAAGAAAATAAAAAAAAGTTAACTTTTTTTTTAATTTGCCAGTTGTCTTCTACCTTCAGCTGAATAAGAATATTTAAAAACGGTTAATTCTTTACTTGATATCCTAGTAGTCAGCTATAAAACACCTTGTTCCCTAAAAGAAAGAACTATATACCACTGGAAACTGTTGCCAACACTTGACATTTTGACTAAACAAAACAAAAAGTATAAAGGAAGGGAATCAAGATGAAAAATGTAGCTCATTTACGTATCTTACTTGAAAGTGTATTGGTAAAACCATTCCAGACCAGCACGGTTTCATGAACAATTTGGATGTGTGTCGGAAGTCCTCAATAATCCAAAGTCCTCAAGGCTATTTCTTGTCTACTCTAAAGTTTGCAGACATCGGTGAATTACCCTGGAGAAACTCTGTCTCGTGCTATGTCTTTCCTAGTATACTGCACTATGCCAGGGAACATTTGCAGATATGGGAAGCCAATCACTTATACTGATAAAATATTAGTGGACTCCCTGTCAAGCTTTTGACCTATGCCAGTTACCAATCTCCTAAGCAGGTTCAAAGGCATAACTGGACAGCTGGCATTTTCTGGGACCATTCCCAATACAGTCTGCATCCAGCCTCACCATTCTTGATACAGAAATAGTTTACTCCTATAAGCGTATGCAGTCCCATGCCAGTTGGCCTAAGTTCCTGGACATGTTTAATTTCCTAGTGTAGCTGTAGTGCTGCTGTAGAAAAGTGGGGAACAGCGACAAAGGTCCTTGTCCTTGGGAAAGGAAGGACCTGCTGGAAGAAACAACAGTACCTTGATGGAAACAGGGAAAGGAAATGGACCTTGCCTCTGTTAACTTTCTGCCAGTGTTTCCATATCGGCAAGGCTGGACTCCACTGTAGCTGAATGCAAAGCATAGCAGAGTCAAAAGAGAAGAGGCAGAATGAGAGTAGACCCTGGATGCAGGCTGTCCTGCGCAGCAATGTGGCGTGGGCAAGGCTCTGCAGTGCTGACATTCCCGTGGAAGAGGGAGGATTTGGGTGCACTGAAAATAGATCCTTTTTGAGATGTAGGTCAGGCAGCTGCCTCATTCTCTGCCACCCCTTAAGACATGGCTTCCCCTCCACCATGTTCTATGATTGTCTGTGAGACTAGGAGCAAGAAGTCACATCTCAGCAAGGCAGCACAGGTAGAGTGGGAAAGAGGAGGCATCTCAAGACTACTAGTCTGTATCCCATTAAGACACCCCATTCTGCACCACCCACCCATGTTTTTTTCTTGGTGCCATTTATCTCACGAACTGGAAAATTTAGCTGAAATAAGTGCGTGGATAAGGAGACAGTGGTGGAAGTACTACACCTTGTGAAATACCACGCTAAACAACTTTAGGCTCTGTGTAAAGGTGTAAGGATTTTCATAGTATATCTTGCAGGTGTCTCATTTGGAAGTTGAAGATGTATGGGCTGGGCTAATGGTTTGTTGTGATATTTGAACAGTCTGGACTGTTCAAGGAGTAGAAATCAACAGCTAATTAGTAATTGTCTGGGAGATATTAGTGAGAACAGTGCCCCTGTGGTTAACAATGAGATATTTTCAAAATCTTCATCAATACCCTGAGTATGACACAGAATGCACCTTTGGCAAATTTGCAGGAACACTAATCTAGGAGGAGTGGCTGAACATCACAAACGGCAGAGATTCAATGCAGTGGAATCTTGATAAATGTGAGGGTGAGGACAATAGAAACCTCATGAAGCTCAGTAATGAGAAGTGCAGAGTTTTCCACCTGAGGCAGAATAATGCCGCCCCGACAGGGAAGTGTCTTAGCATTAGCCCCATTGGAAAGGATGTGGGAGTTTTGGAAGATGCTAGCTTGAATGTAAACCAGCAGTGCTTTCTCACTGTGAGGAAAGCAAATCACATAGTGGGCTGCATTAGGAATGATGTGCACAAAAGATTGAAAGAAGTTACCTTCCCTCCTGTACTTGAGGCTGGTGCAGTCACACCTGGAATACACTATCGCATTTGAAGTTCAAGAAGGATGTGGAAAAACTGGAGACGGTCCAGTAAAGAGCTATCAAAATGACGAGTAAGCTAGAGCACGTTACCTGGGCTACAAGCTCCCAACAAGTAGAGGACAATGACCTGCCTTTACATCTTCACCTATTTCTTATCTCCACTTCCCTTGAGACCTTTGCTCCTTTGGTCAGAGTGTGTCGCCCCACAAAGCAGTGGAAAAGAGACATGCTGTCAGAGGTGAGTCTGCAATTCCACGGTTTATTCTTTGTGAGAGTGGCTGAAGAAAATTTTCATTGTATTCAGTGACTAAGGTGTCTACACCTTAATTGAGCCAAAACACACTGTTAAGGGCTTTGCTGTATTGGCAGTGTTGTGGTTTAACCCCAGTAGGCAGCTAAGCTCCACACAGCTGCTCACTCACTCACTCCCAGTGGGATGGGGGAGTAAAAGGGTAAAACTGTGAAAACGTGTGGGCTGAGACAAAGACACTTTAATAGGTAAAGCAAAAATCATGCACATGAACAAAGTAAAGTAAGGAATTCATTCACTGCTTCCCATTGGCAGGCAGAAGTTTCAGCATTTCCAGGAAAGTGGGCTCCATCACACATAATGGTGACTTGGGACTACAGAAGCTCATGCACAGTGCTGGCCATGGTGGCAGTCCTGTTATCATTGGAGTCTTTTTTCTCAACACCTAGCTCCAGTTTGCATTATATAGGAATATCTCTGGCATATTTTACATCATGACTCTTTGGCACAGGATTGCTAGCACAGCTATGAGGAGAAGAAATCTGGATTCAAGAACAGCAAAAAGCAAATCTGATGGAGCTGGGAATTATATATCCCTGGATGGGAACAAAAGACCTATATGTCTCCAGCAAGGGCTGGAGAGCGGCCTGAATGCATTTGAATCTACAAAATTGGCTTTAAGAAGGAGAATAACTCAGTTAACTGCAATAGTTTTTATGTGACAAGCCTCATTCTTTGGAAGTTGCAGCTAATGGTTCACCATTTCATTAATGAGTGCATAACTGTGGTGCAGCAGTAAAGAAAACCCCCAAGCTTTCCTTCTGTACACTATATAATCTTCAGAGAAAGTAGATGTAGTCCCATAGGAAAGACATGTGACGTATTTGCTCTGAAGAAAGCTCTTGGGGTCCAGCCTTTTAGAAATGGAACCATGAAGCTTGCCTGCTTCATGAGGAAGCAACAAGAGGTATGATGTCACTTTTTAAATTGGCAGAGCTCTTGTAATAACACTACTGGGACATGGGGCATGCCTACCAGCACTGGGGGAGAAGCCTTTACTACTCATTAAATCCCTTGCTTCTAAAGACAGTCACAGATGTATCAAAATAGCTGTGATTGCTGGGTAATCTGCACCATAACATGAAAATTTGGATTGAGCTAGTTGCTGTGCTGACAACTGAGATGATAACAATATTTGAGCCACATGTGTTGTGTGACACTGCGGTAAATACAACACTCCCCCATCAGTTCAGAGGTAAGATGAGAGCACAACAGCAAACAGTGACTGAAAATAAGAGTCAGAGCATCAGCAGAAAGCACGTGTGCTGTGGGTTTCCCAAACGGGCACTGTGATGTTGAGTGCACCAACTGTGATACTTTGGAAACTGTTCATGGAGCACTGATGGCTCTGTATAAAGCTGCTCTGAAATACTCTGTGCTGTCCCAACCATACACATTCAGAAAATACTGATTCAAGCCGTTTGGGGTGCAAAGAGAATTTGTGAGACCACAGGGGAAGAGAGAAGCTCCCTTGAAGGAAGAGCCTGGAAGAGTTAAACTTAGCAAAGGCTTACTATCGCAGGGTGAAGGCTGAGGTGGGAACAAGAACTGTGAATAAATCTGCAAGATTCTCCTGACACCTCTTGTCTGGGGCAGCAAAGCTTGTGTCCACTCATGGAGATCACTGCTGCATTCCTGTTTGATGTCTTGCTCAGCGAAACTGAAGCTGTGACTTCTCACACTTGCAAATAACAATTCCAATGCTCAAGCAAACAAGAGCTGCATGCCAGGGAGAGGAAAGCAGGAGAACATAAACCACCTAATTCTTCCTTTCTGAAAGGACAGGTGTAAGCTTCTTGAGACAGCTGGGAGAGGACTGTGGTGACTACCCTAGGCCTAAAATATCTCCTTTGTAATATGTGATTGCCAGGGCCCAGGTGTCTGTGACGTGTCCTGACAGGAGAGAAGACGTCCTTAAGCTTCAACTGACCCCATAAAGGAGCTGCTCACCAAACCCCTGCTCAGCTCCAGACCCAAGGTATCATGCTGCAGGATTACCAGCTGCCACATGTTCATGCCACCATACTCGCTCCTGCCTTTGTCTGATATGGCACTTTTCTGGCCCCTCAACACTCCCAATGGCAGTTGAACATGTCTCAGGCCTGCCATCAGTCCTGGTCATTCAGCTCCTGCTCTTGCCAGCATAGCGTCCGTCTTCTGGAGCTGCTCCTTTGCTTCTGGGCTTTGGCCAGTGTCCAAGCAGCACTGCAAGCCACCTGCCTGTTTTTAGATGGGACAGATCCTTACAGCAGCTTTCCATCCACTCCATGAATGCACAGAGTGCTTCGCCTCTCGTGTGCACACTCTGCCCAGAGTCACAAGCGGTAGCTGCGTGTCTGATACTGCCTGTGCTCAGGCCGCCTGCCTGTGCAGACAGAGGGATGTCCTCCCTCCCAGGGACCAGAGCCTGCCCTGGCTCCGGAGCAGCAGCACCTGGCCTGCAGGCTCTCCGAGGGGGACCAACCCGCCTTGCTGCTGCGTGTTGGCTGGTGGTGACAGGCGAGTCAGGACATGGCAGTTGCTCTGGGTCAGTCCCAAGGCCAGCCCCGAGCAGTGTCTCCCTGGCAGTGGCTGAGCCTCGCTGGTGTCTGAGGCTGACAAAGTATGGGAATTATGTGAACAGACAGATGTGCTGAGGCTTTCCCTGAACACTGGCCCGTTCCCCAGGTGCTCCTGGCTCAGGCACATCCCAATCCTGATGCGTTTGTTGTGTGTGGGGTCAGGAGTCTGCACCTGGTTCTCCTCCCATGGATTGGTGTGGCAGCTTTTTGAATGAACGAAAACATTCAGTAGCCACTCTGTTGGTGGTGAGGAGCTGTGCAGATTAGTTATAAGTGGTTTGAAGAATATGTGACAGTAAATGGTCTCCAAAGGATGGTTCTTCTCATAGTGGAGGCACCCTCTGGGGCCATGAACATGCTCCATGGAGTATCTATTTTATTGACCCTGTAGCAGGCTGAAATGAGACAAAGAGCTCTTCCTATTCCACCACACATGAACTGTACATGTAACTTTTTCAAATTTATGTTGCTGGTTTGGAAGGACCAAATGACCTAATTTGATATAGACATCTGCACTGTCTTGGCCTCAGCAATTCTGACAGTGATACATCCCTAATGATCCCAGACCAGACAGTTGCTTTTATGGATGTTGATACCATTGCTCCTTGGGTTTGGGTTTCAGCAACATGGAGTTTGTTCTTCACTGACATCTTAAAATTTGAGAGGGTGGTTATAACTCTCTAGGGAGTGAGTTTAGCATTTGATTCTGTCAGCCGCACAGAAGATATGTTGTGTCTATAATAAGAACACAAGGGTTCATACAATTCAGGACATCATAGGTTCATCTAAAGTAATTACATTTTACTGTATTCAGGAAATTACAAGCATAGAAAAATTAATGTACACCCACATTTGCCCACGCACTCTTTATGATACTCTAACATTTTCCTTCTGTGTTGGTTCTGCAGAGCTTGGACTATTCCCGGGAAGAAATCTTTGCAGGAATGCACAGAGTGGTGACTTTTTTCTAAGAGACCCATGAATGTTTCTGAACACAAATTCCATGATTCCACAGTGTTTCATCTTCCTAGTCCTCAGTTTACTTACTGCCAAGTAAATTCATCCAAATACTCACCACCATTTTTGGTAAGAAAATTGGTTCCTTTGTGTCAGGGGGTGAAAACCTTTCCAGGCTGACATGATGAAAGACTTCATGGAACAGAGATTTCTCCACTGCTGGTTTTCCATGGAGGAGAGGGGACTCATTTTTGTCTTTGGCAGCAGGAGTCAGGTGGTAGAAATGTCCCCCTTGTCTGGTCTCCGTGGAATTCACCTGAACAGAAGTGTTCTGCGTAGCATCAGAGTTCCTTAGGGAACCAGGATCATCGGGTGTTGGGCACATCACAGGTACCACTGAGAAATGTCTGCAGCAGCTTCTCTGCCCCCTCTGTCTTCAGTTTCAAAGATTATAACAGGCAGTAACTCAGCTAAGTTGTCAGTGAGTTTCCTGAATTTTCCATGGAAGATTTCACACAGTAATGTGCTTCATGCTTAGGTGTGTCCTGCCCTCCCTCCGTTGCAATGTTACTAAGCAGTTCCCAGAGCTTTTGGGAAAAGGAGACAGTGAGGGGGGGTGTGGTTGAGGAAAGCCGTCCCCACAGCAGCATGAGGGAAAGAAGAATGAGCCTTGGCAGAGATTTGCTGTCTCTCCACACTGCGGGGCTGAACTCCTGTGCCGTATTCTGCTGTCACCTCAGGCCTACTGAACAGGGAGGAGTGGAAAAGCCTGAGACCTCACTGCCGCAGCCAGCCACAGTCGGCACGGGGCAGTTAGCCTTGGGGCAGACATGATTATTCTAAGGGGGCAGGGATAGAAGGAAGGGAAAACTGGGCCAGAGAGGAGTCTTAGACCTGCTTTGCTGCTGTGGTCCAGTGCAGCTGATGTAACATACCCTCTCCAGAGCATGAAAGCAACACTTACCCTGTGTCAATCTGACAGTCTTTCCCCTACCAGAGAAAAAAGTTCTGGTCCCCCGCCATGACAGGACATCCCTGTTGTGGGTCTCCCCATAGCTGTAGGGAAACACGGCTATTGATGTGCCTTGCATTTAGCTCAGGGGAAGGTGCTGGGCTTCCATCAGTTGTCTCTTGCCAATGCAGCAGTTCCCTCATGTCCTCAGCCGAGATGCCCGTGTGGCAGTCCTGCCAGCAGCAAAGGGCTTGTTAACATGCCCAGGAAACAATCCACACATGCAATGGCTACTTGGATTGTTTGGGAAAGCCTGAGTGGCATGGCATCTACTAAACAGTGGATTATCTGCATAACAAGGAAGTTTGGCTTCTGCTTTATGCAAAGCATTCAGGGCTTTTCTCATGCAGTCCAACGAAGTGTTAGGCATATGCAGGCAGAATGTGATTCCACTTTTAGTGTCACAATCAGGGAGTATAATGTGGCATGAATGGACCCTTTCTGTAGCATGGTATTGTATAACCTCCAGCGGGCAGCTCATCCAGAAGAGAATGCAGGTGGGTGCCAGAGAGTACAGGGAGCAGTAATTTCCTGCTAATAACATAAACAAAGAGAAGCAAAATAAAAAGGAAAAAAAAAAAAAAAAGGTAAGGATGTGCCACAGTAATTCTGGAATGAGGTCAGTGTATCAGTCATTTTAGAAGAACAGATGAAAAGGAACCGACAGTCAGTGCAATATTCCCACCCCTTGTTATAAATTCAATACTGCTATTGCTGAGTTGGGACCTTAGCATATTAATTTGTCTACCTAATAATAACACAGTGTGTGCTCTACGAATCTGGCAGACAGAGAAACTTGACTAATATCCCTGTCATTCATTTGTTATCCATGACACTGCCAAAATTTGTTGAGCAGAAGGGCATTGTACTCCTGACAGACTAGCTGGGACCAAAAAGAAGGTTGAGCTTTAAACTAAAAGCAAGAGTGCTGTCACTTGGAAAACAGAAGGGTGGGAACATAGAACTAGACACCTTCCCAGTCTGTCTGTATTAATCAACGTTTTACAATTAATCCTATAATCTCATCAGGTCCCAAATTACTATCAGTTATAATGAAGAACAATACAGGGGTGGAGAAAAAACTATGATATGGTGCTCACCACTGCAGTGACCAGAATTTGATGGCGTCTTTCCAGTTCTCAATTTCTACAAAATTTATTTGTTCACCTCTAAAATTTTTACCTCTAAAATTGTCAAAAGATGGATATAGCATATTGGTGTTTGAGGATCAGAAATGTACCTCTAATTCTCGAAATGAATTATCATAAGATCTCTTTACATTCGTTCATTTTACTAACATTTTCCTTCAGCCTAAAGAGATTTTTTTCCTCCTTGTTTTTTCCCCTTCAGTAGTTACACAAATAAATCCATCTCGTAACATCTTCATCTCTCCAGACTACACAAGCCAATCTTTTCAAGTCACTCATAAACTAGTTCATCCATTCTCATGGTTGTCTTAATAATGCTGAGCTGCACTTGTTTCAGATAAGTGAATTTTTCTCAACTGTTTCATCAATACTTGTTTTATTGAGATGACTCTATGATGAATGCATTCTTCAGTACAGCTTTTTTTTTTTTTTTTTTTTTTTTTGCTACAATTGACTCCAGGCTTGATAGACTCACATGAGCACAAAATGGCATAAATAATCTCTCAAGCTGGAAGGATGACAGCCACATTTTCCTACTTCACAGGAAGGTGTCTGCACCTTCAGCACAGGCATCAGAACTGACATACTGATAGAAGATGCCGCCTTCCAGCTGGAGCCACACGCAGCAGGATGGCAGAAGTCATAGGCCAGACAAGAAGAAGCCAGAGGCACTCAGAGTAGAGAAGAGGCACTCGAGTTTTAGTTCCTGTTCTTTTAAATATGCATACATTTCATGACTACAATTATGGAAAAACACAAAACAAATATGTAACACATAACATTCTGAAGGTCTTCTCAGCTATGTATCATCAGCTATTTCTTATTCCTTAACATTGTTTTCAGAAGTTAAAGTTTTGACTTGCAATCCCTTTCCAACTTTTTTCTACAGATCTCCTTGCATCTGTTGTTCCACATGCTTCTTCACCACCTTTGGGAGAGGAAGGAAGAATAGGAGTTTTTGAAATTTTTATTCTGTCTTTTGACTTTTTACTGGCCAAAGCATCTTTATCATAGATCTCATGCCTTTTTTTTTCAGGAAAGCTTGTAATAGGATTATGACAGCAGTGACAATATTTTTCTACATCTGTTAAAGCCACTATTCCTGCCACAGGGATCAAGGCATATCTCCTTAAGGCCCCCATTTCCCCACTGCTCCCTGGGAAGGATTCCTTGCATAATTGTAAGCACGGGTCTAAGTCTAAATCAGTTGTTACGTCCAGCTCAACTATCATGCTCCTGTTTGCAAGAACCTAGAGTTGCTTTCATAACAAGATCTAATATTTTAATATATGTGGAAATCTCAGACTTTGCCATTTTGCTACATTATCATTCAGTCTGCAGGATATCTTGTCCTCCTCCTGTTTTCATCAGCTCTTTGTTGACACTGAAATCTTTCTGCATTTGTGAAATTACAGCATCCAGTTGGTTCTGGGCTCCAGATCTAATAATAATATTATTCTCGTCATTCATAAGCCCAGTGATAATATTTGTCCATTTGCCTATTGAATTGCAGCTTACACTGATCTGTCAAAACCAAACCATGCCTAAATGTTCTGTATGAATTTTCAGGTGGTCCTAGAAGTTAAGAGGCTGCAAACATACCAGAAGGCAGTGCTGAAAAAGTGACCCTGGAAAAATAAACTGAAACAGCCACTTCATACAAAAGATGAAACAGGGACAAGTACAAATTCTTCAAATTATGAATAAACAATAAATTGCACAAGATGAAGAGCAACTGGTTAGGTCTCATTTTGCACAGAGAGAAGCAGAAATGCTGCTGCAGCAGGGGCTGGGCATTCCCTGTCAGATGGCTCATCATGGGTACCACAGAGCGCACTGCACAAATTATGTCTCAAAATGGATGATTATAGTGCCAAGAGGCAGCGTGTTAAAGTTTCCTGTTCAGTCAGAGCAATCTCACCTCCACAGCAAAGACAGAAAGAAATCTCAGCAGTGAGATTTTCTGTGATAGGGGTGTTACACTGACGCTGCTCCTCGTTGCAAACTGGAGCGATTACCAGGCTTCAGTAAGAGAGTGGATGAACGGGGTGGAACAGGAGAGACAGAGACAGATCTGTAGTAGGGACAAAGAGGCAGAAGAAGGCAAAAAGCAATAGGGAGGTGAGTAAAAAGAAGGCTGAGTTCAAGCATGGAGGGAAAGCCTTTACTGCTCAACAGTAACTCTAGTGCCCACCTTGTTCAGAGAGAAGTATTTCTTTCTTCCCAAATCAATCTTTTTAGTGATCCAACAATCACTGACTGGCAGTGTTTTCCACCCCACATAAAACTCCCCAGACTGGGCTATGGTCCTCCAGTGAAAAGGCTGGCAGTGTAAGAAGGACCATGATCTCACTGCTCTGTGCTTCATAGTAGTTTGCATGAAGGTCACACTCAGGCTATCTGTATCTCAGTTACCTCCTTGTAAAATAGGTTCTCATGCAGCACTCTTCCTTTGTTGTTTTCAGCCATTTCTTTCGACACCACGGCTCACAAGGACTTGGGGTGTGAGGAGGCACCAGACGCAGCCTGCCTGCCTGCCCCTCCTGCAGTGCCAGGACAAAGCAGATATTTGGCAAATGGATTTGTTTCCCAAGGCACTCTTTCAGTACCCAGTGAGACAGGCACTGAAGTACTCAGGCAATGGGCATGAAATGGGTGGAAGAACACAGAACCTGCCTAAGACTGGTAGATCTTTTTTTCAGACATTTACCAGAGATTCACCTCAATTCTTTCTCCTGGAGTTATACATTTGCCTTTAAAGGTTTCAAATCTCCACCCATCACTGCTTAAATAATATTTATTCATTCTAGTACCCTCTCTATTTTGAAAGAGCTCAGCAACATGTGCAAATGGTGAACATTCTCCACTGTAAAAAAACCTGCCATTATCAAGCCTTAAATTACATCTCAGGAGTCAGATGCAGTTTCTTCCTCAGCATCAGATTACTAGGGTTAAAGCAGTTTCACTAGTTAGTCTTCCAGAACTAAAGTCCCTCAAGAAAAAACACTTTCTGTGGAACTGAGATGTGTTCATCTAACTCAGATGATGGAAAAGGGAATGGAGTTCATATATACTAAGAAATACACATCACTTTCACATCAAGATTATTATGAACTCGAAAGTTTATGCAATACAAACAAGGTATCAGATGCATCTATTTTAAACTTTCTCTCCGAGATGTTCCTTTATGCCTATTATGGATCCATGTTTTTCCCAAGATCAGTTACCTTTGCATCAGCACTTCCCAGCTGACAGGCAGCCTGACTCCAGAAATAGTGTGTCAATGCAAAATGACTCCTGTCCTCCATGTATGGCAGCAAATCATAAAGCGCGGAGAAATTAATTTTCCATTCCACCTCTATTAATATACCATTTTGATCCCGATAATCCTTTGTACTTTATAGGGTGTCTAGTGCAGTTCTGCACAGTGCAATGTGTGGGAATTTTGTGTTTCTTGAATGTACCATTTATAACAGAAATTGGTATTTTTATTTTTCAAAATTTGCAGAGTTTTCCTATGCAATAAATTCCACAATATCAGTAATTTGTATAAAAAAGTGGAACAATAACTTATTAATAAATAAATAAAAATATTTGATTTAAAATATTTTCTGATTGTTTTAAAATAAGTATTATTATTTATATTTTTTATTATTATTATGGCTAATTATGAATTCCCCAAAGTATGATTAAAATCTTTGCCCTTCAGCAAATAGACACAGACCTCAACCTTTTCTACACTTCAAATACAACCATTTTTATGGATTCACAAGAGCAGAATGTAAACTAAAGGCTTCACATTCCCTCCTTTCTTTTACTCTGTGTTATGGAAGACTGTGGGATGACTCTGACCACTTTAAGTCCCTCTGGTGCTACTGGTATCCAGATACCAAATATTATCATTTATGCCAAATAACCCTTTACAGAGTTGAACTTGTTGTCCTCTGTAACATTTGGTGAAACAAAATTATATAAAATCATGGAGTGCTAGAACTACGAGATTGTAAGGGGTTTCAGGGGATTATCTAGTCCAAGCCTCCTGCTCAAAGCAGGATCAAATAGAACAAGAAGCTCAGCTGGGTTTTGAGTATCTCCAAGGGTAGACACTACTCAATCACTCTGGGTGACCTGTTCCAGTGTTTGAACAGTCCCACAATAGAAAACCTTTTTTCTTATGTTTAAGTGGAATCTCCTAAATTTCAATTTGTTCTCAGTGTCTCTTGGTTCGGTCACTGGATAGCATTCAGAAGAGTATGGCTTTAACTTCACTCGCCCCTGAGTCAGATATTTACACATATTGACATCATCCCCTTGAGGCTTCTTTTTTTGAGGCTAAACAATCCTGGCTCACTAAGCCTTTTTCCATAGTCAGATGCCCCAATTTCTTAAACATCCTTGTGATCCTTCACTGGAACTGTTCAAGGGTTTCCCTCTCTTACTTGTACTTGTGAGCCTAGAGCTGGACACACCACTCCAGATGTTGTCTCACCAGAGCTGAGTAGAGGAGGGGGGAGGATTACCAATCCCAACCTGCTGGAAACGCTTTTCATAATGAAGCTCAGGATGCCGTTGGCCTTCTTTGCCACAAAAGCATACTGCCAGCTGACATTCAACTTGGTGTCTTCCAGGTCTTTTTCTGTTTTCCAGCCAGTCATCCCGAAACCTGTGCTGGTACATGGGTTTATACTTCGTCAGGTACAGGAACTTTCATTTCCATTTTCTGAACATATGTCAGCCTGTTTCACCAGCTTGTCAAGCTCCCTCTGAATAGCAGTACAACTATGTGGTGTATCAACCACTTCTCTGAGTGCCGTATCATTTCTAAATTTGCTGAGAGTGCACTCTGTTCCAGCATCCAAGTTGTTAATGAAGATGTTAAAGAATGTTGGCGTTTGTTTTGACCCCTTGAGTACACCACTGTTTTTCTGACAAACTTTTTTTTTGTTTTTTACATCCAAGGAAGTCAACACATAAATAACATTCATACAAATCACTTGTGAGGGGCCACAAAAGTGTGCCACGCTGTTGTTCCAAACAATTTAAACTGTCAGACGCTGAGTTCAGGAAGGCAAAATGGTGTGTCTGCTTTTGCTGCTATGTTGGTGACTACATACCCTTGCACAATTCATAGTTCTCCTGCAGAATGACAGGTACAAACTTTTACAACTGGATTTTAATCTGAAGGGTTTAAGACTCAGATCAATCTGACATCTTGGGAGGGTGTTTTAGCTTGCTGGAAGGACAGACTCCTTTTTTCTTCCTTAACACCCACTGATATCCTCACAGAACATTGTCCTCAAGAGATGATGCTCAATAACCAACTCCCAGGATCATCCAAGATGGATCTCATATCTTTTAGCTGCAGTTTTAATCTGCTGGCTATCATGACTGTCTAGATATTCAAGAATAGCACTGCAATTCAGGACAGGTGACCTCTGCCCTGGAAGCATCCAACAGACCAGCATACAAATCACAGCCTGTCACTCTCTGTCTGCTTAAGTACTTAAATTGATCTTCAAAGTTCCATGGAGTCAAATCATTTCAATGTTGTAATAAAAATATTTTTCAGGATTTTTTTTTTGTTAATGCTAACATGGAGAAAACTATTCTGTAAAAATTATGCTATTATAATTCTGTAATGATCAATACACCAAAAGAGTAACCATAAACAGGCTGAATTCCTGGCACAGCAGTCTTCACCCCTGAGCAAGGTATATCAAAGTATATTCTTAGAACAAACCTTTGTCTATTCTGTGACAATGGAAATTGCTGTAACTCTCAGCAACAGTCCACAGGAAAACATCAAGTCTCTGACATGTTTTCCTGTACACAGATCTTCCTCTGGTTACGAGATTCTCTGCCACAGTTGAGTGCCCCAGACATTTCTCTTGCACACACAAAGTTACTGGGATGTTATCTATATTAAACTAAACATATATTATTACATATATTGTATATATTATATTATATATATTAACCAAAACATATATTTATATATATTAATAACATATTTATAATAGCATGTATTAATAATAATATATATTTATATATATTAAACTAAAAATTTTCTCAATTCTTTGCATAATCACAAGGTATTACAAGAATAAAAACGATCCGTCTAGATCAAATAGTTAAGAAATGCCAGGACAAAAAAAAAGACAATGGAGAGGAATCAGACAATCTGATACATTTTAGGCATGTGTATGAGTCCACTGGAGAAGAACTTCCTACAAACACTGGTTCTTAATAGCGCAGTTCATGTCCCATAGCAAGAGCTCATGCTGGATCAGCAGAAGTCCATTAGACATGACATGTTAGTAAATCACAGAAGAAATTCAACACCGTATTCCACAGTAAAAGAACAGGTGCATCACACTAATGTCTCCAGATCTTGGCAAATCTTCAGGAGTTTTTAATTTCATTTCACAACAGGCAAAACAAAGTTGATAATTTTTCAGATTGGCCAGTAACTTAATTGTCCTTTAACAAATTTTGCCTCTACGGTTACGCAATTAGGCATGCTGATAGTTTCAGAGTGGGACCATGGACAGAATCAACTGAGGCAAAGCAGCTGACAGAGCGCTAAAGCCATCCTAATCTGACATTTCTTCTTCATTTCAGTCTTGAACACAAAAGTGAGGCGTAAACCTAGGTAATGTGTTCTCATGAGACAGAGGGGACACATCTAGTCAAGACACCATTGGGCACCAGAGGATTTGGGGCACCAGGTGACATAATTATCAAGGAAAGATGAATCTGCCATCACCAGATTCTTACTCAGCATGGATGCTGATTTATGCAGGGCATGCAAACAAAACCAGAGGGAAGGCAAAACAAAAAGGGCTGAGAATAATTATGAGGAGTCTGAATGTAGCATTGAGCAAAGAAACAAACCATGTGGTCCTGGGAAAGAGCAGGAAGGAATCTGAGTGTGGAGAAAAGCCAAAGGTCCTGCTGCTGGGTGACAATGGGGGTCATAGCTCTCAGAGAACAAGCATGAACGGAGGAAAGGTTGCAGGAACTGTTTTTTAACAGCTAATTCAGGATGTAGTTCTGATTTTAGCTGCCACTTTTCTTAGGTTGGTCGTAACTGCTTTCAGTTTAGCCGTGGTTTGGAGCAGTGAGCGGCTAAGCCACTCAGAAATGTACCCTTCCCACACAGCATGACAGACTGCTGTGGATGCCACAGGAGATCAAACAGAAGTCTTTGCACCTACCTTAAGCTCAGCCTATTGGTGTGAAGGTAAACGACTATTCCATTTCCTTGTTGACAGCTCCATGGGCAGAATCTCTCATGCTAGACATTCCCTCAGAGAGGCACCCAGATCCACCAGTGACCCACAAGAGGGAAGACAAAGTATTCTTTGAGCATGCATTTGTTTATAAGACAAATCATCTGAGAGAGAACAGCAATACTATAGTGAGAATAACTATACGTTGTCGGTCATGGTGCCTCCAGGACCTCTGATGGATATTTTACTACGTGTTCAGTACTTATTTTCTTGGCTACAGTTTCTTAAGATTTGGTTTCCTTAAAATCATTCTTGAAACCTTTTTGCAACACTGATGTCTCTTTTTCCGTACTTTGTGTACTGAGAGGGAATGAAAAGTTAAGTTATTCAATAGACCGAGTAGTTTTGAAACTGTTAGGAAACTGCTCTCCGAGGTTAATGTACTCTGATCTTGGCAAGTTATCAGGTTCCAAAACCTCCTCTTTGGACCCATTTGGAAGGAGTTTGGGATTGTATTTTCTTTGAGTTTCCAGTATCAGAGATTCAGATTTCTGTGTCTGTCATTAACACAGCCTTCTTGCCCAGTCAAAGGAGAGACAGGTATCTAAGACCAGATTAACTATCCCATTTTTTAGCCCAAACCAACTCACAAGCAAAATGAGGGAGAAAGCTCAGATTCCAGTACATTGGTTCAAAGATTACATTTACAATATATTATTACCTGAGTTTGACATCTCATATTTAGTTTCACCTCACAGGGCTAATAGGAATTATCTGATAAAATAATGGCTCTAAGAAGAAATAATGGATGAATTTTTATTTTACTGTGCTCTATTTCTTTGATTGTCTCATTTGACATCTAAAAATTAAAGTCCTGCACCCCTGACGTCCCATCTTCTGAGCAATATTCTACTTTTTTTCTTAGGAATTAACACAAAACCCCTAATGATATAAAGAACGAATACTCCAGTATTTCCATGGGAGGCAACTTCAGGTCCACACAGGAAATATTGCTCTAGCCAACTGCTATTTAGTATCAAACTTCCTACTTCTGACTCTTTGAGAAGGCAGAAAAGGCCAGCCAAAAGCTATTTAAACCAAGATCATTATTCTAAAACTAGCACGGTCTGGCTGGTGGAATGAAAACACCCCTTTAGTGGCACTGATGCATGGTGCCCTGCTGCCAGGAGATAGATGCAGAAACATCCCTTCTCATACTCCTCCACAGCATTAGCACTGCCAAACATGATAGTACTGTTCAGCTTGAGAAAACGGGCACAGGCATGCTCTAAAGCAATCTGCAGAGTTCCAGAGGGGAAATGTAGAAAAGGCAAACAGCACATTTACTGCCGGATCCTGATCACAATCCCACAAGATTCAGTTCTCAGCTCCAGTTTAATCTACAACTGTGAGTAACTAAGGTAGCAATGTTAATTTTGTCTCCTGACATAGAAGTACACCTGCTAAGTCTTATCTACTCAAAGAAATATGTGGGAAGATTATGTCAATGGAAGTCCAAATCATAGCTATATAAATTATACCTTGTAATCAACATGCCTCCTTTAACCACATATAAACACAAACAGTGTAATTTAAGAGTCTGCTTGCTTTTGGTCACATTTATTATTATCATCCCACATCTAGTCATACTGTAAACCAATCTCAGTAGGTCTAGAATACGCTTGATTACTATATAACACACATGCAGGAAAACACTTATTATAAGATAGACAAACCATTGTTGCCTGGTTGGAGAAGTTTTCCTACCAAAATTGATATAACTGCTACACCTTGGTCTCAGACACTTTAAGTATGCTTTTTCTCCACTTATCCTGCCTTAACTGAATGCCAATTGTGTGTGAATTACTTTCTGATAAAGGATCAGGTGTGCACTAACCTTCACTCCAATGCATTAAAACAAAGGTCTTTACCCTTAATTTGTGCTGATGAACTTTCCTCATGCTATCTACATGCATTAAACTGTTTTTAAAGCTGAGCTCCAATGTAGATTACGCAAAACTTTCTTCAAGATCCTAAAGAAAGACTGAAGTAAGGCCATTCAGTATATATTATTCACTTTTCCCAGATATGTCAACTGATATCAGAACAGGCTAATATTATCTCTATAAAACATCCTTTGTCAGATTTTGTTTAATTTAGATGTGCTTAGTGTATATGTTGTTTCTTTAAGCACAGCCACAGGCTTGGGGGAGTGAGATGCTCCTGTTCTCAAGCAGTGTCACACCTGGTCAGGGTGTAGTAGGTAATGGAGGCACCGCATGGTGCCAGGAGCCTGCAGTTCACTGGATACTGCAATAGCCAGGAACAGCAGCTAGCCTGACGCCCGAGTGCAGGAAAGGGCAACCTCCTGGGCCCTGGTGGGACTGGGTGGACTTTGCTGTTCTGAAGAGAGACATACAAAATAACTAAAGCCAAGTTGGATGCAAGGACCTGCCTGCAAGGACCCTTTGGGCAGGTGGCCAGTTGTTGATAAGCTTTTGTTTGCTTCTATGTCTTCTCTAGTCTGTTCTTCTGTTTAATAATGTAAGCGCAAGTGAGTAAGCCTGACTTTTTATTTTATAAGCCTTTTGGTGTTTTGTGGCAGCTCATTACGAAAAGGTTTTTAGTTGTGCCCCAAGCTATGGGTGGCAGGAGTCCATCTTACTCGTGCCTTCATACAGCACAAAGAACAGGTAATTAGTATCCCACAGGGTGCATCCATGACCTGTTCACATCATGACTACTAAAGGCAGAAAGGATGTGACAGAGTAGGAGGACCACCAAGAATGACTAGAAAGGATCAACTGATATGTCACAGTGTAATATGTTCAGTTCCAACACGGGAAACTTCTTTAATCTGCACTGCTTAGCTTGATATAAATATAATGAAATAAAAATAAAATGAAATAAAACATAGTCTAATAAAAAACCACCTCTCTCCCACTGAGGAAATCTCCAACACAATTGAAACCTTCATCCCACAAACAGTTCTCCCCCTGAAATGTTAAAACTACTAACAGTGAAAGATCTGAATATAACATTACTTGATATAGCCCTGAAAGAAATGGAGATATTGAAAACAGAATAAAACCCATACTGGAGAAAACCTGCTTAGGATAAGGCACTTCCACAGTCACTCAGTGGCAAACAATAGTTTACCCACTTGATGCTTCACTGACACTACTTTCCATTGTCAGTCATGTATTGTGGCATATGGATTATACATATATAAACATGTGTGTATAATGGAATATATATAAACATACGTATATGTACTTACATATATAATAATTTTCCATTATTATATATGAGGATACATCATAACACAGGTATACAATAGACAACAGAGAACGTTGAAGATTTAGAAGAGATTAATGAGATTGTAGAAGAAAAACAAGAAGTCAATTGAAGCACTTACTATGCCAAGGTCTCTACAATCTTTATTTTCTACAAATTTCTAAAGGAACAAACTACAATTTCAGAAAAAAAGTGAGGGAGCTTCACATTCTGTGCATTCCCTAGTGACTTTACAAACTTTCTAGATTCTCATTCTTCTTAATTTTTCCTATAAATCTCATGACTCTTCATGCGGAGCTTGTTGACCTGCAACTCTGCAATGTCAGCCCGCTCCTCGGCTTCCTCTAGGTCATGATGGATCTTGCGAACCTTGATGAGGTTGACATTGGACAGCTCCTCCTGTGAGAGGAGAAGGATATGTGAAAACTGACACTTCCATTTTCCTTTACCTGTAGCCTTGGAATTCCTGAAGGAAGGGGAAGGTCCATAGCCTCTGTTCCTGCTTTCCAGCTCTTATCTAGGCTTTTAATATAGATCTTCTCCATCTTTCTGGTTCCTTATCTACAAAATTCACTAAAAGTTTCATGGAACTCCTTTTTATCGACAGAATAATACTAAAACTATATTTTTTAACCATATGCATATAGCAATAAGGAGACTGAGGACATGCTATGTTGTTTCTTAGAAGAACTTGTCAGATTGGGACTTCAGTGCATCCATGTCTGTCTGGATTTCAGAACTGAATTAAAAAGAAACAATTGCTGGTCACCTGAATATCTACAAATATGATTGTGTTGAATTTGGAATCCTGCTTTTCACTACCCAGACCCAATAACCTGCAGAAGCAACATTCTGTTTGATGCTCTAGACCTGATAAATTTTGGCAACATATTCACAGAAAATAAATATGTGAATGTATATAAACAGAAAGTGACTGTCTCAAAGAAAAGACACAAGAGTAAACACTATTCACTTCCTAATCCAAACAGTTATTAAACCCCTCTTTCCCTCTTTTTGCCTGCCTGCCTTCAGTGACCATCTACCTCTTGTTGATTGGCATGTGTTGCTAGAACAGGTACATGCTACCTCTGAACAAAACACTCGGATAATCATGAACAACTTTTATTCAATCCAAGGACTGGGACTTTGAACTTCGAGGTTGGCAGGAATCTCAGGCCACCATCCAGTTCAATCTCCCACTCACATAGGGTGACGAATGATAGATCTGGTTGCTCAGGGACTTGTTGAGTTTTGAGTATCCATAAGAATGAAGATTCCACAGCCTCTCTGGGCTCCTATTTCAGCACTTAAGCACTTTCCTGGTGAAAATATCTATCGTAATGTTAGTCAGAATTTTGCCGATGCAACTCGTGCCCTTTGGGCACCCATGCTTTGAATGTGCACCTTTGAGACAAGTTTGTCTCCTATTCAACAAAACCACGTTTGACCATTGCAGACATCATAAATAACTCTTCTTGATAAATCCATGCTGGCGGTTTCCAGTCACCTTCTTCTCTTTAATTTGCCTTGACATTACCTCCAGGAGGACCTGGAACATGATTTTCCCAGTGTGTGAAGTAAGGCTGACTTGCTGTGGCTTCCCAAATCCTCCATCTTGCCCTTCTTTAACTGCTTTTCCAGTCATCAGAGACTTTCACTACTTGCAATAACCTCCAAAGTTATTATAGAAATTGCAATGGTATTGGCCAGCTTCCCTAGCACAGTCAGATGCATCCGTCTAGGCTATTGGACTTGTGTATGTCCAGTTTGCTTAAGCGGTTCCTAGCTCAATCTTCTTCTCCAGTTCAGGTTTCTTGGCTCCATCCTTGTATGTACAATGTCCTGATAGTCCTCACAGGACACGCATCCTTGCTTCCACTTTCCATATATTTCCTTTCTCTATTTGAGCTTAGTTAGGAATTCTCTATTCAGAATATATAGCCTCCTGCCAAAACTGCTTGCCTCCTTACACATTTCTGTGCTCTGTAGAGGTGGTCCTTAAAAACACAGCACTTCAGTAATAAGAGCTAGCACACCGTGTCTATGACCTCAGGGAGGTCTATCTGCAGTGACTGTACAGACTTCTAATTCCTCCTGCATGTTCCCCATGCTGTATGAGTTTGTCTACAGACATATGAGATGGTTTTCCTGTCATGCTGTTTTCTCAGTGGAGGTGTGAGAATCTTCCCCAATGTGCTGTCCCCCAGATACTTCCTTCTTGCATTTATTTGTCTGTCTATTTGGGGAATTTTGTTACCATCCCCCAATAAACTAAGTTTAAAGCCCTCTTCATTGAAGCAGCATGCTGGCAAATATACTTTTACCTTATTTGTTCATATAAATTCATCACTCCCCAGAAGTTCTTGTTCCTTACTAAACAAGATGCAGTCATAAAAGCCTGTGACACCAGCCACATAACAAGCTGTTGACCTGAAGAATGCATCTTTTCATACCTGAGCAGTCACCTTGATCAGCAGAATTGGAGAGGACAACACTTGAGCTCCCATGCCCTTCACTGTAGTCCCCAGAGCTCTGTAATCTCTGGGCACTGTTACTGAGTATCAGAAAAAGTGATTAACTCATGACGAAAGGGATCTCAGCAGCTTATCTAGTCCTGCTTCCTTCTTAAAGCAGGACTCATATGCCTAGGAGTAACAACATTTGATAATCT
This sequence comes from Vanellus vanellus, assembly GCF_965231255.1. Taxonomy (NCBI): domain Eukaryota; kingdom Metazoa; phylum Chordata; class Aves; order Charadriiformes; family Charadriidae; genus Vanellus; species Vanellus vanellus. The sequence continues at coordinate 924,576 of NC_138922.1, forward strand.
GATAGCTAGCCAAGATTTGTTAGTCCGATTCTGGATTAGAGCCCTTGGCAAGTAGCAAACTTCCTGAGAAAGCAGATCTGGTTGTCAGATTAGTTCCTCCACCCTATTTGGAAAGGAGTGTCCGACCACTTTCACCATCACTTCATGACGCATGGACCCAGGCTCACCTGGCCCAGATGCCTCCTCTGAAGGAGCACATCTCACTTGTCACCAGATTCTGTATCATCCAATCTGTTGCTGTACATCTGTGGATGGTGAATGTGCCTTCTCCTAATGACAGATGTCAAAAGCTTCCAGCTTCTTGGACGTCTTCATCAAGTGTAGTCTGAGGAAATTTGTCCTTCCATGTAATGCAGGGTTTGAGTTCTTGCACCTCCAGGGTGTCTCTGAGGACCTGTTGATTATTCATGCCTGCTTAGCATTCCAGAAACAACACAGCCTGCTCACCTCTTCCTGAAGCTCCTTCACTTGACAATTCATCACCTAACAAGAATGTACCAAGCCAAGCCTCAGGAAGAAAACCTGTGCACTCCAGGGAGAAAAATCCATTTTTCCTCAGGATCTCTCTTTTGATTGAGAACTCTGAAGTGCTGGGATGATCATTCCACCTGGTGCTGGAAACTGATCTATAGCATGTTGCCAGCATTTTGGGGGCAATTCTAGGAGGCACCAACAATCTCGAGCAGCACCTCTGAGCCCCCCATCTGTATTTAATGCAGCATGAAATGTTAAAATGCTGCTTGCACATCGTGGTCTCTCATATTCCCTAGAAATGATATAAACAAGCACAGCAGCCTTGTAAGAATTCAACTTTTTCTCAAATGTACCTTTCCATATCACATGTAACATGCATAAGTCTGGCATGCTTATCACAAACACATTTCTATTATCAGGGGACAGAAATAACAAATAAGACCATGATATTAAAAAAAAAAGAACCAAAACAATTTAAAAATATTATATAAGTCAGAGAGCTAATAGGAAAGTACTTAATTACTGTGTAGGAGAGTTGAGAATTATTTACATTTGAAAATAATTTAATTTATAATCTGAAAAAGTCCTCATATTTTCAAATGTAACTATTTGCTTATTATTCTGTGAAATCCTAATCAGTCCCAAGGATACATTATCAAACCTGGAACATATAACGATAAAAAGAAAAAAAAACAAATCATAAATGCTCAAAATCACATCCTCAGTACCCAAGTTTCCCACTTTGAAAGTGTCTTTACCACCACTCAGAGTGATACTCACAGCCTCCTCAGCTTGTCTCTTGTAGGATTTCACCTTCATTTGCAGCTTGTCCACCAGATCCTGGAGCCTCAGAATATTCTTCCGGTCTTCCTCAGACTGGAGTGGTTGGCAAACAGGAAAGAGAGTGCATTGGTTTCCCCACAACGCAAAATTACAATTCTCCTTTGAGTTTATGTGAAAAAGCTTTGGTTTCCTGGGATGAGGGTGTATCAGCCCAAGGAGTCGTCCTGCCTTACCTGGTAGGTCAGCTCCTTCACCCTCCGCTCGTACTTGCGCACACCCTTCACCGCTTCAGCGCTGCGCTTCTGCTCAGCATCAACCTCCCCTTCCAGCTCCCGCACCTGCAACGAGAAGCCCATCTTTGGAGCTTCCCTGGTATCTCTCCAAGGGACATACCCACTCACGCACAATTACCAGCCCTACGCACTCTGGCCTCCAGCTTCTGGATTTGCTTCTTGCCTCCCTTCAGGGCCAACTGCTCAGCCTCATCCAGACGAAGCTGCAAGTCCTTCACTGTCTGGTCCAGGTTCTTCTTCATCCTCTCCAGGTGGGCGCTGGTGTCCTGCTCCTTCTTCAGCTCTTCTGCCATCATGGCTGCCTGATGAGAGCAAAGACTCAAAGATATTTTGCCGCTGGAGATATTTTTGGCAGAATAAATCCACCACTAGCAATGAAAGCAACACCCGACTCACATCTGTGATGGCCTTCTTGGCCTTCTCTTCAGCATTGCGGGCTTCCTGGATTGTATCCTCCATTTCACCCTGAATTTGGGCAATGTCTGTTTCCAGCTTCTTCTTGGTGTTGATCAAGCTGGTGTTCTGTGCAAAGAGAGATAGCAAGATTTTTATTATAAAGCCTACAATACCAAACCTTCAGCCTGAGCAAACCTTTAAACTTCAAGCTTGCAATTAAAAATCTGCAATCCTTTTTAAAATGGTTGAATATAAAATGGCAACCGTGGGCTCAAGTGATGGGTTCTGAAAATGCCTTCCCTGTAGGCAACAGCAGAGAAGTTATTCCAGATTATTCCTTACAATGTGACCTCTAGAATGTTTCAGGTCTCGACATTGCATCTACGTCACTTGTTTCCACACAATGCCCTTACCTGGGTATGTAGCAGCTGCACACGTTCGGTGGCATCCAGAAGCTCCTGCTCAGCCACTTTCCTCGAGCGCTCTGTCTGCTCCAGGGCTGCCTGTAGCTCCTCAACTTCAGCCTGCAGCAGGTTTGCTCTACGTTCCACCATGGCCACCTGCTCCTTCAGGTCCTCCTGTGTCCTGAGAGCATCATCCAAGTGTATCTGGGTATCCTGTAAAAGAGGCAAGAGACATTGCAAGGTGGCAGTGTGCCCTTGGGTGACAAAAAAGCCAGGGATGTCATTTCTCTTTCTGTAGCTTTGCTGAACAGACCTTGAGCACTCCCTGTGTGTTTCTCAAGTTCTTTTGTGCCTCTGCAGCCACACGGTTGGCATGGCTCAGCTGGATCTCCATTTCATTCAGGTCTCCCTCCATCTTCTTCTTCAGCCGCAGGGCTTCATTCCTGCTCCTGATCTCAGCGTCCAGGGTGCTCTGCAAGGACTCCACAATTCTGAGGTGGTTTCTCTTCAGCTGATCAATCTCCTCATCTTTCTCTGCTACCTTCCTGTCAATCTCAGATTTCACCTGGTTGAGCTCAAGCTGGAGGCTCAGGATCTTCCCCTCTTCGTGTTCTAGGGAGGCCTGAATAAGAAAGAATCACTGTGTCAATAAAAGGGTTTTACCTACAGCTGTTCTCTTCCAAACTACATCTTACAGGGGAAATGGGACTTTTTGCTCTGGATGATGTAGTAACTGAGGCCCAAGCTTCAGACCAAACAGGAAGAGAGCAATGACATTTCCTCAACAGTCCCAAGATTTTATCAATCACACTGTTCCTCAGTTATCACTCTATGGCAAATAATGATTATGGGTATGTACCTCAGCTTCCTCCAGAGCAGCCTGGATTTCAGATTTCTCCTGCTCAATCTGTTTCTTGATTTTCTCCAGCTCATGAATCGCCTTTCCTCCCTCGGCAATCTGCTCTGTGAGGTCAGAAATCTCCTCTGCAAGGAAGGATAAAAAGACAGAGGCAGAGACCTGCATGGGAAGGGCCCTGCGGTGGTGACAAGCACCTTTGCTGACCTGCAGGCACAGACCCATGCGGAATGCTCAGTAGACAAGACTGTGAAAAAGCCCTGCCAGGAGCAGAGGGCCAGGGACTTACGCTGCAAGTTCTTGTTCTCACGCTTGAGCGTTTCCAGGTGGTCCAAGGACTCCTCATAGGCATTCTTCATCTTAAACAGCTCCGTGCTGAGAGAGCGAGACTCCTTCTGGGAGGCTTCCAGCTCAGCCTGCGTTTCCTCATACTTCTGCTTCCACTCTGCCAGGATCTGAAGAGAAACGGGGCGTGAGTATGGATGTGGAAACCAGGAGGGGACGCTCTGCCCTGGAGCCCCTGGCCTGGAGCTCAAAAGACCTTGTCAAAGTTCCTCTGCTTCTTATCCAGAGCTGCGCAGGCAGCATTTGATCGCTCCACGTCAATCATCAGGTCCTCCACTTCATTCTGCAGCCTCTGCTTTGTCTTTTCCAGGGAGGCACATTTGGCATTCACAGCTTCCATGTGTTCCTCTGCATCCTGCAGGCGCTGTGCCAGCTTCTTCCTGGGAGGAGATAAGCAAAGCTCATAACTGGGGACAAAAATGGAGATTGTGCTGTTCATTTCACCACAGTGCTGAGGCACTTTACAGCATTTATTACCCACACACAAAGTACAGAGTCTGTCCCAGGCTATCATTATATCTCTTTTCCTTTCCCAAGTGTCTAGACATCCCTCTGCCTTCTGCACGCATTATACATTGCCTTTCTCGTGCATTCTCTGTCATATAGACTTCTGAGATTTTAAAACCACACCCTTTATATTACATATTTCTATTTGATGGAACTCCTCTCTAACATACTACTCAGCTTTCACCTTTTAGTATCTCAATGGTCTCTTCAAAATTCCATTATTAGTCCCTGCCAGCCTTCCTCAACTTTCCCACATACTTGGCCTCCTCCAGCTCCTCCGTGCGCTGGATCGCGTCTGTCTCATATTTGGTTCTCCACTGGGCCACTTCGCTGTTGGCCTTGGACAGGGCACGCTGCAGCTCCCCCTTGGCTTCCTGCTCCTCCTCATACTGCTCCCGGAGCAAGTCACAGTCGTGGCGAGAAGACTGCAAGGCGTGGGCCAGGGCATTCTTGGCCTGTGAGGACATAGGGATTGGTAACCTCAATATTTGGCTTGAGATGCCTCTTGATAATGAAATTGTCAGTGAAATTAGAATGAAACTCTTATTAGGCAAATGAAGCTGGGAGATGATGAAGCCTTCATCAATGTGTTCCAGAGCATCAGGATGTGTTAGTGACAGGTGCTCTGGGGACAGTAATCCATTGTTTCTGTAAGTGTTTCGACATATGTGTAAGGTCTTGCACTTGGGACAGTATAATCCAGGAGTGCAGCACAGACTGGGATCTACCTGGCTGTGGATCAGCTCCTTGGAAGGGGACTTGGAGGACAACAAGCTCAATATGAGTAAGCAGTGTGCTGAAATGGCAAAGACAGCCAACAGGATGGTGGGTTGCATCAACAAGGGTATCACTAGCAGAGATAAAGAAGTCATTATCCCACATTACTCAGCGCTTGTCAGGCCACATCAGGAATACTGTGTTCAGTTTTGGTCCCTGCTATGCCAAAAAGATGTGGACAGGCTGGAGATGGTCTGTAGGACAGCCACCAAGATGATCATAGGACTGGGAAGCCTGCCATATGAGCAAAGGCTGAGAGTATTGCGTTTGTTCAGCCTTGAGAAATGAAGACTTAGGGGAGATCTTATCACTAAGTTCCAGTATTAAAAGGGTGGTTAAAAACAAGATGGAGACTCCCATTTTGCAAGCAGTCACATGGAAAAGATGCGGGGTAATGGGTACAAGTTACTGCTGTGGAGATTGCAATGGGATACAAAAGGAAAATTTTTCAGAATGAGAATAATTAGCTATTGGAACAAACTCCCAGGAGTATCCATCAATGGATACTTTGGAGGTTCAGCTGGCCAGCCGCTGGGCCATCTTGTCTAGACTGTACTTTCACTAAGAAAGGTTGGTCAACATGCTTGTTGAGGTCCCTTCCAACCTGGTATTATATCAGTCCATGAGTCTATGATATGTGTCTGAATCCTGTCTTAGTGAATATCATCAGAATCTCATGAAAGCCTTGTGGATGATGTCCTCCAGCATCAAAATCATTACGCTTCCTTCCCCCTCTAGCTCATGAGTTGGGGGATGTGCATTACTGGTGTTCCCTCCAGTACTACATGTGTTTGGGGAAAGAATATTGAACCAATCTTGGATCAGACAGGATTCTCCAGATTCATTCAGGGGGGATGTAGGCAGTAGGGTAAGTCCAGACCTTTATTTCTTCCTCTAGATGCCTCTTGAGTTCCTCAATCTGTTGGGTAAATCCTTGCTTGCCCCTAGACAGCTGAGAAATCAGAGCATCTTTTTCCTCCACCTGGCGTGAATATTCACCTGGAAAGGGTAAAGTGACAAAATATATCAATAGTATGACAGTTTCTGCCTGTAAACCCATGCAATCAGGAGTGGCCTGGACAGGTTACAGCAGTTGTCACTTTGCAGCCTGTGCTATGCCCATAGCTTGCAGGTCCTCCCACTGCACCTGAGGAAAGAGGGTGTCTCACCTGATTCTGTCTGCAGACGAGCTCTTTGAGTATTGAGGTCATTGATCATGCGCTGATTCTGCTCCTCCTTAGTTTTAATCTCACTCAGCTGGTCTTCCAGAGTGCGGCACATCTTCTCCAGATTTGCCTAGAGAGCAAGCAAACACAAGGAAGGAAAGGACATGAACACCCGGACTCTGCCTTATCCTCACAGCAGGCACTTTTTTTGATGAGAATGTGGCTGGTAGATGTAGCCTCTGTGCCATACTGTGGCCCTGGGAGCACGTGCTACTGCAATTCCATACCTTGGCTTTGGAGACAGACTCCATGTTACTGGCCAAGTCGTCAATCTCCATCTTCAGCTCACTCTTCTCCTTCTCCAGCTTCTGCTTCACTCGTTGCAGGTTGTCGATCTGCTCCCCAAGCTCAGCCGTGCTGTCCGCGTGCTTCTTCCGCAGGGCGGCAGCCGTGGCTTCGTGCTGCAGTGTGGCTTCTTCCAGGTCACGACGCATCTTCTGAAATTCTGCCTCACGCTTCTTGTTCATCTCAATCTGAGCTGCAGTTGCCCCTCCTGCTTCTTCCAGGCGCTCGCTGATCTCCTCCAGCTCCCTCGAGAGGTCAGTCCGATGCTTCTCGGCTTTGGCCCGAGAGGTTCGCTCTGCCTCAATTTCCTCCTCCAGTTCCTCAATACGCGCCTGGGGAATATGAGGGACCCTTCACACCCATGTCCTCCTCCTTCCTGACCTGGGACTGGGTGAGAGAGGGGAAGGGGCAGAGACTTGCCTGCAGCTCCTTGATCTTCTTCTGTAATTGCATGCCCAGGGCTTGCTCATCCTCGATTTTGCTCTGGATCTGGCTGATTTCAAAGTCTTTCCTTTGGGCAAAGCAAACCGTGGTAGAGCTCACAGAGAAAAGACAAGTGCACCAGCCCAGCACTCAGGTGCCCCACAGCCACACTTACTTCTTCAATTTCTCATCCAGCTGCTGCTTGTCATTTTCCAAATCCATTATGCTGTCATGGGCCAGCTTCAGGTCTCCTTCGAGTTTCCTCTTAGCTCTCTCCAGGTCCATGCGCAGTTTCTTCTCCTGCTCCAGGGACCCTTCCAGCTAAACACAACAAGACCATCAGTGCTCCACCAGTCAGGTCTAACTCCATACCTGTCCTCTTCTTGCTCTATGCCTGTGGTCTTACATCATCCACTTGCTGCTCCAGCTTGGTCTTAGCTTTGGTCAGCGTATTGACTTTGTCCTCTTCTGCCTGCAGGTCATCCAGTGTCTGCTGATGGGCCTCTTGGAGGGCTTTCTTCTCTTTGGTGAGCTTGGCGATGGTCTCGTCTAGGGCTGCCATCTCCTCTGTGAGGTTTTTCACCTTTGAGAAGAAGAAAACAACCTTATTACAAGAATTGGGAATGGATCTCTTTTCCTTGAATGTGTGTCACAAAATCTGTTGTGTACCTTGTTTTCAGTGGCGTGCTTTTCCTTCTCCACTTTGGCCAGTGTTAGCTCAAGGTCATCAATATCTTTCTTCAGCTCTGAACATTCATCCTCCAGTTTCCTCTTCTTGGCTGTCAGCTCAGCATTAATTTCCTCCTCATCCTCAGCCCTTTCAGTCACCTCCTTAATTTTGGCTTCCAGCTGGATTTTGGTTTTGATGAGCTGGTCACACCTTTCCTCAGCATCAGACAAGTTATCTGCTTCCTACAGTAGAAACAATTCTTGAAGTTTTTCTTATCACTAGCTATATCCTTTGATTTTTTCACTCATTCAATTTTGTTTCTTAGAATATTACATATGATATAATCTGATTCATATTTTTCACTGAAGTTATAAGTCACAGCGCAGGTCTATACAGTCACATGTATTTTCTTGTTTTTTCTGCTGACCTTTGCTTCAGTGATCATTGCTAAGTAGCCTATTCTGGTGAGGATTTGGAACCTAGCATCTTGACTCCTAAGGGAAATGCTTTTTCAGAAAAATTGAATCTACTCAACTAAAAGTGTATTTTCAGTATAAGGATGTCTCCCATGCTTTTTATCATACAATGAAGCCTCTGAAATTCTGGGAATTCTTTCATATCTCTGTTTACTCTTGTTCCTATTAAAATACTTCAGACAAGATATTATTTAGTGTGTGACCATATGGTCATGTGTACGTGACATACATATATAATTTAGACTGTGTATGTATCTACATACAGTCTCATAAACTTTAGATACATACATTTTATATATATATTTTCTGTGTATATATACATATATATTCACAAATGTGTTTACACATAGATAGACATGATATCCATGTGATACATATGTTTCTATTATTTATATATTTTGTTTACACACATATAAGATATTTTCATCTTTACATTGAGTTTGTGGGGATATAAGATTGAAGTCTTTCCAATCCAAATGACCTGCCAGGGCCACACAGAGGACAGTCTTATGTTTGGCCCTTATTTATAATTTTAAGTTTCATCATGGTTGCTGTGCAGATTAATCTATTTGATTCTGTTCTTTGGAAGGTACGTTTGATCTTCATTTTCTACTAAAGAAGAAGTAGGAAGTGTACTGATGGTACTCACAGCCTGCACTTGGAGCTGTAGATCATTTTTCTCCTGCACCAGTTTCACCATTTTCTCCTCCAGCTCCTTCCTCTTGGCCTCAGACTTTGCAAGCTCTTCCTTGGTTTTCTCAAACTCTTCCTTCATGTTGGCCATCTCCTTCTCAGATTCTGCACTCTTCAGCAAGGGCTTGATCTTGAAGAACAGCTTCATCCAGGGCCAGTGCTTCACATTCATGAATGCACGAATGTTGTACTGCATGCAGAAGATGGCCTCCCTGAAATGCAAACCAAATAGGGTGACTAAATCACAGAATCACAGAGTGGTCGAGACTGGAAGAGACCTCCGTGGGACATCTTGTCCAACCCCTCCTGCTCAAGCACAGTCACCTAGAGCAAGTTTCTCAGGACACATAGGAAGAATTGTCAGTGTCACACCTGCAGAAACAATGGGCAATGAGATGAAGTTAAAGAAGAATGTCTACCTCCTCTCCACCATTCTCTGGTACTCCACTCTCATCAGGAAGCCCCTGCACCTGGCTTGTGTGCGAGTCATGAGCTGTGCCAGCTTCTCATCCCTCATCTCCTCCAGGAGACCTATCAGACCAGCTTTGAAGAACACCTTGAGAAATTGGATGACATAAGACATCACTCAAGTCATCAAAACACAAACAGATTACATTTCCATAGGGATTACTGTTACCAAAGTCATTGCGACTTTATAAAAGGGGAAGGCGATATTTTTATCTAGTTCTCTAAATTGACTGTAACCACTCACACTATCACACCAATATACTCACAAACATCAGTGTGTATGCGTCCAGGCAGTCTGAATGGTATGACTTGTCCAATACACATAAGACAAGGAATTTCAGCTACCAATTCCTCACTATGTCCCCTAGGTTTATCTTGATTGGCAGTCAGGAACTGGTAACTTTTATCCCTTTTAGGAATCAATGACTTTGCAGAATGTTCTTTCACCTCAGAATATTGCTTCATATTTCATGAAACTCAGGGAACGTTGCTGTCCATTTTCTTTTGTTTCCTCATTTTCTGTATCTTTTGGATGCAGTCTTTCTGTTGTCATCCTATTAGTTAATAGAGCATAGACTGTCTGCTGATGGGACTACCCTGTGCTCTTGGTGCAAGCTACATCTTCCTGCTACAAATGCTACCACTTTTACTGCTGCCAAACATATCCTTGGCTATTTATGCATGCTGTTGCTTTATTCCTTGCCATGATTTCTTTTCTAGTGCTTTTATGTATGTAAATTTATATTTATATTTCATTCATACCTATCTTAAAATTTTTGTAATAAATCTCTGTACTTTAACTGAGTTGTACTTGTACCTTGGTGTGACCAAATTTATATTGGGTGTGATCAATGGCAATGGATCCAAGGAGCTTCTCAGAAGCTTTCTTGCTATCCATGAACTGTCCCTCTGGGACAGCACTTGCATTCAATACCCTGTATCTGTAAGAAAAAAAACAGAATGTAACAATACTCTTATTACCCAAGTCAATGTTTTTTTTTAAGACAGGTTGCTGGCTTCCTGATATGTCAGGACAATGTCTTGGCTGAATGTTGACTGATTTTTTGAGACATTGCTTTATTAAATAGGGATACGTTTTCTGAGCAATGTGCGAAACTTTTGCTACAATTTACCCATTACAGTTCTACGTGGAGTAGATGATACTAAAGTATCCTTGACAATAAAATGTTAAAAAAAATGGGAACATGTTATAATGAATGCATTATTTAAATAACTAACATATAGAGGTTACAAAAAAGGTGCATTAGTTTGGAATTTGAGCTAGCTGGGTCTGGAAGAAAACCTGGCACACTATCTAATCTGTGTCTAAGTAACTATATAGCTCTCAGAGCCCTGAAGGCACTTAATGGCCCTGAGCAGCCTCACCTAGGGCCTCCACCATGGACCCATGCGCTCCACTTCAGCTTAGGCCTGAACTCATACACCTGTTGTATGAGTTATATCATAGCTGTTTTCCAGCCTAGTCTCTGGCCTTGCTTTCTCGGATCCCTTACCAGCTCCCAGCTCTGGCTACCATGTTCAGACCCTGTTGGACTGTACCCTGTTTGGGAGGGTATGCCTTGAGGTCACCTTCAGCTTCCAGTTCTCCTTCTCTTAGGGAGCACTTGGCCATTGTTGCTCCCTGATAGTTGCTCATACAAATTCCAGCGGTTCTTGCAACAGACAACGTCAGGACCTTTTTTGGGAGGATACCAGTATGTCCTGTTTGCTTTCAATGAGTCATGTAATACCATCAAGAGAACAGGTGAGACATAAGGTGCTAAGTGAAGACAACAAAGATTACTTCTCTACAAAAGATATATCAATGTCATAACATGGCCCTAAAATGCCCCACAAGGTTAAGATTGCATAGACTTAGCTATAATAAAACAGTATGATGGAGAAACCTGACCTCTGTTTAAAGTCAGCATAGAGAACTCTGCTGGGGAATCCTTTCCTGCAAATTCTGATCCCTTCCAACACACCGTTGCACCGAAGCTGGTGTAGCACCAGTTCATGCTCCATGACACCTAATAATTCAGAGCACAAGTGAATATTGTGGATTGCAACATAGAGATCTTCAGTATCACAGGAAAATCTGTATATACTTGAGGCCTTTACCGGGTGTTTTTGTTTCGTTGGGGATGATGCATCTCACAAAATGTGGGTGAGTGCTGCGCAGATTGGTCATCAGCTTGTTTAAGTTCTCCTGAAGAATTATGAACAAAAGTTTATATTAGTAAATGTTTGTTTTATGCATTAAACTTCAGAGTAAAACTACTACAATGTCATCAAACTTGATGGAACCATATGAATGGTGCATTTTATGAATACTGTGCTAAAATAAAATGTAAAATATGTTGCCATTTTGCTCTGGAAAGCTCAGAAAATGCTAATGATGTAAAATTATCTGAAATATTACTGTATTTGATATTTTTCACAAATTCTGTTCCAAATAAAGAGTTAATTTGAGTGAAGAGTGGTATTTATTCAAACAGCCTATGGTCCATGTTCCCTGTGGAGCCAAATGTGAAAGATGCTTTTTAAATATGTGATTCAGAGATAGGCACAAAGATAGTTGAGGAGAATGAGGCAACAGACTCCAGCTGTGACGCAAAGACTTGCAAACTGAACAGCTATCAGTAACATTCCCTCTGCCTTAAATCACATCTGAGAGAGCACATTCCCAATTTTTTTATCCTGTGTAAAGAGAAAAAAAAAAGGTATTTTTGCTATGTAGGTCATGTTTTTGAAAGGCCAGGTTTTGCAATGATGGTAGACACCAAAACAGAATAAAAACCAGGGTGGTAGAGGCTAACAAGTTTATCTTGGAAAACTCAGAGTTTTCCAAGTTTACATCAGAGTGTGATGTAAAACATGAGTTTAGCAGGAAAATCAGGAGGAGAAATAAGTACAGGAGGACAACTAAGGCGACATTTACAAATGTCCTTCACCCATGAGAGGTCTGCACCTGTCCCAGTGACTGCTCCTGGAGCCCAGACACACATGCCCATCCAGGGCAGACCATCCAGGGGAAACTGGACAAGGAGACGAAGAGCAAAATAAAAACAACTCAGGAAGGACTAGGCCATTCGAAGAAGGGAGCCCTAAGGTGAAGGATGAGTTTATGGTCCTGAATATCTGGAGGGAAGAACAGCTGTTTCACCTGGGAGAAGCATATGGAAAAGCCAGGCAGGAAGGCCCAGGCTTGAGAAAGAACTGTGTAAGCCTCTGACTTGTTGGCAGTCTTGAGCTCTACGTACGGGGATATTTCACACATACCAGACTAACCCTTACAGTATGCAGATGAAGTCATTTAACCAGAAAGCCAAAACAATATCATTACAAGACTATATTTCACCTTGAAATCTGGAGAAGAGGGAAAGAAGGTTTCTAGGCTATATAAAACAATTTTATTATGATAGCTGACAACATCATTGTAAATCAGGGGATATCCCTGTAACCAATACAACAGAGGTTAAATGACATAATGGACTTCCTTGCTATAAGAACATCGGTCAAGAACTCTAAAAAGCTATAACTACAACTTACCAAACTAGAATCAAGAACTACTAGAGATAACAATTTGGTACTTACCCGGAAAAGAGCCGAGACAGTCTGGAAAGAAGAACCCTTCTTCTTCCCACCCTTCTTGCCACCACCTTCTGCACATTTAAAATATATATATATATTTTAATTTTTGATTCTCCCTATACATTGTGCATGGATGAACCTAAAGATTTATAGAACTGACCTGCTTCTCCACCATAAGAGGCGAAGAGTAAGGCCAGTGTCTTCACTGATGATTTCTGATACAACCCAATGACGGTTTCATTCAAGGGGTCCTTGTTCTTCTCCAGCCAGCCAGTGATGTTGTAGTCCACCGTGCCAGCATAGTGCACCAGGGAGAAGTGGGCCTCAGCCTTGCCTTTGGTAGGCTTGGGCTTCTGGAAGTTGCTGGACTTCCCCAGATGCTGGTCGTAGAGCTTGTTCTTGAAAGAGGTGTCAGTTGCCTTGGGGAACATGCACTCCTCTTCCAGGATGGAGAAGATACCCATGGGCTGGAAGAAGCCAAAACAAACACAGATGTCAAATTGGCCTTTTTACACAAAGTTTTCTCGGCTTATCTCAATAGAGTATGAAATCATAAATAAAGATTGTGATATCAGTAAGGCAATACTGCTGTCTCTTTTCCAATCCAAATACTTACCAGGCTTAATGACTGGTGGAAATGTACATTATTTGTGCCAGAAAATTTGAAAAATAAAGTTAAACATGTCATATTCACAAAAACTCTTGGGCTAAATAGATCACAGTGTATGGATATGTCTTAACAAAAGTGCTCTTTGCTCAAGATCCTCCTAGTCACTGAATGACATGTCCCATAACAAACTTAACTGCTTTTACTGCTCCAATTGACACCCATGAAAGTATGACTATTAACTGGAAGTTGTGAAGTTCCATCTTTCATATCGCAAATACTAAAAAAAAAAAAAAATATCTCGTTTTAACTGTACTGCTGGGCAGAAATGAATCTATCAGAGCTTAAAAGAAACTTGCAGATTTTATAGTGGAAACTAAATCTAGCTGTTATGAAAGAATACTGTTGGGACCTTTGCAGTGTTTTGGCTCTTGAAAAGAGCTGCTGTCTACAGAGCTGCTGCTATGAAGGTATTGAAAACTCACAGATGAAGTAAGCTACATGTTCAGGTATTTTGAATAACCAAACGGAATGTTTGGATGTGAATGTGGAAGAGTCCTCTGAAAACTGATGCCAAGTAACTATAGAATTCCCAGATGCATAATGCACCTGAACAGGAAGGATACCTTCTCAATGAGCTCAATGCAGGCAGCCAGGTCCATCCCAAAGTCAATGAATGTCCATTCAATTCCTTCCTTCTTGTACTCCTCCTGTTCCAGCACGAACATGTGGTGGTTGAAGAACTGCTGCAGTTTCTCATTGGTGAAGTTGATGCACAGCTGCTCCAGGCTGTTGAACTGCAAAACATGGACAGATGCAGCATTTTTGAACTGTGTTCCTAGTCCTATAAAACAGTGAGATTTACTTCATTACTTTCCAGCTCTGACTAGATCTATGGTTAGATCAGCTTATAAATCATCTATAGCCCCCTTCTACAGCAACTTTCCTGTAACAAGCTGAGCAGCCTGATCCGTGATTTACTTAACAGCTATATCTAGTGGAAAGAGCCAATGGCAGGGCAAGTGTCCTTTTCTTAACACTGACTAGGGTTATTTGACATAGTGGGTGCCTATGGTCAGAGGAACTCTATGTAATTGCACGTCATGCATCTGAAGACTAGAACTGCAGTTCTATTCTTTCATGTCAGCAGTCTGCTCTTGTCATGCAACAATGGTATCATATGTTGAAAGAGGAGAAACTTGAGAAATTTAAATTCACAAGTTTCCACGGTGAAAACTACCCTATAATAAGTGTAATGTGCAGCATTCCCAATACCACCTTTCCCTTCATATTGAAGAAAGACTGACTTCAAAGACTGACCAAGGATTTCTGGTATTCTTTGCAACAAATATTCCTAATTCGTACACAGTTATAAAACATATTCAGGGAAAAAAATTAGAAGATTAGTCCCTATGCATGTTACAACACTTCTTTCTGATTCAATTTTAATCTTTCAATTATTCTATTCAAAGTTTTTTCTTCTTTTAGATCAAATCTGTGGTTTTCACTGCATCCTGAAACCCATAATTTTAGGTGCCCTGGTACATCAAAAGTGATGCTGCAAAAAGCCTGTGTTCTTTTGGCACAATTTTCAGCCTTTAAAAGCCCATCTGACAGTCCTTTAATACCCATTTGCTCTGCCTTATAAGAATTTTTGTCCTTCTGGAGAATGTTATTACTGAGTTGTTCTTCATGTAAATCCATAGCCTTTCTATAGCCATGTGCTTCTGAGCTCCTACAAATTCATAATAATTTTTCCACTATCATGTAAAATAAAACAACATATCTCAGATTTTCCTTAGTAGTTGGATGTCTCTTCTAAGAAGCACTTAACAAACCCTTTTCCTTACGTCAAAGATCTCAAAGCCAGCAATGTCCAGGACACCAATGAAGTATTGTCTGGGCTGCTTCGTATCCAGCTGTTCGTTGATGCGAACAACCATCCACAGGAACATCCTCTCATAGACAGCCTTTGCCAGAGCACCCACTGAATTGTGTACCTGTATCAAGAGTAAAAAAAGTAAGTAAAAGAGTAAAAAAAGTAAGAGAATGCTTATGATGTTAATTCAAACCAGAGGTTTCTAAACACGAACTGGTTGTTACCTGCTGCACAGTTTGACCTTTGGTCACATATTCATTCCCAACCTTGACTCGAGGGTAGCACAGCGCCTTGAGCAGGTCAGCTGAGTTCAGACCCATCAGGTAGGCAGCCTTGTCAGCAACTGATAACACAGAGAGAAGAACAATTATTGGATGATGCACAGGTTTTGACAAAATTATTTCAAAACAAAATATTCTCTAAAGCATAGTTCATAAATATGATAGACTGTCCTGATTTGAAATGCACCCACAAGGATCATCGGGTCCAACCCCTGTCTCCTCACAGGACAACCTAGAAGTTAAACCATGTATCGAAGAGCACTGTCCAAGTTCTTCTTGAACCCTGACAGGCTTGGGGTCATGATCACTTCCCTGCTGAGCTTGTTTTGATGCTTGACCACCCTCTCAGTGAAGAACTTTTTCCTAATATCCAACCTGAACTTCCCCTGACACAACTTTAAGCCATTCCCTCACATCCTATCACCACACACCAGAGAGGAGAGATCAGCACCTCACTCTTCACTGCCCCTCATCAATGATTTCACCCCTCAGTCTCCTCTAAACTCAACAAACCTAGTATCCTCAGCCATTCCTCATGAGTCATGCCCTCTAATCCTTTCACCATATTTTATGCCCTCCTTTGGACACATTCAAATATTTTTATATCATTTTTATATTGCGGAGCCCAAAACTGCACACAGTACTTGAGGTGAGGCTATACCAACGCTGAGCATAGTCTTCTTTTGCCCGGTTAGCCATACTGTGCTTAATGCACCCCAGGATACAGTTGGCCCTTTTCACCACCAGGGTACATTGTTCACTCATCAACCAAAACCTCCAGATCCCTTTCTGCTGGGCTGCACTCCAGCCTTTTGTCCCCCAGTCTATAGGTACATCAATGATTACTGTGTCCCAGGTGCAGAACCCACCATTTGTCCTTATTAAATTTCATGCATTTGGTGATTGCCCAGCACTCTAATCATAGAATCATAGAATCATAAAACCATAGAATCGTATGGCTGGAAAAGACCTTTAAGATCACCAAGTCCAACTGTTATCTAACTCTACCAGGTCCATTTCTAAACCATGTCCCTGAGCACCATATCTAGACAGCTTTTAAATACATCCAAGGATGGTGATTCAACCACTTCCCTGGGCAGACTGTTCCAGTCTTTGATAACCTTTTCACTGTAGAAGTTTTTCCTAATGTCTCACCTAAACCTTCCCTGGTGCAACTTGAAGCCATTTCCTCTTATCCTATCAGTTGTAATTTGTGAGAAGAGACCAATGCCCCCCTCTTTATGACCTTCTTTCCTCATTGTAGAGAGCAATAAGGTCTCCCCTCAGCCTCCTTTTCTTCAGGCTAAACAACCCAAAGTCCCTCAGCTGCTCCTCATAAGACTTATTCTCAAGACCCTTCACCAGCTTTGTTGCCCTTCTCTGGACACAGTCCAGCACCTCAATGTCCTTCTTATACTGCAGTGCCCAAAATAGAACACAGTACTCAAGGTGCGGCCTCACCAGTGCCTAACAGTGGGACAATCACTTCCCTAGTCCTGCTGGCTACACTATTCCTGATACAGATCAGGATGCCATTGGCTTTCTTGGCCACCTGGGCATACTGCTGGCTCATGTTCAGCTGTCCGTCAGCCAACACCCCCAGGTCCCTTTCTGCCAGGCAGCTTTCCAGCCATTGCTCCCCAAGCCTGTAGCATTGCATGGGGTTGTTGTGGCCTGAGTGCAGGACTCGGCACTTGGCCTTGTTGAAGCTTATACTATTGGCCTTGGCCCATTGATCCAGCCTATCCAGGTCCCTCTGAAGAACTGTCCTACCCTCAAGCAGATCAACATTCCCACCTAACTTGGTGTCATCTGCAAACCTAGTGAGGGTGCTCTCAATCTCATCATCAAGATCATTAATGAAGATATTAAACAGGAGTGGCCCCAACACTACGCTCTGTGGAACACCACTTGTGACTGGCCACTGACTGGATTTAACTCCATTCACCACCACTTGGCCATCCAGCCAGTGTTTGATCCAGCAGAGTGTACACCTGTCCAAGCCTGGAGTAGCCATTTTTTTCATGAGAATGTTGCGGGGAACAGTATCGAAGGCTTTACTGAACTCCAGGTAAATAATATCCACAGCCTTTCCCTCATCCACCAAATGGGTCTCCTTGTCATAGAAGGAGACTAGGTTCATTAAGCAGGACCTGCCCTTCATGAACCCATGTTGACTGGGCCTGATGATCTGGCTGTCCTGTAAATAGTATGTAATGGCACTCAAGATGATCTGCTCCATAAGCTTCCCCAGCACCAAGGTCAGACTGACAGTTCCCCAAATCCTTATGTAGAGTTTTGCTTCTCTGTGTTGCTGAGGGCATGTGTCCGAGACAATTACAGAGGTTGTTAAAATAATCGCAGTTGCATTGATCAAAGAGTAGGAGCAGCTTATGTCTCTTAAAAGATTTCCATGACTGTAACTTAATGATCTTTGTGAACAGACCTAAAGTTAAAAAGGCCCCAGGAGTCACATCTGCTAATCTCCAGTCCATTGGGACCTCCCTGGTTAGCCAGGACTGCTGATAAATTATGAAGAGTGATCTGGTGAGCACATCCACCAACTCCTTCAGCACTCTTGGGTGTAACCTATTTGGCCCCATAGACTTGTGTATGTCTAGGTGGTACAGCAGGTCAGTAACCATTTCCTTTTGGATTATGGAGGTCTCATTCTGTTCCCCCATGCCTGTCTTCCAGCTCAAGGGGCTGGATACCCAGCAAACAACTAGTCCTGCTATTAAAGACTGAGGCAAAGAAGGTGTTAAGTACCTCAGCCTTTCCCTCATCCTTAGTCACTCTGTTTCCCCCTGCATCCAATAAAGAAGGAAGATTGTCCCTAGTCCACCTTTTACTGTAAACATATTTATAGAAGCAATTGAGTTCTAACTGGGCTTTGGCCCTTCTAATTTTCTCCCTGCATAGCTTCATTGCATCTTTGTAGCCCTCCTGAGTGGCCCACCCTGTTATACAAAGGCCATAAACTCTCCTTTTGTTCCTGAGTTCCAGCCAAAGCTCTCTGTTCAGCCAGGCCGGTCTTCTACCCCGCCAGCCAGTCTTTCGGGGCATGGGGATGGCCTGTTCCTTCACCTTTAAGACTTCCTTCTTCAGGAGTGCCCAACCTTCCTGGAATTCTTTGCCCTTCAGGACAGTCTTCCAAGGGGCTCTGTCAATTAGTCTCCTGAACAAGCCGATCTATCAAGATGTCTCTGTAAGACCTCTCTACACTCAAGGTAATCACTGATTCCTCCTAATTTAATAACATTGGCAAACAACCTAGTGTGCACTTAACTCCCATTTTCAGGTCATTGGTAAAAACACTGAAGAGAATTGGGCCTGAAATTGAGCCCTGGGGAATACCACTAGTGACTGGCCACCAGCCAGTTCTTACCATGTTTACTACAACCGTTCGAGTCTAACCCTTCAGCCAATTGTTCACCCATCATATTGTGTACATATCTAGCCATATGCTGGATATTTTCTCCAGAAGGATACTGTGAGAGACAATATCAAAAGTTTTGCTAAAACTCAAAAAAATCACATCTATTGCCTTCCCTTCATCTACTAGGTGAGTAACCTTATCATAAAAGGATAGTAAGCTAGTAAGGCATGACTTTCCCTTCATGAACTTGTGTTGGCTTTGACCGATGACTGCATTGTCTTTCAAGTGTTTTTTAATAACTCCCAGAATAATCTTCTCCATATTTTTACCAGGAACTAAAGTGAGACTGACAGGCCTATGATTACCAGGGTCTTCTTTCTTGCCCTGTTTGAAAATTGGAATGACATTTTCTAGCTTCCAGTCAACTGGGACCTCTCCAGATCCCCAAGACCATTGATAAATAACAGAGTGAGGTCTTACAATATCGCCCAACTCTTTTGGTACCCTGTGATGAATCTCATTAGGGCCCATAGACTTATGTGCATTCAGTTGCAGCAGCAAATCCTGTACAAGTTCAAAGTCAACTAGGAGCCTATCACTCCCCTAGTCATGGTCCTCCAACTCTGGGCTCCAGGGTTCCCAGGGCCCATCATTGATGTTAAAGATCAAGTCAAAGAAGGCATTAAATGTCTCTGTTTTATATCTATCCCTATTTGTGAGCTGACCAACCTCATCGAGTAACAGACCACTGTTTTCTTCAGTTCTTCTTTTTGTTGTTAACATACTTTAAAAAAACTTTTTGTTGTTTTCTAGCACAGCACTGGCCAGCTTCATCTTCAACTGAACTTTGGCTGTATGAATTTTCTCCCTACAGTGGTGAACAGCATCTCTGCAGTCCTGCTATGTAGCCTGACCTTGCTTCCACAGTTCATACACTTTCTTTATCCTCCTAAGTTCCAGGAGATCCCTGTTCAGTCAAGCCACCTTCTGCTCTGCTTGCTTGACTTCTGACACATTGGAATGGCCTGCTCCTGTGCTCTTAAAAGATGAGTCTCAAAAAGTGCTGAGTATTTACAGGTATCAATACCCTTGAAAACAGATTCCCAGGGGATCCCACAAACTAGTTCCCTGAGCATCCTAAAGTCTGCTCTCCCAAAATCCAGGGTAGTAGCTCTGCTGACAGTTTTTCTCATATCATCAAAGATTTTAAACACAATGATTTCGTGATCACTGTGGCCAAAACAAGCACCAATCGTTACATCACCTGAAGAAGATCTCTACAAAAAACAGATCTAGGAGGGCAACTTTCCTGGTTGGCTCCCTTAGTACCTGTATCAGGAAGTTATATCTTCAACATGTTTCAGGAATTTCCTGGACCTGTTCATGTCTACTCTATGGTAGTCCCAGTTAACATCTGGGAAGTTGAAGTAAGTCATAAGGACAAGGGCAACTGATCTGGACACTTCCCTTAATTCTGTGCAGAAAAGTACATCAGTGTTGCCATTCTGGCCAGGAGATCTATAGTAAGCTCCCACAGTAATATCTGCTTCATTAGCTTTTCCCCTAATCCTTACACAGAGGCTTTCAACCATGTCATCCCCAAATGCAAGTGCTGTACAGTCCAACTCCTCCTTTACATGCAGTGCTATCCCTCCACCTTGCCTGTCCTGCCTCTCACTCCTGAGGAGCCTATAACTATCCATCACAGCATGCCAGTCACAGGACTCTTTCCACCAAGTCTCATGCCAGTGACATTGTAGCTCTGGGACTGAGCCAAAGATTCTGGTTTCTCTTGCTTATTCCTCATACTGCATGCATTAGTGTATACACGTTTCAAATGCATTCCAGAGCACTCAGTACATTGTGGAGAAGAGCGTAACTCTCACTGGCACACCATCCCTCAGATGTTGTCATGCCACCACATGGCTTACCTCTAGTAAGCCTAATTTTATTCCTTCCCCCTCTGAATCTAGTCTAAAGCTCTTTCAATCGGTCCCACTAACTCATGAGCAAAAATATTTTTTCCCCACCGAGGACGGTGAATCCCAGGCCTGGTGTCACCGAGATTATCCCATGATTGAACAACCCAAAATTCTGCTGGTGACACCAGTTTCGGAGTCAGGTATTGATAAACTGTGTCTGCCTGTTTCTTTGTCGTCCCCTAGAACTGGGAGTATAAAGGAGACACCATGTGATGTGAGACAACGGAGGAGATTTCATAGCCAAGAAAACAAAAACCTTAGAATTCAGGCTTAAAGACAATAAGAAGAAGATATCTAAGCAATGTTTTTGTCCTTGGAACCCTGAACTCAGATTCTTAAAAAAAAATAAACTGTTGTAGTAAAATTGTCATTAACTAGGAAAATTAAATGTAAAATGTAATTGAAGCAACCAGGGAAACCTGCTGCTGCTCAAGTCCTCTATACTGCCGCAACCCTATTCTATTATTTACCTAATATTAAAATAGAGAAATAATAACTAGACACAATTTATCTATGATTCAATTAAGGAACTAACCACCACACAATATAAAATTGTTGATAAACAGGGTATTTCTGTCAAGAGAGTGATGAACTGTAGCAGCTGGTCAGCAAACCAAGAAAACCACTTGGAACTGCCAAGATCAGAGGAGAAGTAGGTAAAAGGTAATTTCGGCTGGGGGAGATCATGACCACTGACTCATTGACCACCTACCCAAATGATACCACCTACTCAAAATAGAACAATGGAAGAAGACAGAGTCTGAACACGAATTTACATAGGTAGCAAAGAAATCTTGACCAATCATTAACGAGAATAACAATGCATAAGTATTAATTAATTATGTATTAATTAATACATAATACATAATAAAAGTAATTATGCATTAATTGTTTAAATACTTAATAATCAGTGTATAAAAATGGAGATTTTCGAAACTAAGGCATGCTCCTCTTTTGGGACAAGCAGCCCATTGTTGAGCATTAGTGGAATAAATGTGAAAATACCTCTGCTCTGTCTGCGATTGGCTTGCACACAGGGTAAAGAACCCAGATTTAGGACAACAAAATGAAGTTTCTTCTTAGAAGGAAAAAAAAATTCATTTTCAAAAAAACCCCACCTTTTCTACAGACTTTTAGTGTTACAATAGAAAATTTTGCTGTTAGTACAGAGAGATCAGTAGCAAACTATCCTAATACCTTCTGTGCCATCGGGCTCTGCCTGCTCCTCACGCTGCTTCTGCTTGAACTTCAAGTTCCCATAGTGCATGACAGCCCCGGTCAGCTTGTAGATGGCTGTTTTCTCATCAGCAGTGAAGCCCAGGATGTCAATGGCACTCTGGCAACAGAAACAGTCAAATAAACCTCTGGGCCATTAAGTGGAACTGTCACCATACCATATGCTCTGTGTCACTTACATCTGTAGCCATCAGCTCCTCCTGGTCATTAATGCTGGCAACAGTGATCTCACCTTGACTCACAAACTGGTAGTCATATGGGTTGGTGGTAATGAGGAGCATGTCTGTAAAAAGGAATAGGACATATCTGGCTGTAGGAATGAAGATAAATGTTAAACACGTTCAGATTCCATCAAGCAGTTCATCAGACTTCCTACCAATTAGCTCCGGCTTCTTGTTGGACATGATCTGATAGAATATGTGGTAGCTTCTTTCTGCCTTGAGCTGGAAAGTGACTCTGGACTTCTCCAGCAGATCTGGCAAGGAAGGTAGAAAGAGTTAGGCCTGCAAAAGTACATTGAGGTGGAAAGGAAGGAAGGAATGTGATCAGGAGAGGAGGTCTCTTACATGTTTCAATGTCAGCAGAAGCCAGTTTGCCTGTGGCTCCAAAGTGAATCCTGATGAATTTTCCCTTAAGAGAGGGCGAAAAAAAAAAGAGATGTCAGCTTTAAGGAAAGGATAAATAGACTGAGTTTGGAGACCAGAAGGGAAGCTCTGCTTCCAAAAGGGAGTTATAGAGAAGTCAGAACTAGACTTTTTTAGAGGTTTGCTATGAAAGTACAAACATCAACAGCAAGAGAAACTCTGACTAGGCACGAAGACAAACATTTTTACTGTAAGTGCATTGCGGTTTTAGGAAAGGTACCCAGAGGCTGTGGAATCTCTAGTCTTGGAGATTTTCAAAACTTTATCAAGCTCTGAACAATCTGATCTAGATTTGAAGTAAGTCCTGCTGAGACCCGAACTAGAGAAGGAACATTTTATACAGTGAAAATAATGCATACGTATCATTCTACCAGTTTACCATTTCAGGATATATTTGTATTGAATTAATACTTAGGTTCCATTTTAAGTTTTATTTCTGCCATTTATGTGTTTTCTATCTTGTGTTTCAAAACTTAGCTATAAAATGAAAAAAATATTTGAGGAAACACAAATAAAAATTTCTTATTGTTGAACTTCAGGAACGAATCAATATCGATACACTTCTTCCTACTTGTAAACTGAAGTTGGTTTTGACTGAAAACTCACAAAGCGTGAGGAGTTGTCATTCCTCACGGTCTTGGCATTTCCAAAGGCCTCCAGCAGTGGGTTGGCACTGATGATTTGATCCTCAAGTGTTCCCTACAGGATAATTACTGTTAAACCATGTAGTTTAATCCATGTAACAACTGCAGAACTAGATAAAATGTTAGTAAGTGGTAACTCACCCGCATTTTGCCAGTCGGCTGCTTCTCCTCCTTCTTCTTCTCCCCGCTGGCTGCAATTGTTGCAAAGTACTGGATGACACGCTTTGTGTTCACAGTCTTCCCTGCACCGGATTCTCCGCTGTCAAACCAGAGAGAGAAGCAGAGAGCGTGTGGTCAGGCAGGAGGTCCCCTGGCACTGGGCAGCCCACAGGGACCCGAGCAGGGGGTGTACATACGTGATCAGGATCGACTGGTTCTCGCGATCTGTGAGAGAGGCAGAAAGAAAGAAACTTTAACACTAAAGAACAACACAGAAAGCACTAAAAGTGGTCTAAAAATAAGATATCATGATAGTTGTCCATCAAAAACATTTGTTTGGCAGTAAAGTAACTCCCCTCATAATACTCTGACAGAAGACAGATTTTTGATTCTATCAAAAATGAAACCTTTCAGTAAAGCTGCCCCCCACGCTTTCTTTTTCCTTTCCTTTTTTCATTCATCTTTTTATCAAATACAGAAGAATTAATGTTTTCTAATGTATGTTTTTTCACAATCGTCATTTTCTCTTTATTTTTTGCTAGGTTTCTCGCAAATCTTCATTGTTGAATATGTCTTAAAAGTTACAGAGTAAAAAAAAAAAAAAGAGAAAAAAATCAAATGAAATTAAAATTGCAGGTTAGGTTAGGTTAGGTTACATGATAAAAACTTTTCTGCAGCCCTCAGCACAGACAGACAATGGCAAGTGAGGGAGTCCAAATAATACCCTGCCCCAGCTGTTTCCAGGCCCATCAAAGGAGCCATCAGCTGACTGAAAACATATTCTGTCTTTCTGTACTTTAGGCATTATTCTTTCAGGCATGTATATTCTTGGCTGCAAAAGATAGAAGGAGACATTTTACCAGGAAAATATTCCATAGTTATATCTAAACGAACTTTGCAATGTAATCCAGGGAGTGATTCTTATTCATTCAAGTCATTAACCCAGAGAGACACAAATCCATATGATTCATGGCCAGTTCCCTCTCGAATACAGTTTTCTGCTTGCAATTGACTAGCATTTGGAATAATTCCTGACTCAACACTCAACACCTATACAATGTTGCCATACCTGATCTTAATTCTTTACTCACTCAAGTCCACAACACACTTCCTTACACATGTCCAGCTTCTTGTTTCCAGCATATTATGCACATCACACAGCCTTGTGCATTCCATTTTTATCACATGACTAGGCAGGTACATGCAAGTCAAAACTTTTGACATTTTTAGTTTTCATTCTTTCAACTGGAACTGCTCAAACCTGTACTCATGCAGTCCACCCCACCGTGTCCCACAGGCAGCCAAACAGACTTTTACATTAAGGAACTCCTCAAATGGTTGGTTAGGCGAGGGTAGCTACAGCACACTGCTATAAGAGGAGGCAACTTTTTTGCCTTGAAATATTCTAATTATTTTCTTATGGCTCTTTAAGAATTAGTATCTTTTATACTGTGCCCAAAATAAGAAGAAAATGGCTTTATTGACCACCGAAATAATGTTTTTGCAACATAAAGCTCAGATGTGCACTCTTGAAACCCTGAAATGGTATATTATGGTGCTAAAACTCCTGTGATACCACTAAGGGACTTGAGGATGAAAAAAGATTAGGAATAATTCAGCCTATGCTACTTGTTATAATAGTCCTTAGAGCTAAACACAGCTTCTCTCAGGTTCAGTTTAAAGGGACATGTAGAACCTTTGGAGTAACATAATATGGGTGATCTGGGAAATGACCCTTGAAAGAAACAATCCAAACTGAGAGTTTAGACACAACCTGTTATTCCTCTGAAAGGTATTCACAGTATAGTTAACTTAAGGGAGTTACAGCCACTCACCAGTCAGCATGGACTGATAGGCATTGTCAGAGATGGAGAAGATGTGTGGAGGGGCCTCCTGGCGCTTCTTGCCTCGGTAGGCCAACACCACCTCCGGGTTGTACACCGGCAGCCACTTGTAGGGGTTGACAGTGACGCAGAAGAGACCCGAGTAGGTCTGCGAGGAAGGGAGACAGCATGTTGGCTTCCACTTAGCCTGGCACAGCAGTTCCTCCTCGCTACCCAACGGAAGACTGGTGCCGGTACTTACGTAGATCATCCAGGCTGCATAACGCTCTTTGAGGTTGTACAGCACAGCGGGTTCGTGGAGGTGGGTCATCATGGCCATGTCCTCGATTTTATCATACTTGGGAGGGTTCATGGAGAAGATTTGATCATCCTTCACGGTCAGGGTCTGCCAGATGAAGAAAGAGGTGCATGTATGTCAGCTAAGAGCTGAGACTGGGAATCAAATGGTGTTCTTCAGCCTTGTTTTTCACTCACCTCTCCACCTTCAGTCTTGACAGTGACCTTCCCTGTTTCTCTGCTCTGGATTGTTCCTTTCACAAAGGATTCCTTAGGATGCACCACAAAGACGGATGTCTTGGCATCGAACGGCTTGTTCTGGGCCTCAATTCTTTCCTTTTCTGACTTTCGGAGATACAGAGCTGCCTCCCCAAAGACTGCCATCTCAGCATCTGAAGACATGGCTTCAGTTTATTTGGGCTACACCTGTAGAGAACTGATGGGCAAAATGTTATCTCATGACAATACTGCCTACAAGAGGATTAAATCTCTCCTATCAGAAGCTTGCTTTATGATCAGTCTGGCGGGAACAGCATGGCCCTGTCATGCCATGGTGTGCTATTCCTCAGCTGCATCAGCACAAATATTCTTTTAATAAACATTAACTGCATCCATCTTTAGAAAATAAAAGAAAAAGATTGTTGCTTCTACTCTGGAGTTATGGGTTAGTGTGTGCGTGAATGAGCTGTGAGGAAGTACATGATTCTACAGTGTCCAGGGTTGCCTAGCATGAATAATTACAGCTTGAGTCTAATAATTGTAGCAAATTAATTAATGGTAGGTGTTCAAATAAATATTGGTTGTGATCTGTGTTTTCACTTGATTCAAACCCCTTACCAGCAGCTAGGGAATTTGCAGAACTAAGAGGACACTGCATCATGTTCGAAAGCTGATCAGCAGAACTTGTGTGTTTTTCAACACAATATATTTTAATAGAAAACATGGGGTAAAGCGATAGACTAACTCACATGTTTTTCACTAATGAATAAAACACACAAATATTTTCTTTTGGTGTAACCTGATAAGTTTGGATAATGCCAAGTCAAACATTTAGGGATAAAAAAACACACTCTGCTTTGGTCCATAATTAAACATGGGGCATCTCCTGGAAGTGGGTTTAAGTCCAGGTCAGTGGAATTATAATTGAATTTTACATAACAGAGACAGCAAACAGCTTGTCAACAGGAAAGAAATTCTATCTGAAATGGTCTGCTATGGTAGGTTTACAGCATGTTATAAAGCACTATGCGCTTCATAGTGTTTTGTGCACAGAACAACCATCATCAGCTCTGCAAGAGCAGCATAACTACATCAGTGTGCTCTTTTCCACCCAAATTACTGCATACTGCCAAAGAGCAGGATTTATTATCAAAAGTGCAGTGTGACAGTGATATAGTTATACTGCTTCTAAGACACGTTATTTTTCTTAAATGTCACTACATAATACTTCGTAGACACACTCTGCGGACGGCAAATGAACTCCCAGCATAATTTCCCTCTCACCCCCTGCCTTCCTCCAGTAAATATGTATGTAAATATGTACTTTAAAGTAGAACTGCTAGACAAGTCCAAATCCTTTATATGCCCTTATTATACACAGGGAAGGAATAAAACAGTGTCTTACCTCTTGTAGGATAGGATGAGTTACGTGTAGGCTGTTAGTACTGTAAAATGGAAAAAGAATTTCCCTTCTTATTGCTGTGCAGAAATTAAGAGTGAAGTTGCAGAATGAATATTTACAAATACCTTGAAAGCATATTTAAAACAGATCGCCTTCTGAAAATAAGAGCCAGGAGGAGCAGGACTGCAGCTTAAGAGAATGCAAGGCTCTATGCCCTCTTTGCTAGCCAAGACGCCTCACACTTACCTTGAAATTTTCTTTAAAGGCAGAGCTGCCTTGTCTCAAGGCATTTTATACTCTTGTCTTCACATGGTACAGATGCCCTTTCTTTCTTCAGTCATAACATTTTTGGCAAACTTTGTTCCTGGCAAAGCATTGTTTGGCAAAGTCAGCTAAAGGGAAAACTGTCAGGTGATGTGATCAGATATAATTAGAAATTATTGATATCTCACTGACTGAATAAATCCCCTATAAATAATATGAGAAGGTTCTAAAAGAAGGATTTGGACAAGTCCAGCAGAGACAGTTTGAAAGGGCCCACTAGGCTGGTCAGTGAAACACTGAAAATAATCCAGGGTGTGGGTTTGAGGACACAGAGGCCTTACTCTTGATGGAGAAAAATCACTGAATCCTGAAAAGATTTTGGTCAACATGTTCTCTGGATCAGGCTGCTCAGGATTATGTATACGTGAATTTTGGAAATCTCGAAGGAGGAAGTTGCCACGATCTCTCTTTCCAGTGCTTAAATATTTGTTTGTACTTCTCCTTCTCATAGCACAGTCTAAAGTTTATGAAGAAATGTGCTAGATGTTTTAAATAAAATCGCCATAAAGGAGCAAGTCATTTTTTGTTAGAACTGCTTACCATCTGCAATAGCAAAAGAGAAGAGATGATACATCAAAGTACAGGTTCCTTCCTGTGACAGTGTTGGCACTGGGGGTCCCTCACTATCTGAGTCCATGACCACGCTGAGTTTCTGAGCTAAAACTTCACATCAGGTGAATTCTGAGGTAAGTAGTTAAGTACATACATGAGTGTACACATCCATTTGCATGTGTGCACATGTACAACTCAGCCTTCATATTCTTCATAAAAATGGGAGATACTGTAGAAATGCTGCTCTGTCCTGGGTGATTAGTCTTTCTGAAAGAGTGTGCTTAGACCTGTGCCACATCAGAAGGCAGAACAGATGGCCAATGACATTGACAGTCTCTGACACAGGGTTTACCCCACACAGAGCAAGACCTTCCTTCTGACAGCTGTAACACACCTACATTGAAGTATCACACAGCCACAATTCTGCTCAGTGAATAAGCAATTCTTATCTGCGCACAAGACTCATCACCATGTCTCTCCATGCTGACACATGCTTGTTCCAAACTTTACCTCAGGACAGAGTCCAGGTTTGTGGTACCCTGAATGCTTAACACCTCCAGCATCTGCATATCTGAAGTCCAGGTTTGTTCACACATTTACATGCTCATGGCCTGGACAGGTGCACTCTTCGCTGGGTAAAAAACTGGCTGGACGGCTGTCCAGAGAGTGGTGGTGAATGGAGTTAAATCCAGTTGGTGTCCGGTCACAAGTGGTGTCCCCCAGGGCTCGGTGCTGGGGCCGGTTCTCTTTAATATCTTTATCAGTAACCTGGAAGAGGGTATCGAATGCACCCTCAGTAAGTTCGCAGATGACACTAAACTAGGTGGGTGTGTTGACCTGCTTGAGGGTAGGTTGGCTCTGCAGAGGGATCTGGACAGGCTGGACAGGTGGGCTGAAGCCAATGGTATGAGGTTCAACAAGGCCAAGTGCCGGGTCCTGCACTTGGGTCACAACAACCCCATGGACACTACAGGATTGGGGAGCAGTGGCTGGAAAGCTGCCCGGCAGAAAAGGACCTGTGGGTGTTGGTGGACAACCGGCTGAATATGAGCCAGCAGTGTGCCCAGGTGGCCAAGAAGGCCAATGGCATCCTGGCCTGTATCAGGAATACTGTGGTGAGCAGGACTAGGGAAGTGATCATCCCCCTGTACTCGGCACTGGTGAGGCCCCACCTCGAGTACTGTGTTCAGTTTTGGGCCCCTCACTACAAGAAGGACATTGAGGTGTTGGAGCATGTCTAGAGAAGGGCAACAAAGCTGGTGAGGGGTCTGGAGGACAAATCTTATGAGGAACGACTGAGGGAACTGGGGTTGTTTAGCCTGGAGAAGAGGAGGCTGAAGGCAGACCTTATCACCCTCTACAACTACCTGAAAGGAGGTTGTAGAGCGGTGGGGGCTGACCTCTTCTCCCTGGTGACAAGTGATAGGACGAGAGGAAATGGGTTGAAGTTATGTCAGATGAGGTTTAGATTGGATATTAGGAAGCATTTTTTCACTGAAAGGATTATTAAACATTGGAATAGGCTGTCCAGGGAGGTGGCGGATTCGCCATCCCTGGAGGCATTTAAAAAAGGGTAGATGTGGTACGTGGGGACGTGGTTTAGAAGTGGTTTTGTCAGAGTAGGTTAATGGTTGGACTTCACGATCTTAAAGGTCCCTTCCAACCTCAGCAATTCTATGATTCTGTGATTCTATGATCCCTCCAAAATGATGTGTAAACATAAGAAAATATAAGAAAATATGCTATTTAGATGTGTATATTTTCTTACTAGAAGATTCCAGTTTATGTCTTGAATTTCTGTGTTGTGAAAAAGAAGTAATTATCAGATTAAAATTAAAGCGCACACATTGTACTGTATTAGCATGCAAAGACCTTCTGAATGGTTGCTTTTCATTTCCTTGCTACTGCCTTGTTAAGCAGGTTACTGTCTGTGAAACTGTAGAAGGGTGTCCAGACATTAGCTACTGTGCCAGCGCTGAACCCATCTTTATCAGAAGTTGAGATTAAAATACAAGATGCTATAAGCAGTGGAGAGGTGTGGGAACACATTTCCATCTGTCAACTCTTCTCTGCTATAAGGACCTGTGAGACACCTGGGAACTACATTCCTAATTTGCTGGAGCTAAATCCAGCAAAGCTCATCTGTTGTACCTTACACATCAGCAGCTTTAAATCCTGCCAGATCTAAATACAGTCTTCTCCTCGTCATTGGCATTTTGGTTATTAAAAGAGCTCAGTGGATAAAGCTCAGTCAATAACACGGCAGCATGGTCAGAAAAACGACGCCTGTGATCCAAGGTAATATCCAACATTAGGCACTGACTGAGCATGAAGAGCTTATTCCAAAAAGGGCTCTGGCACCTACATTTTGGGTGTCTAGGCCCCAACCTGGAGCCCAAACCCAGAGCTGAGCTCCATGCTCAGGACACAGGGGGGCTGATGGAAACAGCCTGCACACTCCCAGCAGGAGCCCAGAGCCAGCCAGTGGGAAATGGTGAGCCCAGGGGTGCGTCTGAAGCCTGGCCTCTCTGAGGAGCTGGCACCAAGGGGTGCTGGTGGGGACACCTCCCTCCAGCGGGACCCAGAGCACAACTGTGCATGGGACCAGCAGGCGTTGCTCTGAGGGGCTCTTGCAGCTGAGTCCTCAGGGTGCTGGGGTGCCACGTGGCGCCCAGCAGCCCAGTGGCTATGGGTCCTGGCCGAGGAGGGGACAGGAGGGCCTTGGCAGCTCAGAGCCCGGGGTTACGAATGGGCAGGAAGAAGCAGGGCTGCAGCCAGCGCCCAGGTGGCAAGGGCACTGCCTTGACCCGGAGCCCTGGTTCTCTCTCTATATTTTCCCAGTTTATCAAATTGATATTTTAAACGCTCTACATAAAGAAATATTTTTCACACACTTAACTTCATGAGTGAGCAATACTGATAGTGTATTATAATCTTGCTCTTTTCTATACATGATCAACATGCTGCCTCTGTACATCTCAACTTGACAATTGTGACGTAAGGGCTAGTCACAACTACTACAAGAATTATTTATTTCTGTCTTTAGTTTATAACTCTTAAATTTTCCAGCCTTTGCTTTTTTTAAAGATCTGATGGTTTACATCCTTTAATCCACTTACTCATAACAGTTCAAAACTAAACACAATTTTCCTCGCTCTGAAGCAAATTTCATGACCTATGATACACAAATATGATTCAAGAGTATTTAATTAGAAAGTATTAAGGAAGTTGCAAATACTTCACAATCCCACAAAATTTGCTACACGTAGAATCAAAAGGATTTGAAGAGAATAATATTTAAACATGATAACCTGAATTTGCACAAAGGTATGGTGTCAAAGTTAACTACTTGTTAATCCAAATGCAAGGATAGACATAGTCACTGTCTCTGCACTGCTGGTTCAACATTTAATGACACTAAGCCCAGCTAAAAATACAAAGGCTCCTCATAAAAGAAGATATTTAACTTTACTTTTTCTAGAAGCCGAGTGGTCTATAGCAGAACTGTTCTACCTTTGGTCCATGACCTTGAATTGAAGGCTCAAAAGAGCTAAGGGATCTTTCGGGGTTACTACAAGAACAACAAAAAAAGAAGTAGCAAGATCAACCTGCTGTCAAGACTTCATAGAAATCCAGTGACCAGATGGAAGAAAAATTTGCTTTTTAGTAGGATCTTGTTTTGACATTTGTGTTGTTTGCTGTTTCTGCCCTCAGAGTAATGTTTAACTGACTCCTCCACAGAAAGGTTTGCCTCATACCAGGGATTACAAAGTTTCAGAGAAGATATTGGTCTTGAACATAATCAAATAATTTAGTATAAAATCTTCAGCAGCCACCTCATACTGAACTAAAGAGAAGCAAAAGTGAAGTAAAACAACATAAAACCCCAGCTCATTTTAGAAGACAGTTTTCCAAACCATGTTTAGAAAAAAATAAATGCACTGGCATGACAGTATTAGATATGCTACCACTCGCAGTAATGCGAAGGATCAAGGGGTCTATGACAAATGCAAACAGATGCAGAACTTATCTTCCCCTTAGGCTATCAATGACAGAGTGTTTCATAAGATCGTTGACTGCATTTTAATATGTATATAATATAACACACTGAGAAAATTTCCATTTGACACAAAAAATAAATACCAGTATCTGCTTAGCTTCAATGGAAAAAGACCATCTTGCTTGCCTGTGTAGACTCAGACATTTGCAGTATAGTAGGTGTCACTGTCTAAAAATTTGACTTCTGGTCTAATACGGTCTTCTAGACTTGTCTCCCTGTGAAAAGAGATAGGTACCTCTGCCAGTGATAAACCCATCTCTACAAAAGATGTCAAGTACATGGAAAGAAGCACCTTTCATAGTGACTTACATATCTTAAAGATTGAACTCAAAAGGAATAGCTTTAACCATGAGAATGACCGTTCTGTGCTGGACCAAATGTCAAGCCAGTTCAGAAGTTGCCTAAAGCAGTTTCCTACTGTAGTCCCATAGCGTATTATGTTTCCTCTTGTCATTCTTATCAGAAGGTCAGAAGCCTTGAGCTAGCTTAGCAATAAAATGACTCATGAGGGCTTGCCTGGACTTGTTAATTCTTGAGCTTACTTTGTTTAGCTTTGTTTAGCTGAAGCAGCAAGCTTCCCAACAGTTTGGAGATGAACACCTAACTTGTTTTTAGCTTTAGTTTAGTTTGAATGAAGAAATTATATTCTATATGTTAATTTCTAAGGCAAAAAAAAAAGTGATCATTGGGTAACTAGATTTATGGACTTAAAAAAAATAGCAACAAACTGTTCAATAGCAAATAAAAATAATGCCAAGAGGACCCAAGATGGAGGATGAAGAAACCCCAGCAGCAACATCCTGCTCTTCCTGGCAAAGAACTCAGGATGCTGAAGACTCACTGTATCAGGAAGGACCCTTGATCTCAGACGACTGGAAAAATGACAACTCAGCATTTCTAAAAGAGGAGCAATTACTATTAAATTTGTGATTTATTCATTTTGACTGTATCACTAAGCACCACTGGGAGAAATTGGGCAACTTAGATTGTAGGTATTAGTAACTGGACAAGTAATGTGTATTGTATTTTGATCAGACTGATGAAACACTGATTAGATTAACGATAAATTTTCTTGGATTATGTTTGTCTCACCACTGACATCTGGGGATGCACTGGATGTGTCCCTCCACCACAGAGATAGCAGGTGAGGAAATGATCCATATGGGCTGTGAAAACAAAGACAGCCCTTGCTCACAGGGGCAGAAGGCCTTCTACCATCCTGCTATCATTGCTGGTGCTGCACAGGGAGGGACATGTCCCCTAGCACCTAACACTCCTGTAGGAAGCTGCCTGGCTGTGTGTCCCCTGTGCTGGGAAGTGGGACTGAGGGTGGGGCACAGGCAGGGACATATCAGAGGGTGCCTCCCCTCTGGACACTGCCCCCATCCCTGAGGGGATCAGGAGCCAGGAGGCATGGAAGGACCCTCATACAGCAGTACCAAGCCTCTGTTCTGTCCTTTTGGGCATCTCCAGTCATCTTCTCTCTAAAAAGCACTAATTTCCTTACCTCATCACAACACTCACAGTGGCCCTGGGATCACAGTCAGCCCCCAAGGGCTGGTTCCAGAAAGAAGGGCACGGCAAGGGCTGTGCACACAGCTAGGCATACCTTGGGCACAGCAAGGCCCTTGCAGTGGCCACCCTCTTCTTGGCCCTGCAGGAAATATTGTCCTTCTCATGCTGGAGCAGGCATTCCTTTGTGGGACTGTGGCCATGCAAGGGCAAGGGCAAGGGCAAGGGCAAGGGCAAGGGCAAGGGCAAGGGCAAGGGCAAAGTCAAGGGCAAGGCAGGAGCTCATTGCAAATGTTAAATCCTCATCCAAAGGGTCAAGGGGTGGAGACTGTGACAGACATACCTTTAAATTGTTGTAGTCCATGATTTGCGTTATATGTTATAAGAAGTATTATAGCAGGAACCACACAAACCAGTGGAGGACTAGGCTCACAAGAAGACATGCAAGTGCAGCAGTGAGCCAACCTGAGCTGGATTTTGTGCCAAATAATTCCAAAAACCACACTGTTTCTCCTGTCTTAAGTGACCACTGTAATAAATGGAACCCAAGTCATAGATTATATGAACTCAGTGGATATTTTATGGGCATTTTATAGACATTTTAAAGGAGTGGCCCACAGACCACCCCTGTCATAGGAAATGACATTTGTGTATATATAAAAAGATGAGGAGGGGGCAGTGGTTAACAAGGATGTGTTGAATAGTGTGAGACCAGTGCATGAGTTAAATGGTTTGGAATAAGGGGTGGAGATGGGCTGGGCTCCCCAGTTCAAGAAAAACAGGGAATTGCTGGAGACGGTCCAGCAAAGGGCTACGAAGATGAGTAGGGGATTAAAACATCTCTCTTATGATGAAAGACTGAGGGACTTGGGTCTTTTTAGTCTAGAGAAAAGACGACTGATGGGGGATCTTATCGATGCTTATAAATCCTTAAAGGGAGGGTGCCAGGGGGATGGGAACAGTCTTTTTTCAGTAGTGCCCAGTGACAGGACAAGAGGGAATGGGCACAAACTTGAACATAGGAAGTTCCATCTAAACATGAGGAAGAATTTCTTTACTTTGAGGGTGGCAGAACACTGGAACAGGCTGTCCAGAGAGGTTGTGGAGTCCCTCACTCTGGAGACATAAAATGGACTAGGCTGACATGGGGGCCCCACAGGGTCTGACTTGTTATGAAAATGCCTGTTCTATACTGAGCTCAAGAATCCAATAGCAAACACTTCTCTAAGGACCCAGGCCCAGACAGTTATTTTTATGGATGCTAGTGTCATTGCTCCTTGGAGTTGGGTTTCAGCAGAAAGAAGCTAGTGTTTCGCTGACATCTTAAGATATGAAGGAGAGCCTTGAGCCCTCTGAGGAGTGAGTGAAACATTTGGCTCTACCAGCTGCACAGGGAATATGATCTGAGCCAAATATAAAAACTGAGGGATTTATACATTTGTTTCATACATCGTAAGTTCATTTTAAGAAATTATTCTGCCTGCACACATGCACACACATGTACTCACACCTGCGTGTACCCACACATCACCACATTACTTACTGTGCTCTAACATTTTCCTTTGGAGTTGGTCTTACTGTTGCTATGCAGAGTCTTCCTGGGAAGAAATCTCTACATGAGGTACAGAGGGGCTACTTTTTCCATAAACTTCTCTGAACATGACCATCATGATCACCCTCTTCTTTTTTCATCACATCCCCATCACTCTTCGGTAAGAAAATAAGTTCTTTGGTACAGGAGACTGAAAGCTTCTTTCAGCTGATCAGATAAAAGAATGCCTAGGAGGGAGATTTCTCCACCACTTTTTTTTTCCCCAAGGTGTGGATTTCCTGCCTCGGCAGCAGGATTAAGGTGGTAGATATGCTCTCCACAAACACACTTTGTCCTTTCTTGAACACTGCTGGAGGGAGATCTCATATGTTGCATCAGTGTTACTAAGGGAAGCAGCAGCATCATATGGTGGGCAAAGCACAGGTACTACTGATAAATGGTAGCAGCAGTTTATTTATCCCTTCGGTCTTTAGTACCAAAGGCCTTACAAAGCTTAAATTGGTAAAATTATGTGGGAAATTATCCTGAATTTTACAATGCAAGGTAACACTTATCAACATGGTCCGTTCTCAGAAGTGCTTTGCTATCCCTCCATTACAGCATTACCAATCAGTCCTCAGACCTTGCAGGAAAAGGATAATGTGAGTGCACTTGTAGTTTTGGTTACCTATCCCTACAGAAGCATCAGATGAGGAATAACAACCCTTTCTCATTGTTGAGTACCCTTCTCTGGAGATTGATGCAGTCCTGAGTAATGTGCTCTAGGCGATCCTGCTTTAGCAGGGGAGTTGGACTAGATGATGTCTAGAGGTCCCTTCCAACTC
The DNA here is from genome assembly GCF_965231255.1 of Vanellus vanellus. NCBI lineage: Eukaryota > Metazoa > Chordata > Aves > Charadriiformes > Charadriidae > Vanellus > Vanellus vanellus. The sequence goes on from NC_138922.1 coordinate 960,622, forward strand.
TGAAAATTCCACGATTCTGTGATTGTCTGTAGCAGGAACATTATGAATGGTCTGAACAGTATGCTTGCTCTTCAAAGTCATGGCAGCCAGCATTGCGGAGAACACTGCATATCTCCTTTTACCCCGAGTTACGTGGTCATAAGCAAACACCAAGAACTACACACACTGCTTCTGATGTGTCAAACAAGTCCGCCTACACACAAAATCAAGGATAAATCCTTCACAGGCTGATAAAGAAAGCTTAGTCTGCGTTGTAGTAGAAAGATGTCCAGACTGTTATTTACCCAGAAGTGCCCAGTGAGAGTGAGACAGATCTCTCCCCAACAGGGCACAAAAAAAAAAAAAAAAAAAAAAAAGAACCAATTTCCTTCTCATCCCAAGTCTTTTCTTCACAGGCAAGGTATGAAAAGCAGAATAGCAAACATCCCCAGGCCAGTATCTCTGTACTGTTCTCACACCAGCTCTGTTCCAGACATGATCCCTGGGGCAGAACACAGTTTTGTGCCATCCCCTTGTCCACACAGTAGTAAGCAAAGAATATGAGAGCTACAGAATTCTTCAGAGGAAACAGAGTCAAAAAATTATTATAAAATATATATAAGATTCAGAGACAACCATTGACATGCAGGTCATCTGATTGGAAGGGAGGCAGTCCTGTCTGTGGCTGCCTTGGCAGTGCATGGACAGGCAGGCCTAAAGGCATCAGGTATAAAAATTGCCATAAGGGTGACTTCCCCCTGAAGAGAAGCAGGGGCTGTTTGGACAGGAGACTTTGATACACTTCTGTGTGTATTCAAACAGATCCTGAACAGTCGATACTGCTGCTAACCCATTATTTCTTGCTTCTGATATGCTGTGCAGAGCTTACCCTAAAACTGCTTATCCCACCAGCCCGAGTGCTTCCTAAAGTACTTCTTTTCCATTGGTGTGCTTGTTAGGAACTGCTACCTTGAACTATACAGCTGGTTCAAGTGAAAATAATCACCACCACATGGCCTGTAGCTATAGGACAAGGGGTAATGGTTTTAAACTAAAAGAAGGTAGATTTAGACTACATATAAGGAAAATATTTTTTCCAATGAGGGTGTTAAAATACTGGAACAAATTGCCCAGAGAGGTGGTAGATGCCTCATCCCTGGAAACATTCAAGGTCAGGTTGGACAGGGCTCTGAATGTCCCTTCTCGGTGCCGAGGGGTTGGACTAGATGGCCGTTGAAAGTCCCTTCCAATCCAAATTATTCTATGATTCTATAATGTTGATGATTGTCTTACTCTTTCTCACTTTTTATATTGAGATAACACTGCACAGCACTGTGGCTACACTGGGTAGCATTGGGATAAAATACCGCCTCTTCATAGCAGTCATGAAAAATCATTGGTGAATCACAGGACTGGGCCAAGTCGTGTGGAAAACTGAATTTTTATCTCCTCAATTAAAATCTGCAAAGTGCCAGACTTTTCTCAGTGGTGCCCAGTGATAAGGCTCTCTCATGCTGAGAGAGTTGGAGTGGTTCAGCCTTGAGAAGACAAGACTCCAGGGAGACCTTATAGCGGCCTTCCAGTATCTGAAGGGCACCTACAAGAAAGCTGGAAAGGGACTTTTTACAAGGACATGTAGTGATAGGACGAGGGGGAATGGCTTCAAACTGGAAGAGGGGAGATTTAGAATAGATATTAGGAAGAAAGTTTTCACTATGAGAGTGGTGAGGCACTGGAACAGGTTGCCCAGGGAAGTTTTGGAGGCCCCATCCCTGGAGGTATTCAAGGCCAGGCTGGATGGGGCTTTGAGCAACCTGGTCTAGTGGGAAGTGTCCCTGCCCATGGTAGGGGAGTTAGAACTAGATGATCATTAAGGTCCCTTCCAACCTAAACAATTCTATAATTCTATGAAGATAAGAGGCAATGGGAATAGTATTTTTTTTAGAATTATGTAACAATAATTGTCCAAAGGGGACTATTGTACCTACTTTGTGCAAAGAAATGTAGTTCATTTATGATCAGCCATACATTGCCTCATGCTGGCACCTAGGAATTTCTGTTACTCAGAAGACAAAATGATTTAATGAAGTTTTTGCTTGAATTGTTTCTATAGCTCAAAATAACTCTTGAATAGAAAAGAGCTCTTCTTGACTACATATGTATCCTTTATAAGCCAAATGCTCTTTAGATGTCTTCTCCATCTGCACTGATCCCTGATGGAATAGTTTCTAAACGTGTCTGAATTTGGTTTAATAACTCAGACTCTATTCAACAAGAAGACATAAGACTCAGAAGTAAGACAATTTACCTTCCTGAATCCTATCTATTTGGAAGGGTTCTTCACCCTCCTTCTTTGACTGATTTACTTTCCAACAAGCTTCCTACCTGTCAACACTGACTTGTTAATTACTGTGTTTAAAATAGATGAGAAATGCTAAGATTTGTGTCTTACAAGCCAGTCAGACTGTGCAGCTTTCCAAACATGCTTGTCACTCAGTGGTTATCTAAGACACTGCCAAAATATCTTTAGACGTGGTTATTGCACTTCTCCCAGTCCAGCTAAGGCCAGCTAAAAGGTTAGCTTTATCATAAGAAAACAAGCCTAGATGAAAAGCAGTATAGGAACACTGAATCAGCAGAGTCTCACCCTCTTATAAGCCTCAAAACTACAAATAGAGGAAAACGGCAACTGCCTAAATTCTATTAAACACAACAATCCTGACTGCCGCCTTTGTAGCACTAGTTAATCTTCGTATTGCCTAAATGCCTTCTGGAACTGTTCTTAGATGTTCTGTGTTAGTTGATATGTTCACTGAGAAGCAGCCTCAACCTGGGGAGACAGGTGTCTTTTTGCTCCCTAAATCTTTTGAGATCTAGTTTAGACAGACTGTTATCTACAAATCTCTTTCAGTTTTCAGGGTGTGTAATCAAACGTATGGTGCAGGAATGCCTGGTGATTACAGCACATGCTGAGATAGTGAAAGAACTGTGCTGTGGGCTCTCGTTAGCCTGAGTGACCATCAAATAACATACTCTGACAATACTGTAATCGTTAAGATACAGGCCCCCTCATGTATTCAACTTTCAAGATTTGTGGACCAGAATAGCAGACGTGAGAATACAGTTTGCAGACCTAGGTCTGTTTCCTGGTAAGATGTGAATTCTTAGCAAGATATTGGGAGTGAGACCTAAACCCTAAGGATGCCCAGCAAGTTTGCAGCTGCAGTATAATTGGATGATTTTATATTAACTTCTTTGACTGTTAACTTGAGCCAGTTTGTCACAAAATCAGGGGTGTTAGAGGGTATAAAAGGGAAGCATTTGGGGATGGGAATGGTGTAAAAGAGAAAGTACTATTCATTTTTTATATGCATAAGGTAGCAGAAGTACAATTTCAAGTACAAAAGCAGGGTAGAGTGCAACTTCACACGTAGTCGCTGTGAAACAGAATGAGCCTCAGTAATGAGGCTGCCCAGAAAATTGGTTACAGGCATGTTAGGCAAGTATATTCAGGATGAAAGATTGCTCAGGCAAGACTCGTTAGCCAGGAAGTAAACTTCTGCTTCTAGACGTTATCTAAACAGTTTTAATACATTCTAAGAGCAGCAGGACAGAATGTGAACACTTTTGTTCATAGAAAAAAAAAAAAAGCATTGCAACGGAAAAATTTTGAAAGAGTCAATACTGACACAGATCAATGTTAACACAGCATGAAGGAAATAAGATCGGAATTGTTAAGTACTTCCAGTTCAAATCATATGAACCTAGACTGGCCAGTCACTGGCAGTCCATGTACCTGAAAGCATTCAGCCCAGCTCACACTGCAAACAAAATTTTTAGGATAAAGCCAGAATAGAAAAAGCTATAGTTGAAAAAAGACTAGATAAAGCCAGAAAAGTACAAGTTGGAAACAGAAGTAACTGAAGACTTAAGGAAGCCACTTAAAGATCATCAGAGGAGACCTGAATCTTTGAAGTAAGAACTACGGACCATTATAGCCAGAGATTTCTTCAAAGTACAAGAAGAATGGCTCTACACCAGTTTCTGAAGCAAGCTCATGGGCCCTAAGTCTGTGCCTTTGATTGTCATATAAAGTTAGCTAGTCTGCTGGTAAAGAGGGGTTCCTAAAACATATCTATCCTCCAGCAGAATGACCTAAAATCCAAATGAAAGCCAGGTAAATGTCTGGTTGCTTTGTTAGCAAAGGGTTCAGGAGCCCAAGGCTTTGCACACAGAGAAGGGCAGATCTGAAAGCAGGATATATTCTAAAAAAACCTTTGTGCAATAGGCATTGCAATAAAGAAAGGTTAAAAATCCCATTAACCAAGGTTTGAGCAGTACTAAAGTTGGAGCACTCCTTTCGGAAGAAGAGAGTATTCCATTACCGATGGGGACCTATATTATTCCTCCCAACTAGTCAGTCCAATAAGCTGCACTGTAGTTAAGAAGGCAGGTAATGGGTATGAGGTTGGTCTCTTTCTCATTCACCAGCAAGTTTCTGCTGTTTGATTAGCCACACGGACAAAGAAATGCAAGGTCAGAGGGATCCACAGATCTCGCTGGCAATTTATGGGAAAGCAGTCCCAAGTCTCATGTGGATCCAAGCATTACATACGTTCAATCGTCATGTAATTACTTAAAATTCACAATGGACCCGATACAGTGATATGTGCCAAAGACCTGTAAGTTTCAAAAAAGTGTTATATGATAAAAATACATAAATATTGTAGAAATATGAATGCATCCATTTCAATAGAAAACTTGAAGGTTTGAGGCATGAAGGGGGAGGTTGAAGTAAATAATATTGTTGCCTATGATATTAAAAATCCTCAGAGCTAGATCATTCAGCTTTTATGGATGAGTAGGTTAACGCCTTATTGTGGTGGGGTAAATAGAGCATATAGTAAAGAGATATTGCAGGCTATAGACATTGCTAGGTCTGTGTACTGATGGTTCAGAAGAAATCATCACAAATTTATAATTTGAGAAAGAATTAAATAGAAAGGGAAACCATAAGTTTATGCAGAAGGATCAGAAGACTTTTTTTCTCGAGCCAGGTTTAAGATAAGAGTTCATGCTACTCTCATCAGAGACAGCCAATAGACATTTAAGTGTATCCAATTCAGGTGATTTTGAGAGTAAGTCTGTAAAGAATGCTGGAACTAAAGTGGTTCAAGACTACTGACAAATCGCACTGAAAAAATAATTTTCAGGAAATTAGCCTGCATTTACCACTGACATGGGACAATGAGTTTAACGCAATTCTTTCTAGATAAAAAAAGAGAATAACTTTTCTGAGATCAGTCAGCTGAGTGTTTGTAGAATACTTTTCTTGCTTCTGCTGATAGTTCATCCACAAAATGCAGCCTACCTTTTTTCCCATAAAAAGAGATCTGGAACAAAATCTGTGTTTTCTTGAGCTGATTGGCACAGTCATTTTAAAACCAAACCAAAACAAAACAAAAAAGCCCAAAACAATCTTTGTGTGATCTACAACTTGTAAATGTTGTTGTCAGCCATGCTATCAGAATTAGAAAAGCATGCCTGGAAAGATCAATATGGCCTGTAAACCATCAGTGTATATGGTATGATGTAGGAAGCATAGCCACACTCTGCTGTTCCCTGGGTAAAAGGAGAGCTCCCAGGAATGTTGGCAGATGATAAGCAGAAATGCCAGAACACTAATCCTTGAGAGCAAACCTTCTCATTGCTACACTTCGACTAACATGTTGCTGTGAACGGGACCTGGAGATGGTAAGGACACACTTTCTTTATGAGATTTGATAAGTATTGGATCAGACTAAGTTAATTACAAGGAATACCTTCTATATCCCCCATGAAACTTGTCTGTTAAATATGAAGCTTAACATGTTGTGTTACCTTCTGAAGATGCCTCTAAGAATCTGTTTGAATGTTCCTTATAAGGACTTCATGTGCTGGGGCCGGGGTGGCAGGAAGATGGAATGTTGAACTGATTTCTTGAGATAACCCAGTAATTACCATTAATAATGTGAGTCGTGGAATAATTCTCTAGGAAGAAAGGCAGTTGGGACCAATAATTTTGTGCATATGTAAAAGACAATGTCTAGGGCTAAATGTAAATCTCACAAGAATATTACCGATGGAGACTAGCTTGTGATACAGTTCATACAAGGCAGCGGCAAAGATGTCTATCTTCTTTCCTAATCCTGCTCTTGTCTTCAAGAACTAACACCTGCAATGCATTGTGCATTTGTAATTTAGCCTCACTACATAAAAAGGGGAGCAAGCATTCCATGTCTCCACATAGGGAATTTGGAAAATGGACTTTCATACACAATAAGTCTTCTCTTTCCAGCTGTAACTCTCTGTTCCACACATAGACTAAAGCAGCTTAGTTGCTTGGAAAGGTCCTGAAATGGCCAACTGAGAAAAGAGAGATGGGTAAATGTGCAACCTGTGATTGAAAATGGACAGTACTGAACGTGCAGCCAAGGTGAGCAATGCACGCACCTCCTATTTCCACAGCAAATGTTAAGTAACTCCTAGGTGACATTCAGAATGCCATTTCCTTCACACATTGAAGCAGCTGAGTGACTTCAGTTACAGAACAGGTGAGGGAAGCAAAAAGACTTCTCTGAGCAAAGTGCAGAAAGCAGAGGGACAACAGGTGGCAAAAAGAGACTGAGAAGGACAGGGAGGTGGATGGAAGGGAAACTAGGGTTGCATCATATTAATATTAGGATGCAAATGACTCAGAAAAAGAGGTTAGGTGGCATGTTCCTTAGCTGACCCTCCATCTGTCACAGAATTGGAGAGGTGTCATGATGCCGGCAGATTATCATAACTCTAATGTGGGACTCTCAGACACTATAAATGGAAAGTACAAGTAAACTATGCTTTGCCTGAACTTTGTGTGAATATTTCCTATCCACTTTAATCTGTAAAGAGTGTTTCTCTCGATCACTGATTTACCAAGCACGCAGGCAGAACCTTTGCCTTCTGCATCCATGTTGACAACTCCCTGAAGCTCCCTCGGGGATTTCTCCAGCTAGCCTGTGTCCTCCTGGAGCAGGGTGACCTCTAGGGGCCTCCGGGCAGAGCTGGCATGGAGGGAGCACGTCTGTGCTCTGCCCCACACTCTGCCTTGCACGTTTGCAAACCTTGGACTTTCCCTATTAGTGCCCCCAGTCATTATGTATGTTGAATCATATATTCCCAGCAGTATTGCCTTTCAAAGAGCTGCCCAGGTAAGTGGAATAACATGCTTCAACAGACTTCGTCCTTTCTCCCTTTCGTGAGAAAGACAGGACCTTTTTCAGCCAGTAGAAGTTTCCTCTGGGGTTTGAACAGACTTTTAAGTCATAAAGAACTGAGTTGACAAATTTGGTTTGTCAGAACTCACTGACTAGAAGTTTCTTTCTGCAGAACAGGAATATTTTCAGTTAATGTTATGCTCTCAATGCAATTTACTTAGGAGGCACATCACTGATGTCCAGATTATTACAGCTCCACTAGAGTACACCAGCTGCATCTATTTTAAACTTTCTCTCAGAGATGTTTCTTTATGGTAACTATGGACCAATGCTTTTTTCAAGGTCAGTGACCTTTGCATTACTTACCAGCTAGTAGGCAGTCTGACTGCACAGGGTGTTTATACAAGCTGATTCTAATCTTCAAGGTATGGCATCAAACTATAAATACATGAGAAATGAAACACACTTACATTTATATGAATGAATAAGCGATATTTCCCCAATATAAATAAGGAACATTTCAAGACTCACAAGAACTAAACAAGTGTTTAAGACATAGTGTTTATTATTTAACATTTTCTGGACTTATTCAGCCTGGTGGCATATGCAGGTTGAATTGTTGCTATTAAACACCATCACCATGGTAAATGTTCGGCATGTTAATCACTAATATAGTTTAATATTTTACTTTAAAAAAAAAATGAGAAGAAAACTTCTATTTCAGTTATGGAGTACTCATCTTCTACTCAAAGAATTAACCAGATTAAACATGTAAAGTCATTGTAAAATTTCATTACAACACCACGGCTCTGTGTATGAAAGCTATGAGGTCTGCTCATTGTACTCTACCAAGATAATTTTTCTGGTCACTGAACAAATGGTAAGCAGATGGAAAACAAATAGTTTTGTTATAACACCGCACCTTTCCAGCCCATATTTCAGATATTTGAGACATTGTCAATTCTCTCCTTATCTCAGACCTCCTATGTGCATATGCAGTTCCACAAAACTGTTATGGTTATTTCTGCCCCCACTCATTTCTCACTCTATTCTATATTTCTGTCATAAGCCATATGGAGTAAACTCTGGCTCTTTATGCTCATATACCCTAATTCATCAGGACGTAATAACTACCTGAGGATGCCCACGAGAAAATTTTGAATGTGCATTTCTTATGCCAGACTCTTGTGCCCTTGGAGACCCAGGTCTCTGGCAGGCTCATGCTGGAACAGCCTGTTACCATCTCAATAGCTGTATCATGAAGGAAATGTCACATTCTGGCCACAGACTCCTCCTTGGAGAGACGATCCGCAAAACCAAGGGCATGAAGTGCAGCTCGCCTAAATAAGGCATGTATCTGCCTAAATAAGGCATGTATCTGTTCTTGGCTTTCCAAAGCCCTCTCCTCCTGCAGCCGTGGCTAGCTCATTGCCACATGCCAGGGCAGAAGTAGAGGGAAGACTTCACCCCTGTCAGCAAGAGGAAGGAGAGGATTTTAGGACACTGCAGCCAGAGGGCACTTCCGTCCCTGCAGTCTCGGCTGACAAAGGCTCCCAGACTGGACCGTCCCCTTTGGGACAGGGACAGCGTCTTTGGTGGTGGGTGTCTCCCAGCCCCTTCCTCACCCAGGCTGCGCCCATTCTGCCATGGTGCAAGCAGCATTAATTACATGGGGAGTATTTGAGCATGTCTTCATTAACACTTAGCGTCAAACAGGAAAATGCTGTTGAAGCAGATCTCCCTGTTGTCCCACACTGTGGTTTGCATGACAGGTGTGCTCCAGGGACACATCTAGCATGCTCCCACCTCAAACAGGCATTCAGCTCTTGGGACTGCCACCCTTTTCCCCCTGAAACCCATTTAGTCTAGGTGCCAGGTCCTCAGCACTTGCTCTTCTGCCCCACCGATCTTCTCCTGTTGTGCCGTTCTACCCGCTAAATGAGGGATAGCCTGCGTTTCAAGTGTGTGCTAGTGACTTACCCTGCCTCTCACCACAGCCCTGTCTCCCAGGGAGCTGATCCTGCTGACAAGTCCCAGAGAGAAAGGGGATTGCTCTCACTCCCGCCCCAGGCTTCCTCTGCAAGAGGAAACCTCAGGACAGGAGAGGCAGACGAGGGAGATGAGGGACAGGATTTCTTCTTCCCACTGTAGCTCTGCTCTGCTATTCTGTGTGAACAGCGAAGGTGGGTTTGCTTGGGTTCACAGTGCCATTTTCACATCTACTTCATGGGGAAGAATATTGTGATTACTTGTTTGCTTTGAGCCAGCATAAAGGTAGACCATGGGAATGACTCGTCTACGCTTCAGGCTGCAAAGGGTATTTGCTTTCTCACCCTTGCTGGCCTAAGAGTCTAGGAGGTCTTCATCTGTGGTGGCTGGATCTCATGGTCGTCCTCAGATGAGTGAGGGTGATCCAGAGTCCTAGGCCACTCCTGGTACCTGCAGTACGAAGGTCTAGCCAGATCACAGCTGTCAAAAGAGGTGCTGCAGTAGCTCTCCTCAGGCTGCTCTACCAGGTGTGTGGTGGAGTTGGCAGGGCCTTGATTCATTCTGTTGGCCTTGCGATAGTCACACTGACAAGTGACTGCTTCTGTCAGCTCAGGGTCTTTTCTTTCAGCATTGATGACCTGAACATTTCCAGACCTTCTTTGACCCATTCCACCTGTCTTTGTTCTCTCCCAGTGGTGAACGCATGACACTGGCTCACACACCTGGTTGGATTTTAACCCATCTGGTGGGATTCAATCCTAACATGTGGGCCAGGAAGTTTCAGCCGTTTTGAAAGCACCCATTTTAAAGTGAGGCTTAGCTGCCGGTCTGTAGCAGGCCAGCCACCCAGAGGAGGTGGAGACATCCACCTGGATGTCTCCATGCTGCCACCCCGTGGCCATGGGTGCCTCGAGCATTGGGCCCGGTCGGCTGCTGCCTGGCTGAGCTCCCTGTGACTGACAGGAGCCTGCTGGAGCCCCAAGCTGAGAAGAAAGCTGATGGGCCCTGTGCCCTCATAGCAACAGCCAAAATGGTGAGGAAAATAGGCACAGCCACCACCCCAACTCATGTCTCTGGGTCCTACCCATCCAGGGGTCTCACCACAGCTGGCTGCGCTTCCTTCACATGTCACCAGTGCCTGGGGCAGGTGTCAGGGCAGGGTAGCAAACCACGGTGTCATTGCACCCATGATCTCCTTAGGGCCTGTCCACCTGGTGGTGGTGAGTAGGCAGACAGTTCCCTGGAAATCCCTACCAGTGCTCACCCCATGGGCTGAGCCTCCACAAAGTTGCATGCTGCTTACCTTCCTGCACACTCCCTGTCGCATTGGCTTGGGCTCCAGATTGGAGCTGCCCTCTCTGATGTCTCTTGCCTCATTTGTACCATTTCAGCCTGGGAGAAAGAGCTAAGCCGTTAGAATCTGACTGGGTTGAGAATATTGATTTTGTGGGGACATGGCACAGTAGCTTGGCATCACAATATAAGACACAGAAGATCGTCTACCTCCAGCCTAGGTTTCTAAGGGAAGAGGATAGCTAAGGCAAGTGTGACCCGTCTAAGCAGGTTGTCAACAATCTGTGTGTCATGACCATTAATTTCAGTTGCTTAGTTGGAACTAAGGCACAAACGAGGCCAAATGTTGAAAACTTACCAAAATGATTTATTCAACAACTTGAGTGCCCAAAACAGAGGGGAGGGGAGGGGAGGGGAGGGGAGGGGAGGGGAGGGGAGGGGAGGGGAGGGGAGGGAAGGGAAGGGAAGGGAAGGGAAGGGAAGGGAAGGGAAGGGAAGGGAAGGGAAGGGAAGGGAAGGGAAGGGAAGGGAAGGGAAGGGAAGGGAAGGGAAGGGAAGGGAAGGGAAGGGAAGGGAAGGGAAGGGAAGGGAAGGGAAGGGAAGGGAAGGGAAGGGAAGGGAAGGGAAGGGAAGGGAAGGGAAGGGAAGGGAAGGGAAGGGAAGGGAAGGGAAGGGAAAAGTAGTCACCACCTGTGGATCCAGCAACGCCTCATTGGTCCTCTTTACCCAGGGTACGGTCTGGGGGGGCGCTGCCTGCTTAGTCTGTTTGGCCATCTTTTATACTTTCGTTTTTTTGGGAGGTGACCCTCATTTGCATTCGGAGCATGGTAGGGTGGTGCTAAGGTGTGGTTAAGGCAGTGTGTGGATGGTGAGAGCTAGAGTTCACACAGGGGTCTTTCCCCGCCTACTGTACAGTGTTCAATACTTAAACTTTTAGCTGTTGCAAATGCAGTTCATGGTTACTATGTAAAATACCCCAGCAACAGTGACGAGGGGGTCAGCACAGTCCCGCCCCTGCAGCACCGAAAACTGACTTTGTATTGTGCATTGACAGTGTCTTGTGGCTTCTTGCACAAGCAGTGTACAAGCAGGGTTTGAGGCAGAGTCTCAGTTCAGGGTCCCACACTGTGTCTCCAAAAGACTCTTTGCAAGTACTGAGAAGAAAGCCAAGCATGTGCTTCCTGGTAGTACAGCCTCTGCTCACGCTCACCTGACAGCTGTTAGGGAGGATGTGCTTCATACCTCGGAATGGATTAGGTTTTTCCACTGCACACATGCAAAAATATTATTGGTGATGGCTCAGAGAAAAACTTTTCAGACCTGATTTAAGTATGCAACTAAAAGGGGCACACCAGATTTCTTCGGGCTTCCGTGTATGGGCTGGAGATGTGCTGCTGAGGTAGAACCTCCATGTATTCATCCCAAGATTTTAGGTCCACCTGCAGGGTTCAAATCTGTATGGCTAGTTCCTGGGATGGGAAAGGATCTGCTAAGTCATTTTACACATTTCCAACAAATAATGCATCTTCTTGCAGAAATGCAGTTTGTCCTTTTCCATCTATGCAAGGTTCTCTTAGAAAGTTTCCCAAAAAAAGGGAAACTGCACTTGACCAAGGCTTAGAGCACTCGTTCTTGCGCTCCTTTCTAATAGGGCAGGTCCCATTGCTGATACGCACTGAAGATTTCACAGTAACTTGTGCATTGTCTGTTGAGTGTAATTTTAAAACGTCTCTAAAATATATTCTACATGGAAAATCACACATCCTGATAGTGGAAGGAGATATTTCCTTCTATGGGCAGTTTGGCACATACCATATATAGAATCATAGAATCATAGAATCAGTGAGGTTGGAAGGGACCTTTAAGATCATCAAGTCCAACCATTAACCTACCCTGATAAAAACACCACCACTCCTAAACCATGTCCCTAAGCACCTCATCTACCCTTTTCTTAAACACCTATATGTGGATCTTAGTTTCCATTCCAGGCCTAATAATAAAAATAATCTCATTCATATTGAAAAGTCTCATTAATAAAACAGTTAAATTTTTTTTCCAAATGCTTTCTCATAACAACTTCTGTTGTGTGATATTATACTTACACCCCCAATGTTACTTTCTGTCCTAAGGTTGACTCTTCAGTCTTTCTTAGGAATGATGGTGCAGCAAAGAGGTAGCCTATTATGAATTATCAGCATCCTCAAGTCTTTGACTTGAGTATAGTAGGGATTTCTTCCTACTTGGTCCTGGGTTTGCTTGGGTGTATTTTTATTTATTTCCTTATCACAGTCTACTTCACTTTCACTGGTTCCTAACTGAAGTTTAAAAGGTGCGGAGTAGCTTCCCCTGCTTCAGTTATCATGACAGTAATTCTTTATTGTGCAGTGACCCCCGAGGCTTGTCAGACCTTTTCCATATATGGCATTCATAATGCTTAAACCAGGTTAGGTAATAGATGTTTGACTACTACACAGTTACTAAAACAAAATAAAACCACTTCAGGCCCAGACAAGCCCCAAGACCATGCACTATCAGGCCAATACAAACCCTCAAGCCTTTTGCTATTAACGGAAAAAAGTCATATTTACTGCTCTACAATAATATAGATTCTAAGGAACTGAAGCATCTTAGTATAGACAGAGAATGGTCAGGTATTCAGAAGGAGGAGTGAAAAGAAGATAAACTGACAGACTGACTAAACAAGGACTATCAGAAAACAGAGTCAGGCTGGTCTCTGTCAAGGAGAATGACTGCAGAGAATAAAATGGAATGAAAGAAATCTGAAGTCTCCTAGGGAACCATAGGAAGCCTTCTAAGATGTCATGGGAAGGAAGAGCTAGGCTGGCATCCCTGGTAGGTGTTAGATGGATTTATTGGGCTCATTGTGGCTGAAAAGTGATCAGCTCCAAAAAAGCTCACCCTCATCACTCTTTCAGATAGCAATGACAGAGACATCTGGGGTTTCTGCTTTCTCATCCTTACTACTGACAGCAGGACAACCTCAAAATTTCTGGTGTGTTGATGTGTTTGGATCCTGGAGACAGATAATTAAACATTCATTTTGATGATTCTGTCTTAGCCATACAGACACGGAGCTCTCAGCTGGAAGTTTCCAGCAGAGTGAGCAGAGCTCACTGGAAGCTCACTTTGCTCTTTGGAAGAAAAGCCCATGCTATGACAGTAGTTTCTACACACACTGACTGAGGGACCACTGTCAATCTTCAGCGTTTCCCAGGAAACTTCAAGAACTCCAATAGCAGGGTCTCCTTTGAAAGCTTTGTAGATTAATAGAGCCAGAGCTTTTGGGGACCACTGACCTCAGGCCTGGGCATAGCCATGGTCTGCATTCTGTGCCTGACCAAGCAGGTGATATCTTCCCCTGCATTGTACTCTGCAGCTCCAAGGCAATCACAGTCAGAGACAGAGCTCACATTTTTTTTAATTTACCTTTTAGGCAAGACCTAAACTAGGTGTTAGGAAACCCGGGAGCAAGCTATGGAGACCATAAACTGTAAACTCATGAAAGCAAGCCAGAATCCTCCATATCCTTCTCATGTATGTGTGTGTAAATCAAATTAAACTAACAGAAGGCAAGATATTCAAAAATCATATGTTCACCCCTCTGCTCCTGACTGGCAACCTCATTTTCCACCCCCAAACTGACTTGGATGAGAGGATCCGCTCCCATCCCCCAAATGGATTTGTCCTCTGCTGGCAGTATATAAGCTTGTAAGAACAGAGAAATCAAGCATGCTGTTACTCTCAAGTGCTCTCTGAAACTGTCTTTCTATACATCTTTGAGCCTTGGCACCTTGGACAGGGTTTCTATGTAGTTGGTAAATTGCAGTAGCTTTTTTCTCCGTGAACATGTCCGAGTTTCTTTTGAATCCACATAATCCTTCAGTTTGCAGGAACTGCACCACCTCACTGCATTCGTTGGGAAGAACCCATGTGTCTCTGTGGTTTTTAATACCTTGCCTTTGGGTAGTTTCATTTGATTTACACACACACACACACTCTCACAAACACACACACACACACTGTCCTCCACCTTCTGCCCTCTGTTCAATGTGGAAAGAACCACAGTGAACAATTGGGCTCTCATCAGGAAAGAAAGATTCCCCTAGGCATTGTAGGGTTTCAGAGGGTAGTGCCAGGTAGAGGGGCAGAATGACCTCCCTTACCCTGCTGGTCACACTTCTTTTCATGCAACCCAGGATACGGTTGGCTTTCTGGGCTCCATCCATTGTCTGCCCAGCCTGTATTTGTGCATGGGATTCCCTGATCCACATGCAGGACATAAGATGTTGTCTGGCACAGAACACTAGGAATACTGAACTGGAAGAGAATGTCCATCCCTGATTTCTTCTCATATGAAGTTAAATTTCTATTCATGCCCCAGGCACTAAGTAATAAAGAAGGGATAAGTAGTTAGAAACGAGATGACAAAAAGCTGTACTGTGATATAGGTACACTAAAGTTAAAAATCAAATCTGTGACCAAAAGCTATTGATGCTACAGGCCTAAACAATAAAAGAGAAACCAACGTAAACTGGTTCTCGTGGTGTGTATGCAAAGGAAACTACGGTTTTTATTCTCTAGACACTATTACAAAGACTAATGACAGAAGAAAGTGACCGAGACGTTCACATTTTGTGCGTCCCTCAGGTCACCTCTTTGCTGCCTCGCCACATTCTCACTCCTCCTCTTCTATCTTCTTGCCGTGAAACTCCCGGCTCTTCACTCGCAGCTTGTTGACCTGCGACTCTGCAATGTCAGCCCGCTCCTCGGCTTCCTCCAGCTCGTGCTGGATCTTGCGGAACTTGGAGAGGTTGACATTGGACAGCTCCTCCTGTGCGGGGACAGGGAGTCGGTGGTGAGGAGCCCAGGGCAGGGGGTTCACTCCTCCTGCGCCTCAGCCTTGCGGGGCTGCGCCTCTTCCCTGGGCGAACACACAGACCCCCATCCCCCACCCACCACTGCTTACACAGAAGCCTCACATAGACCTGCTCATCCTCTCTTATTCAGGAACCACGGTGACAAGCTTCTCCATTGCTGTATCACTCTTGAGGAGCTATTTTGTCACTTAGATTTGTCATACGAGTCCCTATTCTCCCACGACTTGCTGCCCAGCTACCTGTGTGACTTCGTAGGTTGAGAAAGACCCCGAAGCCTTCTGCTGTTGATCAGCAGCAGAGGTTCATGAACTTCTCAGCCCGTGGATGTGGCCCCTGGGTTTGTTTAGTCTGACCTCCTGTATAAAACAGGCTGCAGAACTTCCCTCACTTCATCCCTGACTGCAGGGTGCCCAGGATCTAAAGGACTCGTGACGTGATAATAAACCCGCATGGCTCCTTCCTGGTATTCATGCTCATCTCAAAGAGCGTGCTGCCCCGATGGAAGGTGGCTCTTGCCCATTCTCCAAGCAATACTTACAGCCTCCTCAGCTTGTCTCTTGTAGGATTTCACCTTCATTTGCAGCTTGTCCACCAGATCCTGGAGCCTCAGAATATTCTTCCGGTCTTCCTCAGACTAGAGTGGTTGGCAAACAGGAAAGAGAATGAATTATTGGTTTCCCACCAACTGAGGTCAATGGCTCCCCTTGGGGGTGGTGTGCACAAGATCTGACTTGCTGTGAGAAAACCCTGTCAGCCCAGGGAGGCCTCCTGCCTTACCTGGTAGGTCAGCTCCTTCACCCTCCGCTCGTACTTGCGCACACCCTTCACGGCTTCAGCGCTGCGCTTCTGCTCAGCATCAACCTCCCCTTCCAGCTCCCGCACCTGCAATGAGAAGCCCATCTTTGGAGCTTCCCTGCTGGCTGCTTATGTGACATATCCATTCATGCACAAGTAAAAGCCCTACGCACTCTGGCCTCCAGCTTCTGGAGCTGCTTCTTGCCTCCCTTCAGGGCCAACTGCTCAGCCTCATCCAGACGGTGCTGCAAGTCCTTCACTGTCTGGTCCAGGTTCTTCTTCATCCTCTCCAGGTGGGCGCTGGTGTCCTGCTCCTTCTTCAGCTCTTCTGCCATCATGGCTGCCTGATGAGAGCAAAGACTCAAAGCCATTTTAGGGCTGCAGACACATTTTGGGAGAATACATCCACAATCAGCAATGAAGGCAGTCCCCGACTCACATCTGTGATGGCCTTCTTGGCCTTCTCTTCAGCATTGCGGGCTTCCTGGATCGTATCCTCCATTTCACCCTGAATTTGCATGATGTCCGTTTCCAGCTTCTTCTTGGTGTTGATCAAGCTGGTGTTCTGTGTAACATGAAAGATGTGATTTGTACTTTTAGAACTGATGCCTCCACATCAAGAGTTGAAACTGTGAGTACTGTTTATGAAACTCTTAACTGCAAGAGCCCTCTGTGGAGCCATAGCAGCAAACCAGACACGGGTGGCTGGCTGGATTGGCCATATTTCGGTATAGCTCTTCAAGCGTTTACAGAGCAATCACTTACAGGATGCATAGAAATCGCGTTCTGTGTTATCCCTTTTTGATGGGATTAATTTCCGGCAGAGTGCCTGACCTGGGTATGGAGGAGCTGCACACGTTCGGTGGCATCCAGAAGCTCCTGCTCAGCCACTTTCCTTGAGCGCTCCGTCTGCTCCAGGGCTGCCCGTAGCTCCTCAACTTCAGCCTGCAGCAGGTTTGCTCTGCGTTCCACCATGGCCACCTGCTCCTTCAGGTCCTCCTGTGTCCTGAGAGCATCATCCAAGTGTATCTGGGCATCCTTTAAGAGGAGAAAGTGAAGTTATAAGATGGAACAGCACTGGAGCACTGTTGTACAGTGACTTCTATGGATCGTTTACTAATGTGTGTCCGTGATTATGATGTTGGTATACTACTTGGCAATCTAGATACCTGCATGCTCATATTTGCCTTCATACCTTGAGCACTCCCTGTGTGTTTCTCAGGTTCTTTTGTGCCTCTGCAGCCACGCGGTTGGCATGGCTCAGCTGGATCTCCATTTCATTCAGGTCTCCCTCCATCTTCTTCTTCAGCCGCAGGGCTTCATTCCTGCTCCTGATCTCAGCGTCCAGGGTGCTCTGCATGGACTCCACAATTCTGAGGTGGTTTCTCTTCATCTGGTCAATCTCCTCATCTTTCTCTGCTACCTTCCTGTCAATCTCAGACTTCACCTGGTTGAGCTCAAGCTGGAGGCGCAGGATCTTCCCCTCTTCGTGTTCTAGGGAGGCCTGGAAAAGCCAGAAGGAAGAGTGACTTAAACTACTGCTTCCTTTCTAAAGTAACCTCTTATTTCTTTCCTGCCATTTCTGCAGAAAACTACATCCATACTGTCAGTCTAGGCACCAATTATTAGATCTATGTCTACCTCAGCTTCCTCCAGGGAGGCTTGCAGTTCAGATTTCTCCTGCTCAATCTGCTTCTTGATTTTCTCCAGCTCATGAATCGCCTTTCCTCCCTCGGCAATC